>NW_027203048.1:29592500-30192500 GCF_024711535.1 Dipodomys merriami
CTATCTCTATAAAGCAAGAAGCTATTGACCTTTTATAGAAAATAAAGTTAGCCAAATGGAGGCGTCTGTCTTTGGAGAATATATCTTGTCCCTGGCTCCATCCTCCTTCTCTCTTTCTGTGATTCCTGGATGCCTTCTGGTGAGCTGCTTTGCTGTATCACATGGCCCAGGTGGTGGCCATTGTATTTAGCCTGCTTTAGGCCCACAGCTATGGGCCATATGACAGTAGGAACCATGGCACTGTAAACCATGATAAAAATAAAGGTTTCCTCCTGTAAGCTGTTTCTACTGGGGATTTGTCATACTGATGACAAACTAACTCCATGGACCCATGGACCTTTGGATCAGGTGTCAGGAACACAAGTCATGCTCTTAATTTTTTCCTAGGTGTTATCAAGAATAAGGTGTTTCTATCTCAAACTCAAGTATCATTTCCTTTCAGGTAAGTTGTTCGTCTCCAGAAATACCAGCCTTAGAAAATTAGGTAGGTTGTCCAAGTGCCACCTGCAACAAGCCAGCCGTTAGATTTTCTTTGAGTAGATCCAATGGTGCCTGGCCTCTAAACCATCATAGATGACCATAAATACCCCAGTTTGTGTTCCATAGGACAGGCCTTGCTTGTGGTCCTGTGTCTCTCATTCTGCATCCCTAATATAAAGTCTCACAATTAAAAAAACTGTAGAAGGAAATCATGTTCTGGTGTCGTGGCTGATGAAAAGATATTAATGCAGCTTTAGTTACATATCATTTGGAGCAGACCATCTGCTGGACTGTGATAATTAGCCCTGCTTGGATACTAAAATCTGAAGCTCTGTAAATTTGCCATAATGTCAAGGAAAGAAAGAAAAAGAAGGAAATAACCCCTGAAAACATATGCTACCAAAGCACTAGAAAGTTAAATGATGAAGGGTCAGGACTGTATTCAGAATATTTCTTAAGATAATATATCCCATTGTTGAATTGATTTTAATTTACAGATTTTACTGTCTTAATTCTTCATGCTATACCTGTTGGGGAAAAATGTTTGCTTTCACTTGATTCTATATCTTATCTTAATAAATAAAAAGTTCAAATGAACCTTCCTGGTAATAATATAGCTAATAGAGACACAAATGGTCAACAATTCATACCTTGTCTTTTATTCCTTCAATTGTTTGCATAAAATGGAATGAAAACTGTGTTTCATAAATAGCATTCATATGTTTAGACAGCCATAACTTGACTTCTTTCATCTACATACTATGAATTATAATAGAAATTTTATATTTATAAACTATGAAAAATAGCTTTATTGTTAGTATGGGAGAACCTCTAGGCTTTAATCCAAAATATGTCAAATCTCATATGAGATTTAGTGTAAATAAGACTGTCTCCAATGTTTTAGGTCACATTCTACATTTGATATTCAGTAACAACATAAATTTGAACTAATGTTTTATAATAAATCTCATTCAAGCTTGAGTTCAACAGTCACAGATTCACATTATTTACAAAAGATTGTTGTTACAGATTCAATGTGGCTGGGTGGTATTGACTCACATCTATAATCCTAGCTACTCAGGAGGTTGAGATCTGAGGATAGCAATTCAAGGCACGTTATTCTCCAATTAACCACCAGAAAACCAGGAATGCCTTGAGCAAAAGAGCTCAGGACCAAACCCCATGACTGACCAAAATAAATAAGTAAAAAATAAAAAAAAAAAAACAAGAAATTCAATGCGCTGGTATTAGCACCAAGCATAAGTGTTCTATTTTAGTTGGTCTGTATAGGATACAGGTTGATCACTGAGGAGTGACTGCCCTGAGTTATATTAAAAAGTAAAAGGAGAGGCAGTCACTATAGTCCAGGTACATCTTGCTGTGTAGTCCAACATGCACTACAAATGTGATACTTGTTCTTTAGCCTTCCAGATCACAGACAAGGTGTTATCAAATGACTTACCATGCTTTCTGTAAATCAAATTAAGAAAAACCAATTGAAGATCATATTACTCACTGGAGAATGAATCAGTGTTTTAAAATGTGTGCCCTTCCCTTTTCTCTTCAGGAACCACACATAGAAAACCAACACTCCATCTCTATCATTCACTTGGTACAAAATTAACTTAAAATGAATCATTGACTTTAGTGTAAATCCTAAAACTTTGAAACTGCTAGAAGAAAACTTAGGGAAAGCAGTTAATGGAACATTAAATTTGAGTTTTCCCTTGGATATACTATATTTTAGTTAATATATTTATATACACGTGTATATCACCCAACGTATTTACTTATATATTTATACACTAAATCTAGGTTCCACATATAAGGGAAAACACATTCATCCTTTTTCTCTCTAGGCCTGACTTATGTCATAGTTTTTTCAACTCTTTCCATTTCTTTAAAAATGGTATAATAGCATTCTATCTAATAAATAAGTATACATATATATATTACTTATATATGTAAATATATATGACACATTTCCCTGATCCATTTGTCATCTGAGCTGATATTCATATTTCTTGAAGTACTAACAATTGTCAAATTCTAGAAGCAGTCTAGGTGCCCATCAATTAATGGACAATAAAAATGTACTATACAAACGAGGGAGTTTCATTCAGGGAGAAGAACAAAATCATGTCATCTACAGATCATCATACTATGTTAAGTAAGAGAGGTCCATAAAGAAGAATGTCACATGTTTTCCTCTCATTTGTGGAAGCTAGAGGCAAACAAAAGAAAAAAGGAATAAATAATGCCATGAACGTTATAGAAGGATTAGTTATCATGGCGGAAAAAGGAAGGGAAAAATAGAAGGAAAACGTGCAAATAAATATATACAGGGGTTAATATAACCTATGTACAGTGTATATATGCATTGTCATAGTGAAAGTCATTACTGTGTAAAACTTAACACATAAAAATTAAAAGCACTTGTTGACTCATAAAGTAAAGCTATATTTTTTGTGTATTGGATTGTTGGTTTTTCAAAATGTTTTCTGTCACTATATACTTGGCTTTCCACTTCTGCTTTCAGACAAAGGTAGAATTTTTAGTAAAATTCTATTTACAGTAGTCGTTCTAGTTTTTATTTCTCTCCACTATGTAATCAGTAGACAAATGAATAAGCAGATAGAGAAACAAATATTGATTGTTTTACTAAATAAATCTGGCATTCCAATGTAATGATTAAAGCTGAATTCCAAAATTAGGCTGATTCACCATCCTGTCAGGAACTGAAGACTCAGAGGAATGCATTCTCCCTAAAATAGGAAGGGGGTATTTTTTAACTGACTGTAACAGAAAAACTCTTGACTCTTTTGACCTCATTAGAATGAATGATCTTTGATATTTTCCCCATAATTCCCTATCATGACCTGTGTTATAACTCTCTTTCTTTGTATACGCTTAAGAATTAATAAACATGGTAGAAGAATTTTAAATATTCAACTCAGCTCCTAAAAATCCACAATACCACAGTGCTTCTATAGCTAACTGAAAACTTTGGATTCATTTCAGTATGTATAACACTATGTATAGATTTCATTATAAAGCTATCCTTTAAATTTTATTAAAATGTCACTAATATATAGGGAAAATTAATTTCCTAGAAATTGCTTATGAGTTAAAGCTTGCCTAAGGTAAATACGTTATTTCCATAGCAATATTTATATTGAGAGAGAATAAATTGGCTAGTAAACACACTGGGTGGTAAACATGGGTTACAAATGAATGAATTTAAGTATAATAGCCTCTATGGTGAACACAAATTGTATAATTCTCTTAAAAGGTATAGTCAAAGCCCAACAAAATAAATAGTAGGTAATAGGTACTTGCAAGAGGCAAGGGCGGAGCCAAGAATAGAGGAGAAGAAGAATGAAGGGGAGAAAGGGGGAAAATGCAGGCAAGAATTCAGTATGTACCAGAGAATTGAGAAATATAAGGAAAGAGGTGCAGTGAAGGGAGGCAAAATTCTTGAAGTGATGAGACAGACCAAAATGCATCGTACACATTAACTGCTTTGTTAGGTGGCATAAAATCAATACATAACTTAAAATTAAGTAAAGGAAGGGGTGGGTTGGGAAAAGTGGGTGAAAATGTTGAAAGGGGTGACATTGATCCATATGCACTACATTCACAAATTGTTTTGTACAACTACTTAAAGAGTTAAAAAGTATTTTTTTAAACATGGTTAAACACTTTAACCATCACACTCAAATCTGGGTGCCAAGATCCCCAAGTTTGTTTTCAGGATGACATTGTCTCAAGAAAATAAATGGCCAGATAAAACACTGAAAGAAAAAAAAGCTAGCATTGTCTCTGATATTATATCTTGTGCTAATCAGAATATCAAAAAGAGTTGCCAAAGCATTGGAGTTACCAAAGTGATCATTTTGGTTGTTTATGAAGCATCTATGCAGGCATTTCATCCCTGATTAAGACTTAATTTTTTTCCATGGAGCAGTACTCAGAGAAATGATAGAAATATGGATGACTAAGGTCTGAAGACCTTAATTTGTATGCTCAGCCTCAAAATACACAAAAACTACTGAAACACATTTCATATTTTCTATCCTGTTATTCAAAATATTCCCAGGTTCTTGCAACTTCATTCCACTCCTGAGTGAGCTCACCTTATTCATATACATAATCTCTTCCTCAACTTCTTACAAGTTATCAATTGATACTACAGTTTTCCTGATCTGAAAACAAAATCCCACTTTCATTCTTTTTTCTTTTGTGAACAGGTTGTCTCCTGAATTCTCTTCCACAATCTGGTAATGGACAAAACTAACATTATGAGTCTTTTTAAAGCTGTAGTAAATGAATGCCTGAGGACTATCTAGTCATAGTGAGCTTGTTACGTTCTTTATAAACAATTTTTGTTGTTTTCCTATCTCCCTCCCCCGCCCGCTGCTTGTTTTGTGGGTCATGGTGTCTTAACTTGGCCTGGGTGCTGTCCCTCAGCTCTTCAGCTCAAGGCTAGCACTCTGCCACAGTACCACTTCTGGCTTTTTCTGCTTATGTGGTACTGAGAATCGAACCTAGGAACTCATGCATGCTAAGCAAGCATTCTACCAGTAGGCCACCTTCTCAGCCCCTAAACAAACATTTTGAAATACACTTAACTTCTCAGTGAGGAACAAAATCCACTAATACATGATTGAACAAGATCCATCTGAAGTCTTCCTCTACATATCAATGACAGTTATGGATTTATCAGCTACATTATTTCACCCAATCTTTGGCAAATGAGGAAATGTCTTATGGTCCAAGTTATATCTTTCTTTAAATATTTTTTACCTCTTTTTATTATTTTCTGATAAAATTCTTAGATGTATATTATATAGAATATCCAATAAGTATATCCAATAAGTATATTTTTGGATCTGAGACTGTACATAGAAATATATTCTTGCTTTTTTGTTTGTCTATCTTGAAATGTTGGTTGTTTCATTGTGAAATATTTTTTTCTTTTCCTTATCTATTTAAATCAGACATAATATAATCATTTCTCTCAGAAAATGTGGAAATGCATCTCTGTAAACAATTTGGATAATCAGAGTAATGGCTAGTTGTAGACAGTGTGGAAAACATGTTTTATTATATTCATATTACTTATTATTGTATTTGTACTTATTATAATTAATAAATTATATCATTACTCTGTTTATTATTATCATTATCATGTTTTGTCTTTGACTAGTCCCTTGCTCCTTTAACATGCTCTTGAAGTTTATAGAATCTGTGAATATTGTTTCTCTTTTATGAGAACAATAGTTGCCAGCTTTTATTAAAGTATGCATCATACTGAGAGAAAGAGAGAGAGTGTGTGTGTGTGTGTGAGAGAGAGAGAGAGAGAGAGAGAGAGAGAGAGAGAGAGAGAGAGAGAGGGAGAGACAGAGAGACAGAGACAGAGACAGAGAGACAGAGAGACAAAGAGAAAGAGAGAATGAGAGAAAGAGAGAGAGAGAGAGAGAAATGAAGTGATACTAGATAGAATCCCCTATCACTCTACACTGGAGATGCTCCCCATTTGTTTCGATTTTGTTTGCTGAATCTCTGGTGCAAATCTCAGGACGTTTTTCCTAAATATACTCTCTGGTGAGTTCCTGTTACCACCAAACTCTGCAACCACATAGCCCATTTATGAGGCTAAACATATCTTACAGTTCTGGGATTCTCTGTGACTCTATTCAGCAGTGAAGTGCTTCTTCAATTGTTAAGGCCTGAATAACCTCTCTGGAAGCTAGAAGAGGAGCAATGGTGCACAAACTTCACGGTGATTTCACCTTCTGTATAAGCAGCCATCTGGTTGACATGATTAAAATGCCAGGCAAAATACTTTGCCTTCTTGTGACATTTATTTTTTTGATCGAGTAAAATACATTTTAAATTAGAAGGCAATATTTTTGCGATAAAATTTACATAAGTACACAGATTTTTTTAGGAATGCATTGAGATGAAAAAATTATATTTTCTATATTATTTTATTATCTGTAGAATATAATTTACAGGAAACATCAATGAATTTTAAGAGAAATATTAATTTAGAACCCATTCTTTTCCTGGAAAATGGAGGCTTTGCAGACACCATTTAAACACATTTGAATATAATACCACAATGGTGGAGTCAATATACTCAAGATAAATACTTACAATAACCAAATCTATCCCAATTATCT
The DNA here is from genome assembly GCF_024711535.1 of Dipodomys merriami. Taxonomy (NCBI): domain Eukaryota; kingdom Metazoa; phylum Chordata; class Mammalia; order Rodentia; family Heteromyidae; genus Dipodomys; species Dipodomys merriami. The sequence continues at coordinate 29,599,169 of NW_027203048.1, forward strand.
ACATGTGTAATATACTCTTAGTGAATCACTCAGTAATATTTAGTTTTTAACCATTACATCACCATGACATCTTCTCAAACTATAAGGAGAGCTGACTAGTAAAGAATTATATATATATATATATTATTTATATATTATATATAATATATATAATGTATGATTGGGTGGGGAGAGATATGGATACCTAGAAAAATTAAATTTTATTTAAATTGCATTTAAATACAGTTGGGATATAGAAGCTCATAGGGATATTAAAAAGTAAATGCATTTATAATTTCTTAAATAGTACCAATTAATCACTGCTTAATGAGTCCATTTTGTACATGCAATACTCTCCAAAGTCCCATATTAAAGGTGTTCCCATATTAAAGGTGTTGGCCCCAGTGTGGTATTACTGAGATGTTAGGATCTTTAAGATGTGCTCTTGAAGATAATTGTGCGATATTTCTCATCCTTTATTTTTCCACTTCTATTGCAGATTGAATGTGAAGTGTCACCCAGAGGTTCATATGTTGTATGTTTGGTCACCAGTTATGGGCACTTTAGAAAGATTCTAGAAACTTCAGCAGGTAAGATCTAGCTTGAGGAAGCTGGTCTCTTTGGGGATCCTTATATGTGTGTTGCCCTTGATATTTACATCCACCTAACCATCTAGCTGTCTATATATGTATGTATGTATGTATGTATGTGTGTGTGTATCCATGTATATATCTATCCATCATTTATCTCTCTCTGTCTCTCTCCTTCCTGGCAGCTAAAAGTTGCAGGATCAGCAGGGCCAAGTCACTGTGAACCAAACCACTTTGAAACCATGAACCAATATATATATTTCCTTCTTTAATTTGTCGTCTCTGGTATTTTTGTCACAGTGATACATAATGAACAACAACAATGGATAAGAAATTTTGTACCACAACATGTTCTTTTCATCACATTCTGCCATGCCATAAGCCAAGCCTAAATGCAAACAGGCCAATAGAATGTGCACTGGAATCTTGAAAACAATTTGCCAAAATGAACTTTTTTTTTTTTAGTAAGCTGATTATCTCATATACTTTGTTACAGTAACAGACAGCTAACATACTAGTCCACATTGGTAGTTCAGCTGCTGTACATGCTGTTCATTTCCACAGCTATCATATTGGCCCCTCATTTTTTGGTCTTTATTTTTAACTTGATTTCATAATCAACCCTGACGTTTAACTATATGTTAAAAATTGTGCAAGTAGGATCTAATTGAACAGTTTCACATGATGTTCTACATCTGATTTTGAATTCTAAAATATTCTTTTTCACTTACCTTTTGCAGGATCATCAGATTTTTCAGTGTCCTAATATGGTGGCCACTCAGATTGTCCAGAAATACTCCAGATTTTCTTTCAGGCTTGGTATGATGGTAAGTTCTCAACATTTGATGTTCATTGCCTAGCAAAATGTAAGCAGAAATACATTTTACTTCTAGATCTAAGTTTTAAAAGCTTACTTTAGAGTCAACACATTTCTTGCTAATTCTAGCCTTGTGGAACGAGGTTTCATGATAAAGCCATTGTTAGCCTAGGTCTCTTGATTCACTCTGATAAAGATAATCCTTAATCTCTAGCAAATACAGATTAAAGCAAGAAGTAAATTTTTTTATACAGAACTAAGACTTGGGCTATATGTTGTATAATATTATAATCTAGACTTTTTAAAATCAAAGCAGAAATGGAAACTAAATTAAAACATTATTATGAGAAACCATTTACTGTTGATAAACAGGCAAGTTACAATACCCTCCAAATCTGCCATTTGGCTCCTTCCACAAATCATGGCAAATGTATAAATGGTTAAAGAATTTAAACATAGACATTTTAAAAGGATGATTATGAATTAATTTATGAGCATTAACAAGTTTCATAAAATAAAATGGCTTACTAGCTATATGTTTTCAAATAATAGTAATTGTTAATTAAATAATAATTGTTAATAACCAATTAATTTGTATTAGTTAATTCATTTCTATGATACTGATGGGATAATGCATTCATAGTGATATCAGTGGTAGTTACAATGAAATGGAAAAAGAGGAGTGAAACATTACCAGTGACATGAACTCACCTTTCTCATTAAGCTAGGTACTGTTTAAAGTAATCATATTCCTTCTTACAGTCAGTGGAAGCAGAAATATTTCATAAATATGAATAGCAATTGAAATAATTGCTGCTTGTGTTTGTCTCCACTGTCTTGTGGAAAACAGCATATAATCCATTAAGTAACATGTAATAATGTCATTGTTATTCTTTCATTTTAGGATACAGTGAATACATAAAAGTAGTGATTTTCAGGCTTTATGTTTTAGAATAACAGAATAAAATCTGAAGGGACTAACTTGTTTTTATTTGATTTTCTTGTTAAAACAAGCAACAAAGACAATATTCTGCACCCCATGCACTCTTGTCCCCTGCTGAACCATCTTTTAAGAGACTCCTTATCTCTTAATTCCCGAAATATATGCCCCAGTGGTATTGTATTTGCGTTCAATTATGCTTGAAGATAGAGGGTTTTTTTTTGTTTTGGGGTTTTTGGGGTTTTTTTTTGCCAATTCCTGGGCTTGAACTCAGGGCCTTGGCACTGTCCCTGAGCTTCTTTTGCTCAAGACTAGCACTCTACCACCAGAGCCACAGCATTCTTTCAGGCTTCAGAAACCAAGGTTGCATGCATGCTAGGCAAGCATTCTACCATTAAGCCACATTCCCAGCCCGAGATGGAGTCATTTAAGTCACAAGGCATGTAGAATATTTTCATTCTACCTGCACTACATGCAAATAAGGCAGAAGACATGCAACCAATCAGAGAAGAGTTATAACATCACTGCAGACCTGAAGGTTTACTTCTCAGGAGTTATTTTCACCTTAGGATAATGCAGAGGCTAACAGAACTGAGAACCCAAAACTCAGGGGAAGTGCACAGGACATTCTGTTCCCTAAGGATGCTATTAAAAAAAATAAAAACTAGCAGTGTCCATTGTCTGGTCTCTATTTGTTAGAATAGCAGTAACTTTTCATTGTAAGTTGTTATCCTGGGTCCTGAGTCTCTGACCAATTTACTTATTTAACTACTTCACTAATAATCTTCATGCTTCTACTCTGCTTTTTATCTCTGTTACTGTCCAGCACACACACACACACACACACACACACACACACACACACACACACACACAAGTTCTGTTTTATATTTATGAATAGCTTTCTCTGATCATTTTGTCATATCTATCATTTGTATGTTATTTTTGATATCTCATAATAATTAGGAAATAATTATAGTTTATTTGAATGTCTATGTAAATTGGATGTTGTTGAAAAAGATGATTGCTTGTTGCATTTTTTAGAGTTAGATATACAGCACTCTAGAACATAGTTAAGTTTTTGACACCAGTGGAATCATTGCTCTTTTGGTTCTTGATTTATATCTTGAAGAAAAATAGGGAGGGTGAATTTGACTTTCAACCAAGATAACACTCTTGAACACTATCTCTAGCTCTCTAATACTATCTTTGCAAATTGTCAAATCTCTTATGTTCCAGTGGTTACTTATTTGTTCACATGATTTCTTCTCACAGATGTAAACACCAACCTTCTTAGGATGTCCTTTGTTAGGTTCTATTGTAAGATTTCTCTCTTTCTTTCTTTCTTTCTTTCTTTCTTCCTTCCTTCCTTTCTTCCTTCCTTCCTTCCTTCCTTCCTTCCTTCCTTCCTTCCTTCCTTCCTTCTTTCTTTCTTTCTTTCTTTTCCTTCTTTCTTTCTCTCTCTCTCTTACCCTTTCTCTGTCTCTCTCTCTTTATCTCAGTCTTTCTCTCTCTCCTCTTTCCCAGAAGCCTGGTTTGAAAACTCTAGAGTGGATTTTTAGTGGATTTTATTCTAGAGGGGTTTTCTTTTTTAGCAAAGGAATTCCATCTAGCTCAGTGCTTCCTAAATTGGAACTATCTTAACAGTAGCGCACATTTGTAAAAGCTCTCTACTTTTAAGGTTGCTAGAGTAAGAGTGATGCTACTACATTACTGGATTAAGGCCAGATTTGCTTCTGACTCTCACAACAAAAAATTATGCAATCCAAGCTGGGCGCTGGTGGCTCAAGCCTGTAATCCTAGCTACTCAGGAGGCTGAGATCTGAAGATCGCGGTTCAAAGCCAGCCTGGGCAGGAAAGACCGTGAGCCTCCTATCTCCAATAAACCACCAGAAAACTGGAAGTGGCACTGTAGCTCAAGTGGTAGAGCGCTGGCCTTGAGCTGAAGAGCTGAGGGACAGCACTCAGGCCCAGAGTTCAAGCCCCACGACCGACAAAAATAAAAATAAAAAAAATAAAGTTATGCAATCCAAATTATCAGTAGTGTCTGAGATTGACACACTTCCTCTTCTAATTTAGGAAGTTTGTAGGGACTATGATTATTCTCTGAGGGATTATAGTCTTGGCTGCATTTTGTTACTTTTCCCAGTAGTCTTGTTATACAAAGTAGAAATATAAATTTAGTCTCAGTGCATAAAGACTGAAAGTAGAAATTCTCCTGATACCAATCATTATATGCTCTTTTCCCCCTAAACTTTCTTGTGTGCCTAGGTTTTATATAAATTATACAAATCTTTAGAGCCTTTGGACTCTATGCCTATTTCATGAATCTTCCTTATAATCATAGTATGCTCAAAAGTGACTCACAATTACCCTATGTTAAAAGAGGCTTACTTTGTATACTAGAAGGAAATATAAAGAATATCTTATTTTTAATCTCCAAAGCTTGTGTTAAGGCCTACTCTATAAATTAACTTTCTCATGTTTTCTGAAATCTGCTTGATTGCTATTTCAAAGCTGCATTTTTATGACCTCTGCTTTCATTAACAGAGGCATATATCTGCCACAACTAGGGAATTACTGGCTGAAGTCCAGGCAAAGAAGAGGACAAAGCAAAGGCCTTGCTTTTTTTTGGCTTCCCCAACAGTCGATGCTTCAAGTTCCTGCTTTTAGTCCATGAATGTTAGATTCTTTCCAGGAGAGCTGACAATCTCAATCAGGGGCAACTTAAATCTCTAATTTAGAATATCTTCTTCCTCAGAGACATTAGAACATGTATCAAATTCAAATATGGGTTATTGGGTGAATTTATTAAATCAAAATTTGTTCTTTATCATTTTCTCCCTACAAACAAAGAACATGGAAAATGTATTTTAGTCTATCTGATCTTGTGGAAGCAACATTAAAAGAAAAATATCTCCATATCTAAAAGTGATTAGTTGACTAGGTTAAAAATATACACATTACTTTTGGATCCAATGAACTTAGTGTTGTAATCTGTACTGGTCATGGGATAATAGCAAGTATCTTCAGTGTTGATGATAATTCTTTTTTATTTAAAGATATTTTGCAAATGAGGGAAGCCATGGAGTCTGTGTTTTTTTTGGGCCTGGCTTCTTTAATATGATTTTTTCCCAAGTCTTTCCATTTCTTTACAAAGGGGGATATGTCTAGGATATTCCTAGCAGAGGCTCACAATAGATGAATAGCTATGTACATCTGGCCATATAAAATGATGCTAATTGAAATGAATTCCAGAACTTTTTCTTTGTGGTTGTTGTTGTTTTCGATGCATTGTATGAAGTTATTTCTTTTTTCTTTTTGTTTTTTTCCCTTTGGTTTATCCTTTGTTGTCATGTATTTGATTTTGGTTCCCTGTGTCTTGTATATACATTTATCTGATTTGGGAAAAGGAAAGGGAACAACAAAATGGTGAGACAAAGGACAAAGATTGAATGAATGCAACAGCGATACTCACAAGACAATATGTTGGAAATAAACTTTACAACCTAGTGACGGGGGTTGGGGGAGAGAAAGTGAGAGGAAAAATGAGGGGGCTGGTAACAATGTTTGACAAGAAATATACTCACTACCTTACATATGTGACTGTAACTTCTCTGTACATCACCTTGACAATAAAACTAAATTAAAAAAAATATTTTGTACTTAATACAACTTCATCAAAATGGGTGAGCATTAAATTAGAAAGCATAGGTATTAAGAGGCTTAGCATAACAAGTTGCAGTTTCAACATTTTTCTTTTAAATGCACTACAAAATAAAGTGAGTATGTGAAATATGACTGAAACTGATATCTGTGGTAAAAAGCCATGTACCAAAAACAGGAAAGAAGTATGATGTGCAATAAGGAAAGTATGGAAAGAAATTTTAAAGCAAGAATGAAGAATTAGGGAGGAGTTGTTTTTCTTAAGAATTGGGTTATTCCCGTGTGTGTGTGTGTGTGTGTGTGTGTGTGTGTGTGTGTGTGTGTGTGTGTGTGTGTGTGTGTGTGTGTGTCTGCCTGTCTGTCTGTCTGTCTGTGTCTGTGTCTGTGTCTGTATCTGTGTATCTGTATAATTTGATTCAATTTTTGCAGTAAAACCACAAAGTAGTTAGGTTTACTATATGGCTTTGTAGCATGTTAAAATCTGTAATTGTCATTCAAGTTGTGATGTGAGGATCTGAACACACTGCTTGTAACCAGCCCATGTTGCTGAAGTGAGACATCCTACTCCAAATATTTTTATTTCAGAGAAAACATGCTGAGAAAACACACACTGTGGCTTGAGCTCAGAGCCTCATCTCTCATTTGGCTGTTTCATTTAACATTGGTGCCCTACCACTTGAGCCACATCTCCAGTTCAACACTTTTTGCTGGTAGATTGGAGCCAAGAGTCTCTCAGATTCATCTAGCCTATATTAGCTCAGAACCTTAATCCTCAGACCTTCGCTTCCTAAATAGCTAAGATGGTACACATAAGTCCAGCTGAAAGTTTTCTTAATGATCAATTATTCTTTTGGTTCTCCACTTTTATGTCATGAAAGTTCTCACAGTGAGGGAGAAAATCAAACATTTTTTTAATTGAAAGAGTACGTTGTGCCCAGGTATTGTAAATTATTCCTGAATCAGAACTCTCAGCTTTCAAATTTGAAACCACTAATTTACCTAACCATGGTTATCATAAGTGATTTAGCATAACAACGCAATAGCATATTCTTTAAATGACAAGTATAAATGGAATATGATTGTTGATTATTTCGATGCATTTTTGTCCTGCATTTCAGATTTTACCAGTGTTTAAAGCTGAAAACCTATAACATCCTGTTTTAAAGATTTGATTTTCCATTTATTCTGCTTTGAAGACAGTGATGTTTATTGTAGAGTACAGGACTCCCCCATCAGCTCTGTGTAAGACCCTAGGTGATCTCAGTCCATTTACACTCTTCAACTATGTCTCAAGGCAAAAGAAGGAAAATATTTACTATATATCTAGCTAAAATGTTGTGAGGTCTGAGATAATACTGAAATTGCTTTGGAATGATGGAATGAAAGATGGTACAGATTTTTCTGTGAATGTGATTGGTCCTGCAATGACTCTGGAAAGCATAAACAGTTAATGGCAAGGTTGGGATTGATACAGCAAATGAATGAAATCAGCACATATTTCAAAACTATAAACTTTTTTCTTGGCTATTATGTAAACCAGAAACTAAGTCAAAGCAAGCATAAATCTGCTAATTACTAGAGTTTAATCATCAAAATCAAATTGTATACTGCTGTGTTTTCAAATTTTGTTAGTTCTCATTTCCTCTAGTTTTTTTAAGCAAAGGCACCAGCAATCCCTTAATCGCCTATCAAATATAATAAATGTATTTTATTCAGAATGAATTATCTAAAAAGAATTAGTATAGAGCTAGAAACACTTTTCCCTTGGTATTTTAAATGAAGCAAATTTTATCATCATATCAAATACATAAGCATCTGATAAGCTAATTCTTTCCCTTTGTGGTGATTACTTGAGTGCTTTATTGGTATGTGTCATAGTTTTAAATAACAGATTTAAGAAATCTTAAAATCAGAGATATGAATAGTGTTCACTGGCTGGTTACTTTGTGAGTCACAATCCCTTGAAAAGTCTTCCATTTCTTTTCTCTCTAATTCTCTTAATAATACAATAATCTATCCTGAGTTGCTATTAGCCTCCTTCAGTAAATGACAAAAGTGAGACTTAACATGATTTATTTAAGGTTATATGATAAGAGTGAAAACTAGGGCCACAGTCTACAAAGTTAACTGTAGGTGTCAGACATTTTATCACCTATACTTTTTATAATACTTCCTGGTGTTAACCACTAAGAAAAAGAAAGTTGTGCAAATGGACATATGCACTGAAGCAACAGACACATGAACAACAGTTCTCAGTGTAGTCCAAAATAATTTCAAAAGATGAAGGAGGAGAAAAAGGAGGTAATTATTTGCCTGTCATACTCATTCTCTAGAATTTTCTAGAGACTATTCAATGTGTCACATCAGAACAGAACACATCCAAACGGGTATAACAACCTAACTTCCTGACTTCCATCTAAGAAGCTAAACACAAGAGGCAATTATCATTATTTTAAATTTATTGTAAAGGTGATGAACGAGGCGGGGGTTATACTTACGTAAGTCAGGTAATGAGTACATTTCTTTTTAAATATTATTACTCCCTCCTTCATTTTCTCCTGCTTACCACTTCTCCCTTCTCTCCCTCTTCTGATTGTAAAGTTCATTTCCAACATAGTGTCTAGTGAGTATCATTGTTACCCTAGTTCATCCTTTGTCCTACAATCTCTGTGATTCCCTTTCCCTTCCGTGGGTCATATAAGCTTATAAACAAAACAAAAGGCACAGAAAATGAAAACAGAAAGAAAAAAATAGAAATAACTTCATATAGAACATAATACAAACCTCTTATTTCCAATTCTTGAAGTTCATTTTGATACACTTCAATATATATGGTCCTATGCACTTAGTCATTGACTATTGTGATTCCCTGCTAAGAATATCATAGACATATTCTAGTCATTACAAATGACAATTAGTAAAATGTGAAACAATTTCACTAATCAGTCTGGGGTGTTTTAAGTTTTGGAGTGCTAGTCTTTTGTTAAGGTATAATTGTTTAAAAGAGGATACAACCAAATTTCTATGTTTTAATTACTAACACAGTAAGTGTTGACACATATATCCCAGTTGATACACAGTAAGTATCTAGGAAGTCAAGTGCTTTTTAAGAAAGTAAAAAGTTCTCCCAAAGCATTGCAATAGGATATTCTAATTAGAAACTATTTCCTTGGCCTGGGTCATATTAGCTGGCTCTTCAGAAAATATAGCTATACTAAAATAACATGTTTGCTTGGATAGGCTTACAAACTAAGCCTATCACCTTTCTATAAAATTCTTCCTAAATTACACTGTGAAAATTCTCCTTTACCAGTATATAAAACCTGATAATGTCTGCCTAAAGTTTCAGAAGGTCACTAGTTTAAAATCAATGGAATGGTTTTTTTTTCATTCTTTTTAATCCAAGATCAAGTTGGTTTTGATTTGGTACTCAGTGTTTTATAATAACCCACTGAGTACATGAAACTAAATGGGAGAAACCATATTGAGCAAAGTAGAGCTCTTGAAGTTTTCATAACTCTGTGTTGCTAGGAAACAACTTTGCTATCAGCTCAGAGTTTAAACTTGGAGCATCTGCTTCATTTAAAGTCTGGCTTCCAGGCAGTATAGATTGCACTGAGCATTGGGAAGAGGAGAAAAAAAGAAAAACACAAAAGAAAAACCAATTACTTTCTAAAAACAACAACAATGTTAAAAGTCTTGGAAGTGGAGAGTCTTATGCTATATTTGTAATTATATCCTTTGGAAAGTGTTGCTGGAGGGTTTTTCTTTCTGCTAACTCATAAAGAGCAAGCCTAGAGTAGAAATCAGGATCACTCAAGTTCAAAGTCTTAAGAAATACTGTGAGAATTGAGTGATGGTATTTCAGCCTTGGAGGCAGAGTAAGTATGGGGTCAGGGAGGGTGGGCAGTATGCAGTTGAGCTGTATTAGAAGACAGCTTCTAATGCAAAATTATTATTTCATTGAAACATTTTATGATGGATGCAAGCCATAGATTAGAACTTTTGGCCTACACCTTCTCTTATTATTTTGTATTTCAACACATTATAACAGTCTAATTATAGAGAAACTACATATTTTTCAATTATTTGTGGTTTTAATAAAAATTGATAGAATAGCCTATCATCATTTTTTACAAGTGTATATTTGTGTGTGTGTGTGTGTGTGTGTGTGTGAGAGAGAGAGAGAGAGAGAGAGAGAGAGAGAGAGAGAGAGAGAGAGAGAGAGAGAGAGAGAGAGAGAGAGAGAGAGAGAGAGAGAGAGAGAGAGAATGCTGGTGGTCCTGAGGTTCAAAAGCAAGGCCGGGGAGCTATCCTTCAGCTTGAACCACAGCTCCACTTCTGGATTTTTGATAGTTAATTGGTGATAAGAGTTTCACAGACTTCCCTGGCTTTGAACCAGATCCTGAATTCTCAGCCTTCTGAGTTGCTAGGATTACAGGTATGAAACACTACCACCCAGTTTACAAGTGCACCTGCTTGAATATGTAACTGCAAAGATTTCTACCTTTCCTCAAGGAAGAAAAAGTGGTATCTCTGCCAGAAAAAAAGCTGTCCCATGACCCTTGTCCAACAAAAGCAAGATGTGTTACTGTTTCTATGTTAACAAGACCTAAAACACGGAATCAATTCTTTTATTACAATAGTGCATTTTTACTCATAGGAAAATAGCAAAGAAAAGAGCAATTTCTTTTAAAGAGAAAGAAGGAAGAAGAAGGAAAGGAGAGAGGGAGGAAAAGGAGAAGGTAGTGAGAAAGCAGGAATGAAGAAACATCATAAGTAAAGAAAGAAGATAAGACTCTAAGAAGATTTTAGTTTCTCTGGAATTATAACTCCTTTACCTGAAAATTCTTTTCCACTTTTCTCATTTTTAAGTTTGCTTCTTTAAAGGAGAAATTATTTTCCAGGTGTCATTAGCTCACACCTAGCCCCCTACGTACTCAGAAGGCTGAGAATGAAACTATCAAGATTGAAGGCCAACCAGGCAGAAAAGTTCAAGAGACCTTATCTTGAAAATAGGGTCTAGGAAGGTGGCTCTGTGCTAGAATGCTTGTCTTGCATGCATGTGGCTTTGGATTCAATTCCTCAGCACCACATAAGCAGAAAAAGCCCAAAATGGTGCTGTGGCTCAAGTGGTAGAGCACTAGCCTTGAGCTGAAAAGCTGAGGGATAGCACCCAGGCCGAGTTCAGGCCCCATCGCTGACAAAAGAAAAAGACAAAAGAAGAAAAAGAAAATAACCAACCAAACACAAGACCAGAAGAGTAGCTCCATGGTAAAGCAGCTAACTAGCAACTATGAGGGCCTGAATTCAAACCCTAGTACTATTTTTTATAATATTTATAAAACGATTTATAATATTGCCTCAATCTAGGGAAATACTATGACTCCTTAGTATGCAGAAATTTTCTCCAGTCTCACAGAAATGTTTCATTATAAACAAGAGACCAATACCTCCTATAAACATGGTTTGGCTTCTCAGAGTCCTTCTGTCCTATATAACTGGAAAAATAGAATAACCCTAACACATCTTTAAACCAGTAACTGATAGATATTACTTGTCTTTGGATTGCCACATGAATTGCTATGTTTCAGTTTCTCTTCAACACCTCCTTTGTGTAACTCAGGTGATAGTTCTTCTAAAACCATCCTCCACTCCTACTTGTTTCCAATTTTTAATTCAGTCTGCTATTGATTCTCTGGTTAAATCTGTTAGATCTATTCTATATGCTATATTCTGCATTATATATTTTAGCATCAGCCCTAAGCTTGTACCCCTGATATTTCCACAGCTTAAACATTTGTATCTCTCTGTATCCATAGGTATCAAGGTTTTCTTATAGTGATCTTGTTATTATATCTCCTCTTGGGGTTCCTCTTCAAACAACCTGGATCATTCAGCTTTCTCAGCAGCAATGCACTCTTACTACATACTATCATCCTGGTGAGTTGGTTGGTTAGGTATAGGAGAGGGATTGTCCTATAATCTTTCCTTTCAACCTCTTTTAGTCAGTTTTTATCTCTGGACTATGTCCTTTCCAAGTATTTTCCATTGTATTGCTTCTTCCCTGTTAGATTATTAGATTAGTCATGAAGACTGGAGTGAAAAGAATATTCTTTCTGCCTAGTTCTGGGACAAGGTTCCAGTAAAGTCTTTTTGCCTGGAAAATATCCTGTTATAGAAGATGTTCTGTGTATATTTGCATGGGTTATTCTTCCCTTTCTTGCCAACAGTTATTTAAATATGCATATTTAGAATCTCGTAGAGTTCTGGAAGCAAAGCATATGGAAGTGCATGGATCCCACTTAAAGTTCAGTGTTCAGAGTTCTTTTGTTCTTATAATCATATACACATACTCTACCAATTTGTCAATATCATCATTAAAATATTTCTACCAGGTTGTAACTCTATTACTTTCTGTCTAAAGAAAGCACATCATAGCTATAACTCTGAGGTTTCCAGTCTTTCTAGTTGGGGTGGGGTGGACTATTTTTATTGCAACATCAATTATTTTATAAATCTAATAAGCTACTGATTTTTAGTCTGTCCAGCTTCTTTTGGCTATTGTTGATTATGACTCTCAAACTCTTTGCATGAAGTTTTACTAATTTTTATTGATTAATTAAAAATAGCATTAATTCCTTGCATCAGGAATTGTTTATTGAGTGCCTATTATATACCAGCTACTATACCAGTATAATGACAATAAAAAGGAGCCAACTTGTATATACACTTCTCTAATTTGAGGAGGGGAAGGGAAAAAACAAAATGCTTAAACACGGATACAGGTTGACCCATTGTAACAATGAGATGCACAAGACATTATGTTGAAAAACGAACTTTACAATTTAGGCAGGGGGTGGGGAGTATAGTTGTGGAGGTGGGAGGGAAGGGATGGTAGGGGAAAAACAAAAGAAGAGGTAACAATGCTTGATAGGAAATGTACTCATTACCTTGCTCATGTAACTGTAACCCCTCTGTTCAATAAAAAAAAAAAAAACAACATTAAAAAATGAGCTCCAGGAAACAAGTAAGGGAGGGTCAAGGGGACAAAAAGAGATAAAGGAAGAGGGGAAATAATACAGTAAAATAGTCAATGCATATCCTACAAAATTAAGAAGAGTGAAGTAAGAGGGGTTGGGTTAGGGAAAATGGATGAATAGGTTGAAAAGGGTAATATTGATCAAAACGTATTTTATTCATAAATTGTTTTGTTGAATGGTAACTCCTTTGTACAACTATGTAAGATAATAAAATATCTTTTAAAAAAAGGAGCCAACTTGCTACTCTAATTTTTCGAAAGAGTGCCAGGAAACTCTAATATAAAAATCATCATTTTCCATTTCTTCATGGCTGACACACTGTCAGATGCGTAAATTCTATGCATAGGTATTTATTTCCTCCTCCTGGTGTCAGGCTATTCAGTGTGATTTGTACTTCCTGCTGTTTTGCTTCAGGCAAGGGAGGAGGTGACAGCTCCAATTTGAAGAATTAGACTAATTGTAGTAAACAGCCAAGGTTCTCAAGGAATGTGCAAATATAGAAAATCAATTTTATAGTATTATTACCCAATTTTATAGTATATAATAATATATTTATGAAGCCTCAGCTTCAAAAATAGAAATAAAAACGATGAACATAAACAAAAATAAAACCAAAGTAGGCTCTATGCCCAGAAATCCAGAGCAGTAAACTACATGCAGCAAGAAAATATTGCCAAAAAAGAGTTTTCAGATACATCACACACACACACACACACACACACACACACACACACACACACACACACACACTCACACACACACACACACACACAAGTGCCTCAAAATTATCTTCTCAGATACAGTCATAATATTCAATGCATATCCTATGAAACTAGTAAAACTGAGAGGACAGGTTGGGTTGGGAAGGATGAAAAAGAATGATGAAAGAGTTGACACTGATCGAGATGCCTTGCACTCATGAACTGATTTGTCAAATGGTAACTTCTTACAGACAAAAAAGTATAATTAAACATTATTTTCTCAGAAATTAAAAGAGGATTGAGCTGCTTTAATGTTGTGGGAACTGAAGAGCTTCTACAAAATAAGACCTTAGAGAATGTTCATATGAATCTTCATAACTCTAGGATTGCAAAATTAATGATCAGAAAATATATCCAGTTAGGAGAATCCAAAGTCTAAAGTAGAATTCAAGGCAACTGCCTTGAATTGGCTGCCAGTTTGTCATGTCATCTAAATAGGCAAGACTTTGATCTAGAATTTAATGTCTTTCACAGATGATTTTTAAAGAAAATTCAGTAGCCAGATTTACACAGATTAGAAAAAAATGGAGACAATGATAAAATCATTAACATAGAAGAGTAAGAGTAATAAATATGCTTTAGAAAGTAACTGATATATAGCCATTTCATTTTATTGTTGTGGCTCACAATATCTAACATAAAAATAAGTTTGGTAAAATTTGTGCAGGCATACATTGCCAAAAGGTTAATTGATTTTATTTTCAAGACATTAACATAATGATTCATAAGACAAAAATCTCCTTTCTTCAAGCAATAAAACAAGTTGTGTTTTCCATAAAATGAGTTGTGCTGTGATGATTAATTTTTAGTAGCTATTGACAAATAGTTTTATATTAGTAAGGGCTTCTCCAGACAGTATCAGCCTATGCAGTATTGAAAATGCTAGAGTCAGAAGAATAAAAGCAAGTCTGCCCAACCAACACTGATTTTTTAAACTGAAGCCTAACAATATCATTATGAAAATCTGTGATGATTCTACATGTAAAATATTATGTGACATTTGGTCATTAATGTGATGGTATATTACATTTTAGTTGAAAAATTTCCACTCAAAATTCTTGATATGGCACACACTCCTGAGTTTTTCCCACAAAATGATTAAATATGTATATATATATATATATATATATAATTTAATTTTTACATTATTCTCATGTACTTTTCTTTTTCATATATGAAATATTGTCATGGATTTAACCATAATAAAAAATTAGTATCAAGCTGGGAAGGTAGCTCAGTGGTAGAGTGCTTGCCTCGTATGCATGTGGCCCTGGGTTCAATTCCTCAGTACCACAGAAAATGCCCAAAGTGTTGCTGTGGCTCAAGTGGTAGAGCACTAGCCTTGAGCTGAAGAGCTGAGGGACAGCACCTAGGCTCAGAGTTCAGGCCCCATGACCAACAATAAAACAAATAAGTATCTTGTGTGGGACAAGTAAGCAAATTAATGTGAGTATACCTGGGTGTGTGTTTGAAGAGAAGAAACCAGGGAGAGATGGGAGATGGCAAAGGCAAGCCAACAGGAGTCAATATAGCAAGAAAGAAGTCCAGCATAGAGCAGGCTATATACCTCAGAAGTGATAGGAAAACTAGTCTGAGAGACTAGACAAAAGAGGAAAGAATTATAATAAATAAATGAGTGCTGGCTATTTTTGTAAACCAAAGAGCTTAAAGGGCTGGCTGACTAGAAATGGAGACCTGTCGGAGATATGCAATAGAGGGAATTTACAGAACTGTGTAGAGCATGCATTTCTCCATATTTCTAAGATATCCATCACCGGAAGCTCTTATTAAAATGTACATGTGAAATCTCTAAGACTGGAGTGGAATGGGAGTTGTTCTACCAAGCCCACAGGTGGGTTGATGATCCTGGGTTCTGGGCTTCACTCTGTGTGGCAAGGTTCTGAGACATCTATATTATTTTAGCTCCGGCAATATTCATCAAGGTGTCAAGAGACTGCCAAAATTACTAAGCTGACCTAGTTATCAGCACTGGTTTTAAAAAATGTAAATGATATTAAAACCATCTCTTTTTACCAAAAAGAAAGTCATATAAAACATTGTAGAAATTTAACAGTCTTAAAATTTTGGTAGTTTTTCTTTGTGCTGTGGTAGTTTGTTTTCATACAGTCACCAATTAAACAGGAAACCCAGTCTCTATGAGGGTGAGCAGTCAGGTAATGTTCTGTGTCTTGCTACAACTAATTGATTAGATCAGAAATCATAAAATTTGTTTTCTTACATAAAAATGGAACATGGATTAGATTAAATGGTCTCATTTCATGAAGACAGCAGTACTTTTTCTTTTTTAACCTCATTTAGAAGTGTGTCACTCTTGTGGTATAAGACATTTATTCAAATTAAATGATTTTCTAGAGAAAGTTTTTTTTTTTCTGAAAAGAAAGAAGCACACTCAGCATCTTCCCTAAAGGTGAGAAAGTTAAAGTTTAAAAATTAGATTTAAATTGGCCAAAAGCATAATAGGAATATATTCTACTTTCTAAGAGAAATGTTGCTGTTCATCACTATGAATTTAAGTCTAAAGAATTAGACATACTAACATGCTGATACATTATGTTATATATAGGATGTAATATGTAAATGCATGCATACACAAATATAAATAAAAATACATATATATATGCATTTGTACTATATCAGACTATTCTGTATTTCTCATTTTTCTAAATGTTGAGTCCTTATTGTACTGAAGTCTTTTTTTTTTTAGGAACAAACATAGTATTGTTTTCTATTGAACTGCTAAAGTGGTAAACATTAATCACTAATTAGCACTTGTTATGAGATACCAAGATGTAAACAATACCAAAGTGCAATTTACATTCTCATAGACCTTATTCAAGTTGTTTATCTCCTGAGACAACAAATGCAACAGACCAGGGATTGAGGAAGGGACCCAGGAACAAATGACATCATTGGTCTCTTGGTTTCCTAATGATTATTAAAATGTCAATGAAGATGTTATGAAGAAAACATCCTTTGAAAGACAAGAATAAGATCATATATATTGAAAAATCATGTCTACAATGACTTAGACAATTGCATGAGACATCAGTTTTAGTTAATAAATTATGAGCTGAAATACTATGTAACTACTTTTTAATTACATAGTCAATATTTGATTGTTTATTGAGTTATTGAATGATCACTATGGAATGCCAGGATAATCACTCACAGCCTGATTCATTCCCCAAATGTCCTTGTAGCTGTAAGGCTGCAGATGCCTTTGGATTATCTCCCTTGATGCCAGCTGTACAGATTCTCCTCCAGTTAGAAGACATAAGCCTGATATCAGCTGGGATGCTCTGCCACCCATGTGCCCAGGGGGTGATGATGTGCCCACTATTGTAATAGTTTTGTATAAATCTGGGCCTCAGTGTGTGGAAATATAATTAGGAAAGTTCTGGCATGCTTCCCCACCCCTGAAAAACTTCTCATTTCCTAAGACTGAGATAATATTCTTTCTATTTTGGGGGGGGGGGGTTTTAAAAACCAGAAAGTTATTTTCTCATAGTACTGGAGGCTGAAAATCCAATATGAAAGTATTGAAAGGATTGTTTCTTCTGAGGTCTCTACCCTTGACCTACAGGTGGACTCCCTCCTTGCTCTGTTTTCTCGTGACTCTTAGTACCAAGTTTACAGAGTTCCCTCTCCATAAGACAAATGTCTGACTGGATTAAGGCCAACTGTAATGTTCTTGATTTAATTTCATAAATAGGCTATCCTTAAAGATACTATGAGATAACACTCTTTAACCATCTTTGGTGCCCCCACCCTACAGTTGTATTACCATCATATGACTGTTTTCTTACTCTCTTCAGTAAAACTTGTATTTCGTTAAAATTTGCTTTGTACGTGTGAATTATTAAATAAAATCAATCTTAGTATCCCACTAAAAAATAAAATCATATAATGTTTGAGGGAAGACAGAAGGTAGGAGAAGGTGATTACATCTTGTCAATTTCACAAAGGCCAGTTTGGTACTTGAAGAGTGAATAGGTTATAATTTGGGAAAAGGAAAAGGTTTACTTTCAAAATGACCATAATAAATATGCCAAACACAAACTAATGATTGTGTTACTCACATCATGACAACCTCAATAAACAATCTAAAGATGCTGAAAAGCACTCAGAAACATAGAAGGTATATGTTTTTAAACTTAGCTCACTTTTCAAGATGGTATGGAAATTCACTATGGTTCAAAAGAGAAAGAAAACGTATCACTTAGAATCATCTTGTGGGTCTGCTTGAAGACTGAAAACATTAGGAATATTGCTATTTTAAAGAAAACTCTTGGGTTGAGATGTACTTCAGTGGCAAAACACTTACCTAGCAAGTACAAAGTCCAGGACAAAGGCGCCAGACACAGCAGGCGAGCAGATTCTACTCAACACCAGGAAGAACTGACAAGGAGCAGACATCTTCATCCTGCAGATCACAGACCAGAGACAACCTAGGAACCAAGACTCCAGCGAGAGTAGAAGCCTGACATCCTCACTCCTTCTAAGGGAGCAGAGGAGGGAAGGCCACACCGACCCCCCCACTACCGGAGATCTCCATCTTTGATACTGACAAAGGCCTGGCTGAGCAGCTAGCTCCAACTCAGGCCTTGGAAGAAAAAAAAAGAATCATTTAGCAGGTCACAGGAACTTAAACTGACTTGCCAGGCTCAGCTTCACTCAGGGAAAAGTCACCCAGCCCAGGCAGAGCAAGCTCTACCAGCCCCAGGAGTGGCTTTCTTCACTGGGTAAACAGAGCCAGAGGCTGCCCCTCCTTACAGCAGCCTTGACAATCAATTGAAATTCAGTAAACATAAACCCTGAGAATGGCTCCAGGCTGGCCTCTGTGAGTGTCTCAGAAGCTAGACCCTCAGGGAAAAGCTACTGTTTGCTGAAACCCAGAACCTAGCTTCAACACAGCATCTCCAAACTAGAGGAAACAGCCATCTTCCTCTTTTGTGATACTCAAAGCAGATCTCCCTCCCATTGAACTAGCCTGGGTAAAGCAGAGCATTTTTTCTGCCTGCTCAAACTGACTTAAGAAACCAACAAAGCCACAGGAAAATCAAACACCACAAGCAGACCAGAGACTCCAACAAGAGACTTGTTATGGACACAAGGGAGATACAGGATCTTCCAATTCCCCCCCCCCCCAAAAAAAAAAATCAAAGAATTCTTTTTTTGTAACTTTTATAAAAAATTTTTTAAGGTTTTTTTAATTTTTAACTTTAAAAAAAAAGTGTTTCCTATTAACTTTTTTTTCTTCCTCATAATTTTTATTTTAGGGGTATATGTGTCTGCTTTTTTTTCTATTTTTTTTTTGTTTAGCTCTACCAACCTTTTGATCCTTTTCTTTCTTTCTTTCTCATTCTTTTTACTTTTTCTTCTCTTTTGTTCTTCTTTGTGTGACTTAATTTTGCTGTTCTGCTCATCCTCAGATATACCCGTAGTTGATTATTAGACTTATCCCCCATTGTGTACACACTTAATCCAGAAATTTATTACTCAATTCAAAACCTCTTATACTTAAATTCCTTAAACGAATTACTACCTCTTTATACCTATATAACATTTTAAGCATTTTTATTTTTAAGTTTTTCACGTCTCCTTTCTATCCCTCTCCTTCTCTTATCCCATCCCCATTCTCTGAATAGTACGTTTTTAAATTTGCATAGGTTTTTTTTGTTGTTGTTGTTAATAAAGAAGCAACTTTATTGAGAAGGTTCCTACACTGACCGGCCAGGGCTGCAGCACAGGCTCGGGAGCTGATACTGTGACCCCGAGCGGCCCACGTACTTAGGTTTTTAAAGGCAAAATTCACAAGGTCAAGTCTGGTCACACAGGTGATCAATGAGATTGTCATACACCCCAAAGATTGAACAGTCATACTAGACCACATGCAGGTGGCCAATGAGGTTACACTTTGTCACACAATGGCTGTTTAAACCAGCCTATCACTTTTGGTTTAAATGACTCATGAATTCAACTTAAGGCGGAGCTTATGGTAAGCATACACAAAGGAGGAGTTTAGTTGAGTTTAACATAAGCACGTGAAAAAGGTGGAGTTTATGGTAAGCTAGTGATGTTGCCAGTATGAGCCAGATTACTGGCTATCTGTTTAATCGGTCAGTCCTTAACAGCCTAAACAGAACAATGAAGGTGGGGTAAGTTGTTAAGGGGAGGGGGACCTAGAGGTATTCTTTCCATTCCAAGAACTGGGCTGGTTGGAGCCAAGGTGGAGTTAACATTGTTTATAAGAAAGGATTTGAAAAGTAAGGATTGTCTTTAAATGTTTGAAAGGAAAGAAGACAAACCTCAGAAAGTATAAGTATGTAGCAAATGGTATGGGTATGTCTTGAAATTGGAGCTTACAAGTAGAGCTGGTATAAAATTAAGTTAGCTGTGCTATACATAAAGTCAGGATTGGTGTACTGATATGGAATATTCTTTGTCTTATATATATGCCTACTACAACCTAGATGCTGGTTCAGTTAGAGCAGCCAGGGTAGACTCATTGGCTGAGGTAGTTCTTTGAAATCGCTGGGGACTGGACTTCTTCTCATGAAGCAAGGTAGCCTTTGTATTAGGGAAAGTTTGGCCTTGGTTAGAAGAGTCTGAGGGACTGAGTCATGTTATCAGCCTCTCTTCTCATGGTCCCCACGGGAGACAGCCCTAATAACTGCCCTGGCTGGTGTAATTCTCTTGCTTCTGACATTAACTGTTGGTCTCCATGGATGATGACCCTGATTTCAGCTATTGCTGCCCACCTTGATTCTTATCCTCCTAATGCTATTAATTAATGCATTAATCTCATTCATACAAAAGAGGATTGGAGCTATGAAATTAATGCTAATGAGAACTCAATATGATTCCATCCCAATGGAAAAACTGAGTCAATGATTCAACTCAGGAACAAGTCAAAGAGGGGAGTAAAGTAGGTGCTGAGCTGGTATAGCTTCTTTCCAGGCTTTGCTTTTGTTTTAGGGATTTTAGGTAAATTTGCATAATTTTTAAGTTTTTCACTTTTTAATTTTTAATTTTTGTTTTTCTATTTTTTCTTGTCTCTTTTTTCTTTCTCTTTCTTCTTTTTTTTTCTCTCTCTACTATCATTCTATCCAACCTATTTTCCACTTTGAGATTAGGACTTAGTTAACTTAACTCTCCCTCTACTTTTCTACCAACCTCTATTCCTATTTTTACCCACATCTCTCCCTAATCCTAATAATTTCTGGTTTGCCAAATTCTTCTTTGCATTTCGTAGCCCAATAATACATAGTTGTTTGATTTTGAATAGATATATCTGTTGAACAATAGTGTATCTGCAGACATTTGACTGTGCAATGACAAACTTTGGTTGATGCTTGCCTTAACATAGTGTTCTAGAAAAAAACTGTTGTTACTTTCATACCAAATGGGCAGAACAAGACGGAAAAACACAAGAAAAAATGGCAAGTTGGGGTATCTCAACTCCCACTAATGATAATCAGGGGACAGAACAGATAATGAATAATCCAGAGGAGAGTTCCCAAAATGCTCTACAAACACTACAGGTAAACATGGCAAATGAAAAAAGTGAAAACCTGCAAAGGACTCTGTGTGAGCGGGATGAGGAGAGAGAAGAGGCAAACCAAAGGAATATCTTCAGAGTAAGGAAGCTACTCAAAGGTTGATCAGCTTGAGAACACTCAAAGAGAAATAAAGGAATGGCATGAGCAGGCTGATATCAGTCAAAGAGATAGACAGGAATTGCATGAGCTGGCCGAGAACAGACAAAGAGAAAGTCAGGAATGTCGTGAGCAGGCTGAGAACACTCAAAGAGAACTACAGTAATTGAGAGAATATGAGGAAGCTAATCAAAGAGTATTACAGGAATTGAGTGAGCAAGATGAGAATACACAAAGATCAATAAAGGCATTCATGGAATCCATAAACACAGAGCTGAAAGAAGTCAGGGAGACCACAAAGGGAATGCTGAATGGAACCCAACAGAAGGAATGAGAGTCCAAGGAAACCATAACCAATCAACTAAGTGATTTGAGAATAAACACTGAACACCAAATTAAGCAATTAAAGAAGTTCATACAAGATCTAAAACAAAGCACCAACAAAGATTTTGAAGCGATCACTGCAGACCAATTAGAAGAAAAAGAAATTAAAAAAAAACAAAGTAGAAAGTCTTGACAGTAGGTTTGACCATGCAGAAGATCGAATCTCAGAGACTGAAGACAGCCTAGATAATATAGAGAAAGAACATACAACTATCCAAGACAAATCCAAGAAATATAATAGATCTATTCAACACTTGGAAGACACCATCAGAAGGTTTAATGTGAGGATAATGGGTGTAGACAAGTACCTAGAGACAGAAGTTAATGGTCTAGGAAATTTGTTTAACAGGATCCTAGCAGAGAACTTCCCAAACATGCAAAAGATAGGCGTATTCAGATACAAGAAGCTTTTAGAACCCCAACAGACCAGACCAGAACAGGACATCCCACCATCACATTATAATCCACACAGGATCAATTCCGACCAAGGAAAAGATCCTTAAAGCTGTCAAGGAGAAAAGATCAATCACCTATAAAGGGAAACCAATTAGAATCACCTCAGATTTCTCAGCAGAGACAATCAAAGCAAGAAGAGCCTGGAATGATGTATGCCATGCCCTAAAGACAAACAACTATCAACCAAGAATATTGTACCCAGCTAAACTCTCCTTCATGACCGAAGGTCAAATAAAAACCTTCAATAGCAAAGAAAAATTGAAACAATATATCTCCACCAAACCAGCCCTACAAAAGATTCTTAAAGATGTCCAACACATAGAAAACCAACAAGACCACAATAAAGGACAAGAAACCGCACCAGAACTGAGAATCCAAGAACCATAGGAAGAACCCAGTTGCTGCAGCCCCCAAAAAGGTGGATAATATGGCAGGAACTCCCAAACACCTCTCAGTCCTATCTCTCAACATTAACGGACTTAACTCTCCAATTAAGAGACATAGACTGTCTAGTTGGATTAAAAAGCAAGATCCTTTTATCTGCTGCCTTCAAGAGTCACATCTTGCCAATAGAAACAAACACATTTTCAATGTGAAAGGCTGGAACAAAATCTACCAAGCAAACGGCCCCCATAAACAGGCGGGAGTTGCAATCCTAATATCAGATAAAATAGACTTCAAATTAAAATTAGTGAGAAGAGATGTAGAAGGTTGCTACATACTAATTAAAGGATCTCTCCTTCAGGAGGATATTAAAATTCTAAATATCCATTCGCCAAACAACGGAGCACCCAAATTTATCCAAGAAATACTACTTTCCCTCAAATCCCACATAGACCCAAAGACATTAATTGTTGGGGACTTTAACACACCACTCTCCCCACTAGATAGATCAACTCAGCAAAAACTCAGCAGAGAAACTGCAGATCTAAACAACTGCATAGATCAACTAGATTTAACAGACATCTACCGAATATTTCACCCAGCAGCATCAGAATACACGTTTTTCTTAGCGGCACATAGAATATTTTCCAAAATAGACCACATTTTAGGCCACAAAGCAAACTTGTCCAAATTCAGAAACATTGAAGTTATATCTTGCATTCTCTCAGACCACAAGGAAATAAAATTAGAACTCAACACCAAAACCCACCAAAGAAAGTCCTGTAACACATGGAGACTGAACAACACACTGCTGAATCATGAGTGGGTCATGGAAGATATTAGAAAGGAAATTCAAATGTTCATGATATTCAACAAAAATGAACACACAAATTACCAGCTCCTCTGGGACACAGCAAAAGCATTACTCAGAGGCAAGTTTATAGCTGTGAGTTCCTACATCAACAAATTGTAGAGATCTGAAACCAACAATTTAATAAGACATCTGCACCACCTTGAAAAAGAACAGCAAGATAAACCCCAATCCAGTGGACAGAAAGAAATAATTAAAATTAAATCAGAATTAAATGTATTAGAACCCAAAAATACCATAGAAAGAATCAACAAAAAAAAGAGTTGGTTCTTCGAAAAAATTAACAAAATTGACAGACCCTTAGCAAATCTTATCAGAAAAAGAAGAGAACACACCCAAATAACTGAACTCAGAGATGAGAATGGAAACATCATCACAGAAACAACCAAGATTCAAACATTATAAGGGAATAATTCTCAAAACTTTATGCTAATCATTATAAGGGAATAAGTCTCAAAACTTTATGCTAATAATATGCTAATAATGGACCTTTTCCTAGCAATTATTGACATGCTGAAACTAAACCAAGATGAGTTAAACCATATTAACAGGCTCATATCAAGCATTGAAATAGAAACAGCAATAAGAGACCTCCCATCTAATAAAAGCCCAGGTCCAGATGGTTTTTCAGCCGAATTCTACAAGGCCTTCAAAGCAGAACTCACACCAATACTCCTCCAACTCTAAAATGAAATTGAAAGAGAAAGTTCACTACCGAACTCATTCTATGAAGCCATCATAACCCTCATCCCAAAACCAGGCAGGGACTCATCAAAGAAAGAGAACTATAGATCCATTTCTTTGATGAACATTGATGCAAAACTTCTTAACAGAATTTTGGCCAATCGACTTCAACAATTCATCCAAAAAAATCATACACCATGATCAAACAGGATTGATTTCAGGGATGCCAAGCTAGTTCAATATATGCAAATCAATTAATATAATTCATCACATCAACAGGAGCAAGGATAAGAACCACATGGTTATCTCAATAGATGCAGAAAAAGCATTTGAAAAGGTCCAAGACCCCTTTATGATGAAGGTTATGGAAAAATTAGGAATCCATGGAACATTCCTCAATACAATAAAGGTTATAACTGACAAACCTACAGCCAGCATTATACTTAATGGTAAAAAACTAAAGCCATTTCCTCTTAACTCAGGAACGAGACAAGGATTTCCATTCTATTCACGTCTCTTCAATCTAGTATTAGAATGCCTTACTACAGCAATAAGACAAGATGCAAACATAAAGGGGATCCAAATAGGGAAAGAAGAAGTAAAACACTCCCTCTTTGCAGATGACATGATCTTGTATTTAAAGAATCCCACAGACTCCACTCCCAAATTACTGAAGCTGATTCAAAACTTTGGCTAAGTAGCAGGGTATAAAATTAACCCTCAAAAATCAATGGCTTTTCTGTATGCCAACAATGAGAACAGTGTGGCTGAAATTAGGAAAGCAATTCCATTCATAATAGCCCCACAAAAAATAAAATACCTAGGAATTAACTTAACCAAAGAAGTGAAGGACATCTATGATGAAAACTTTAAACACTTGAAAAAGGAAATCAAAACAGAACTTAGAAAGTGGCAAAAACTCCCATGCTCCTGGATTGGAAAGATCAACATCATGAAAATGGCAATTCTTCCCAAGGCAATCTACAAATTCAATGCGATACCTATTAAAATTCCAACCTCATTCTTCAAGGAAATAGAAGAGGCAATCCAAAAATTCATATGGAACAATAAAAGACCCCAAATAGCAAAAACAATCCTCAACAGAAAAAACACTGCTGGAGGAATATCAATACCAAATTTCAAACTCTACTACAAAGCCATATTAATCAAAACAGCTTGGTACTGGCACAAGAACAGACCTCAGGACCAATGGAATAGAATTGAAAACCCAGAAATGAACCTATAGACCTATAGCCATCTAATCTTCGATAAGGGAGCTAAAAAAATAGAATGGAAGAAAGACAGCTTCTTCAGTAAATGGTACTGGCAAAATTGGTTAACTACTTGTAGAAAACTAAAGCTAGATTCTTACATATCACCCTGCACCAGAATCAACTACAAATGGATCAAAGACTTCAGAGTCAAAGCAGATACTCTGAAAACATTACAGGATGGAATAGGAGAAACCCTAGGTCTCCTTGGCACAAGCCAAAATTTTCTTAATAGAGACCCAGAAACACAACAAATCAAAGAAAGATTGGACAAATGGGATTGCATGAAATTGCAGAGCTTATGCATGGCAAAGGACATAGCTAGCAAGATCAATAGAAAGCCCACATATAGGGAGAAGATCTTCACTAGCCATACAATGGACAAGGGTCCATTGTATATATACCTGGAACACAAAAAATTAAATACCCCAACAACAAATCCTCAAAGAAACAACTGCCCAATAAATAAGTGGTCTAAAGACTTGAAGAGAAACTTCTCTGAAGAGGAAATAAGAATGGCCAATAGCACATGAAAAAATGCTCAACTTCTCTAACCATAAGAGAAATGCAAATCAAAACAACATTGAGAATCTACCTTACCCCAGTTGGAATGGCTATAATCAAGAACTCTAATAATAACAGATGCTGGAGGGGATGTGGTCAGAAGGGAACCTTATTGCATTGTTGGTGGGAGTGTAAACTTGTTTAACCACTTTGGAAAGCAGTATGGAGGTTCCTCAAAAGACTCCACATAGTGCTCCCCTATGACCCAGCAATCCCATTTTTGGGCATTTACCAAATGTTCACAAACAAGACCACACTGAAGCTACCAGCAGGACTATGTTTATTTCAGTATTATTTACCATAGCTAAGATATGGAAGCAACCCATATGGCCCTCAGTAGAGGAATGGGTCAAGAAAATGTGGTATATATACACAATGGAATTCTATGCCTCCATCAGAAAGAATGACATTGCCCCATTTGTTAGGAAATGGAAAAACTTGGAAAAAATTATATTAAGTGAAGTAAGTGAGGCCCAAAGAAACACAGGTCCCATGGTTTCCCTTATTTGCAATATCTAGTATATGTCTGAGTCAAGCAGAAAAGGTCATATAAGTTGATGTTAGGGAAATGAACCCTAAGATATGTATTCAAATGTTTTTTTCTTTCATGCGATTGTTTCTAACACATTTATAAGATTATTTCTTTGTTGCTTTGTGTGTCCCTCTTCCACAGTATAAGCCCTGCTTTCACTGCATTTGATGTTGGTATAATTTTTGGAGGGGAAGTGAAAAGACAAATTGTTTAAATAGGGATACAGGTGGAGCCATTGTAACGAGTAGTTATGTTGAAAAAGAACTTTACAACTTTGTTTGGGTGGGGGAGGAGGTTGGGTAGTGGCACGGGGGCGGGGTGGGGGGGTAGGATGGGAAGTGATGCGAAGTGGAAACAAAGGAGGAGGCTACAATGCTTGATAAGAAATGTATTCATGGGGCAGGGAAGGTGGCTCAGTAGTAGAGCACTTGCCTTGCATGCTTGAGGCCCTGGGTTCGATTCCTCAGCACCACATATGCAAAAAGAAAAAAGCCGGAAGTGGCACTGTGGCTCATGTGGTAGAGCTCTAGCCTTGAGCTGAAGAGCTGAGGGAAAGCGCCCAGGCCCAGAGTTCAGGCCCCGTGACCGGAACCCCCCCCCCCAAAAAAAGAAATGTATTCATTATCTTGCCCATGTAATTGTAATCCCTCTGTACACTATTTTCACAATAAAATAAATTAGAAAAATGTTAAGGAGACATAATTAAATCAGTTGAAAAATTCCAAAATATTTCCTAAAATTTGATAACCATTGCTGATTATAGCATTAACTATATCAGGGTTATAAATAAATTCTCTAAACAAGATAAATGCATTTACCTATATACCAAATACAAATGAAATATATTAATTATGATAAATATATATATAATTTATCGATGAATTCAAGGAAGCAAAAAGCACAGTTACTGTTATTAAATATGTATTACTTTTTTAAATAGAAAAAATTATCACCATAAACATTGGAACAAGCAGACAAAACATTGGTAATTTGAATGAAATTGATTTCAAAAACCTCAAGAAAATTTTAAATAGAATTTAGAAATTTTTCAAAATGTAAGATAAAATGTTAGATGAAACGATTTCTTTTATTACAGGTATATATATAATTTTGTGTGTGAAAATACCATACAGTGGGGTTACAATTACATGAGCAAAGTAATGAGTACATTTCTTATCAAGCATTGTTTCCTCCTCCTTTGTTTCCCCTACAGACATGTTCTTTTCTTTTTGTAATGACAAATATTTGGAAATAGGCCACTGATAATTACATATTCTAAGAAACACTAGGTCACACTGAAAAAGATTTAACTAGATCTTTACATATAGATGTAAACATTTATCTATAGCCAACCGCTAACTTAAAGAGTGAATTACATTACCTTGTTTTCACTACATACATATTGTCTGCGATACTACCTTGCATGTCATATTTCTACTTGGTGAAGTTACTACAAGAATCTTTCCTAATATTCTTTTAACTAAACAACTCTCATAAGTAGCCTTCTATTGAATCTATCTTGACTAAACTCTATATTATGTAATATAGATTAACTAATCTTTATTAATAATACTAATTTTAGAAATAGATTAACTTTTTAAAGGAATATATTGATTTTCTTTTAAAGGAAGAGAGTAGTGGAGTTTGAACTCAGTGTTTCATTTGCTGGGAAAACACTCTGACACTTCACCCATATCTTCAATCTTTTAAATTTTAGGTTATTTGTTTTCCATATGATCTCCTTTTTATGAGCAGCTAGCTTGTCCATGTTTATCCTACCTGCAGCCTACTGAGATTTGGTCTAGCTAACACTTCATCTGGCTAATCAAACTTAGATCTTCCCAATAGCTTCTGGAAAGCTTCTGGGTAGCTGTGGTTGCAGGCATAAGCCATCCTGCCTGGTGAAAAATACTATACTTTTAAAAACAGTATCACTATGATTTTAAATATGCATCTTCCAAAATCGAACTTTGGAATTACCAGAAATGAAGGGCCAAATGGTCCACATGTTGATATAATTTCGAATTTCTTTCTGTTAACTTTCTACTATTGAAAGCATGCAAACACTTTCCTTTATCCAAAGTTTGGACAATTTCAACATGATTGCATATTGCTTTAAGAAAAACAAACAAGAACAAGAGGAAAATAAAATTAGAACTGTCTACATAAGCCATCAGAAATTCATAGCTTCTGCTTAGATCTGTTTTGTCCCATTATCTCCTGTTCCATGCTTTTTCATGTACTTTTGGAGGGTATGTGAAGATGAGTTCATCCACTAAATTCTTCATAGTGATCTTGTTTATCTGAAGTACTTCAGAAGGATTGCCTTTCAAAGCTACACAGCATCTCACTACACGAAATTTCTCATTCTCTTGGGATAAATTCACTTACCAAGTGTTTGCAGGAAGCCAAATTAAATATATTTGATATTGAATGGAAATCCTATTGTAGAAAATGGCTACAATTAAATTAACTTTTAAAGTGCCAGGTATTTCTCCTCCTTTTCGGTAAGTTCTGTTATCTTTTAAAATTATAGCTAATAGAAGGTGATATTAGATTTAAGATTCTGGATGTTATCAATTGATAGAATCAATCTCTTTTCCATTGCCAAAATTATTTGTCTTGGATCAAAATGACATGTTATTTCTTCTAAGGCTACACATTTCAACTATAAATCTTTCTTGCTGTATCCTACTGGCAGCTGACAATACTAGAATATTTTGTTAAACTTGACCTTTCTATTCTTTGTCATAGGAAATCCATGGTCAGTACACGATAGTACACACCGCATGGCCAGGTAAATGGTATTCATACTAGAGAAGTCAGTATTTTTACATGAATATGAAAGCCCTTAGACTTAATGCATTAACTTTTAGGAAGATTAGCTGTGTTTGTTTGTTTGTTTTTTGTTTTTTTATTTTGGATGTTGTGCTTTAGCAGGTTAATTGTCAATAAGTCATTTTTGTCAAACCCATGGTAATTCTGGCTGCTTATGTATTTGCTAGAGCTACTGGTGTTGTTATAAGATATATGAGCAGAGCAGATGCTAATTGATCCCCATGAGGTAGACAATATCATGTATTTAGCTTATTTTCCTGTTTCTTTAACTAGAACATGAATTCCTAAGAGTCAGTATCCTATTCTATTTTTCCTGTACCCAGTCAGTAACATACCTGGCTTAAGCTATGGGTTGGTAAATGAATTCATTACATTTAGGATGTTCTGAAATATTGAAATGCCTCGGAAATAAAAAAAAAAACTATGGTTAAGCAAGAAACCATAATGTGTTGCAACCTAAAATCAATGTTAATCACTCCTTATTAAAATGGCATAGCCCTGAAACTCTCATTTGCCTTTTACTGAGGTAAATACTCCTATTACTCATGATAAGTATGCTCTATATTCCCATGTCATTGAATAAGAGAGAGTCTGTAGTAATAATTAATGTTCAGAGAAAAGAGAGAGAATGAGGGAGAGGAGAACGAATTTCATTTTATTAGCTAAAGGCTCATTGAGGACTAGCATTTATGTTTAGAGTATAAGCTTTCTATATGTGTTTGGCTGATTCTGTCATTAGGTTGTTTAAGTACTGGGTGCTCCATAAATGGTTTATTTGTCTGGAAATTTGCCCTATCCTGTCAGTCAAATCCTACCATTCTTTAAATTTTGCTTTAATTTTAACTTTAACTTATTTTCTAATAATTGGCATAACCTAATATCTGCAAGGTAAGTTATCTGTAAATCAAAGTACCTACCTTCTAAAGCAGCTTGGTGAGGAAACAAGAATAAGGGGACATGGAAAACTCTTTAAATGATGTGTGTGTGTGTGTGTGTGTGTGTGTGTGTGTGTGTGTGTGTGTGTGTGTGTGTGTGTGTGTGTGTGTGTGTATGCTTAATTTTACCAAGAAAAATAAACCCAGAAATCTTTACCTTCACTACCTTTTCAATGGAATCTACTACTTTGTCAAACAATTTAGAACCATTTCCCAAAATTATATATGTCTATATAGTCACTTGTTCTCAAAGTACTCTCTTTGTTTCCCCCCTCTGCTTTAATTCTTTTTTTTATATATTTTCTATTTTAAAGATAGTGTACAGAGGTGTTACAGTTACATGTGTAAGGTAATGAGTATCGA
This sequence comes from Dipodomys merriami, assembly GCF_024711535.1. NCBI lineage: Eukaryota > Metazoa > Chordata > Mammalia > Rodentia > Heteromyidae > Dipodomys > Dipodomys merriami. The sequence goes on from NW_027203048.1 coordinate 29,629,926, forward strand.
GCATTGTTACCTCCTTCTGTTTTTCCCCTACTATCCCTTTCTTCCCCACCTCCCCATTCCCCCTTCCTCCCTCCAAGTTGTAATATTCATTTTCTACATAGTGTCTTGTACATCTCATTGTTACAATGAGTCAACCTGTATCCCTGTTTCAGCATTATGTTATTTCCCTTCCCCTCCCCAAATTTGAAAAATGTATATACAAGATGCAGGGCACTAACCTCAAATACAGTGAAAACAGGGGTTATACCATGGAGGAAGAACATACAAGAGAAACAAAACAATCACATAGTACATTTTAGGTACATTAAAAACAATAGCAAGAAAGAAAAACCAAGTTGTGTCCCTATCTTGGGGTTCATTTCACTAAATATTATCTTATATGGTCATATGTACATAGCTTTTGACCTTTTCTGCCTGTCCTCGACTTATACTAGTTATTGCAAATAAGTGAAGTAAGCCAGGCCCAAAGAAACATAGGTCCCATGGTTCTTCCTCTGCTTTATAACCACTAACAAAATTAAATTCTAAGCTTCAATTTGATCCCACATCTGTAAAATTTACCTGTAAGATTCTTATACTATCTCTGAACACCCAAAGCTCACTTTATTTACTACTTAAGATCTTAGGTTAGTAATTTTTTTCTCTGTATACCTCTTTTGAATTATGCATTATTTTGTATTTTTTTTCTTTTTGCTTATGTGGTGCTGAGGAATCGAACCCAGGACCTCAGGCATGCAAGGCAAGCGCTCTACCACTGAGCCACCTTCCCAGCCCCATGCATCATTTTTTAAAACTAAGCTTTTTCTTACTCATGAAATGAGTTACAGTGAACCAAAACATCAAGTAAATTATAGTTAATTATTACATATCTTATTATTACATGTTAAAGATGAGGAATTACTAATTGCCTTATATTGAAATGTATTTTAATTTATTTTAATAATTATAAATAAGGAAAATAGAATTTAAAGCTCTACAAATCTTAGTTGAGTCAACTGAGGGAAGACTTCTTTGATTTATAATGAAAATTCATGAGAACTCATCTGGAAGTATTAATATAAAAGCAAAATAGTATGAAGAATCCATATATATATATGTATATTTGAATAACAGGGACTGTATTTAAAATATATTTCAGGAACTGAAATTTCATTTAAGTTTCAGGAAACAGTCATCAAAATTGAACTTATCTTCACTTCTTGTACTTTCAGCAAGTTTGTGCAGTTCAAATTGTTACTCTAAGTTCTGTTTCCTTGGCATAGATCTGTCATTATTTCCCAGAATACATGGACCCCTTCATGTCACCTGGGAGTGATGTCTCAAAGTGACCAAAACATCAAATTAAATATGTAATTTGATACATAGTTAGTTGGGAGGGACATTGAGGAAACAGCAAATCTGAAAAAGTATATTTTAGAGTAATGAAATTAATAAATACCTTGAGAAACAAAATTCCCAGTTTATGTTAATTTTATCCTAATCCTTCTTTGCTCAGGGTTTCAGTTTGCAAGAAAGAAAAGCTATTCAGATTACAGACATATAAATTATACAATAAGACATATAACATCATTTAATTGTCATAGCTCCTCTCATTTACTTTTTCAATAAGTATCCTTTAACTGAGTAGTCAAGGACTTGTACATGTCAAACTCATAGGTCAAATTGAATAAATACTGATTTATGGAGGTTTTTCTCCAGTTGATGCAGCCAACAGAAAGGAAAATTTATTGATTGGATAGTGTTACTTTACAGTTTTGCACCCCAGATGTATTGTCAATTAATTTTTTTTGTCTTCAATTACAGACACAGATTTTTAGATTTTTGTCATTGACAGGCTTCGTTGAACTGAAGCACATGGGAAAATGGATTTTGTCATTTTTACTCTGTGACTATAACAAAGTCAGAGAAAATTTGCATGGGGTTTTTAAAGTTTTTTCCACATTTGAGTATTAGTTCTTCCTATAGAAGTTTTTATCCTTAAATACCTTGGACCATTTTTCATAAAAGTAGCCCTTCTATAGATACACAATGCAATAACAAAATTGAGCCGTTAACATGGACACATTAACATTGTCTACTTCACAGCTAATATGAAACTTTACCTATAGTCCTAGTTATATCATTTAAAGAAAAAAAATCCCAGATCATAATTTGCATATAGTTGTCATGACTTCTCAGTATCTAATGTTGACTTTCATTACTCCTTGTTCACTACTTTCAGTAGTTTTGAAATTTACAGGAAAATTATTTCACAGACTGCCTCTCAATTTGTCTTTCTCTGATCTTGAAGAGTAGTTACTAATTATATATCCAAGACAAGAATGTCACCAAAATGATGTGTTCTTATCTTATTTTGTCACTTAGCAGACAATTTCAATGTGCCCTAGTACTGAGAAAGTGAATTCTGATAAATTTTTCTAGTTAGACTGTGGGTTTCTATTCTGAAAGGTTGTTCTTTCCTTTATCCTTTTAAAAAAAAGGATAAAGGAAATATAATAATAACAGGTAATTTAGAGTGAATACGTGGTATATAATCTTATTTTTCATCCTTGTGAAGATGCATTTATTTATTCATATCAATAAGGACTTATGGATAATGATATGCTTAATAAGTTATAATGTGTAACTATTTAACTATTTTGATGTTAAAATTGTCCACAGTTGGCTCTTTGAAATTCCTTTGAACCATAGTCTTTGTACTGGGAGTGCTTCCATATTCTTTGGATATTACTTTGCTTTATGAAAGAAGATGTTTCAAGTTTTGTTTTGTTTTGTTTGTCTGTCATGGGGCTTGAAATCTGGGCCTGAACATTGTCCCTCAGCTCTTCAGCTAAAGGCTAGCGCTCTACCACTTGAGCGACTGCACCACTTCCGGTTTTCTGAGCGATTTATTGTAAGTAAGAGTCTTACAGACTTTCCTGCCTGGGCTGGCTTTGAACCACGATCTTCAGATCTCAGCGTCCTGAGTAGCCACAGGTGCCCAGCTCTTTCAACTTATTTTTATACTTTACCTGTTTTGGCGTTGATCATAAATATTTCTGCCAGAATCTCTGACACAGAAACTAAGCTCTAGGTGCTCAGTGTGCTGATTTCCATGTGAAATATTGTTGCTGCCAGAATCAAAAGACAGAGCTAGTGAATAAAACACCTGTATGTGTATGAATATACACATTATTATACACTTGCACTTAAAGATATCCTATATGAGTTCATATATCCAGCCACATTTATATTACATTTCCTTTTATCTGAATTATTTCTAAATTGAGCACTCTAAACTTCTTCTGATAGCATCAATCCAAACCCATCAGCACAGAGTTAATCTCCATTTTTTTCCTCTCCAATAGTTGCCACTCTTTTCTTTGACACAGAGATTCGAGACTGTTACTATCATTTTATTTATTTGATCTGCACTTTCCCATAAGGAATCAATATATCCTACTACCAATGTTCCTCTTCTATGGAGATTCTCTTCTAAACACTACTCTGAATCCAACACTCTATGTTGGAGAAGGAAGATCAAAGAGAATCAAAATCAATTTTTGAAGGCATATTGAGGTATGTTTAATTAAAAGCAAAGCAAAACAAACAGATAAGCGTGGCAATTAACTCTTGCCCTGTAAAATTTCTAACAGCACCTGCATTGTTGGAATCAGCACAGTCCACTACTTTGAATAAAGGACAGTAAACATTTCTAAATAAATTTAAGGAGTTAGATCTACATAGAAAAAGTACACAGAAAGATTATGCAATACAATGCATATCTTCTGCTTGGATCATTTAAAACATTTATAAATAAGTATTTTGAAATGAGGCCAGTGTTCAGCAAGATCTATTGAAAATAGTAGAGAAGAAAATTTATGTATAACAGGTAATCAATGTGAATTTTGAGATTACAACTTTATTTGGTCTCTCATCCTGCCCTAGATAGAGTTTTTGTAAAATGCAGAATGGCAAAAATACAGTGTCAGAGAAATTGTCAAGTATATTGAAAATCTGCTTCCTGTGTTTTACTTCTGTGTGTATGACTCTGAGTAGATCAGATCTGCATGAACATCTTTGCAATAACATTTAACACATGAGGTTTTCTGAAGCGTAATGGAGATAAAATAACTCTGATATTGTCCAATGCCTGGCTTAACAGAAAGACACCAGAAATATCTTCATCAAAAATAGAGTTGAATCACACCTCAAATATGTAGCAGATGTTTGGAGATTTAGTGATTGTGTGCTGTTTGCCCATAGGAAGACATCAGCCACACTAATTAATATATCCATTTCCACTAAGATATATGTCTTACTTCCCATTTGTTAAAATTTTGTATTGATTTGTGTGCTTTATTTTTTTCTAGACTAAGAGTCTTTTTTCCTAAATGCAAACAGTACGGGTTTGTTTTCTGCAAAGACCAATGGTAGGAGGAAAGTGTTCAGTAGAGTGACTGTATGATGCATTGTCAAGCTACCTAAAGTTAACCTGTCCTCTTTTTTAAAATTCAAGGAGACAGCCAACATATATTTATTTAATCTAATAGTAGTAACAGTGGTCAAATATAACCGTATAAACAAGAAACATTAGTTGGTTAGAGGAAAACCATGTTCCTCAATAACTTTACCTTTTCTATTTATTTTAAGAAACGTGATAAAGAATATGGTTTATCTGCCATTAAGCAGATCTCCTGATGATCATCTGTATTTACAGGGTTAGCATCAGTTTCTAAATAACCAAAATGTTAAACAGGACTGGGAAGGTCACAGAAGGAAACAACCTTAAGCAAGTATATTGTTATCCTCCTGTTCCTCAGCCTTTTGTTGTATTTATCAGTGAGTGAAGATAGAATCTCTTACCTGAAAGCATTTGAAGTCAATGTTCATGGAGTGGAACATCATTTATTATGCATATCGAAAATGTACTTACTGATCAAGAACATAACAAACCAGTCTTCCTGCATAGGAACTCTAAGGTAAACTCTTGTAACTAGAGATTCAAAAGATTTCTTCACTGATTTAGATGAATATTGTGTAGTATAGTTATATCATTAAATTATTAAATGCATATATTGTAGATAAAAGTTTATTCTATACAATGAAATTTTATTAGTACAAAGAAATCACAACAGCCTAACAAAATACTATGTCATTTGAACTTATGTATCCACAGATACATTAATTCTTAGATTCATGTATAGATTACTAATACTCTACTTACTTGAAAATATATTCTGCATTAGTATTAATACTATATTAGCAATTTCCCAACCTCACTGCTTATAATAGGAGACATCAATTTCTATTTATATCATATGTTAGAGGCTTTGATTTCTTGTGCCCATTAATTCCACAGTCTACAAGTAGCAATGTTTGGAATTTAATATTCCTATAACAGAGAAAATGAACGAGTAGATATGGCAGATATCATACCTATACTCATATTGCATTAATTTGAACAACTGTAACTGTGTAGTGGACATAAAGACTTCCCAAGTGATGATATCAAGTCACAATGTAAAAAATAGGAGTGTACAAGCCTCTTACATACTCAAAGTAAATTCTTAAATTGTCATTAGTATCAGCTTTGCCTAGGGTATTCATTTCCCAAAATCATTATTGAGTAAGCAGCATATGATTACCTCTTTAAAATATTTTTATAATCAGACTGTATACTGTAGGATAAAATCAATCAATCATGTTACAATTCTATTATTTAAAATTACAAACAGGAACTATCTTTAAGGGCTATTAAGAAAACTAAAATCACATGAGTAAAACTGAAATATCTGATATAGAACACTATATATTATCAGGAAATGCTTTGCTCCACATGATTTCATAAATAAAAATTCTCAATTATCAAAATATTTAATATAAATCATAGCTTATAATTGAAATTTGTAGCAAATAAAATCCTTGTATACATTCCACTGAGTTGGAATAATGAAGATAAAGCCTGAAATGTAATATCTTAATAATCCATATATATAAGCTTTTCACTTTTTTCTTTTTTTAAGTTTTATTAGAAATTTGATGTGCAGAGGGGATATAGTTACATAAGTTATGCAATGAGTCCATTTCTTTTTCAACAGTGCTACCCCTTCCTTCATTTTCTCCCAGTTTTTCCCCTCCTGACCCTTCTCTCCCTCAGGTTGTAAAGCTCATTTCCAACATAGTGTCTAGTGAGTTTCACTGCTGAATTAGTTTACCCTTTGTCCCACCATTTCTGTGATTTTCTCTTCCCTTCCCCAAATCAAATAACCTTATATACAAGACATAATGCAGAAATCAAAAACAGTGGGAAAAAAGAAAAAAGAAACAACTCCAAAAAGTATTAAAAAAACTCTTGTTTCCATTTTTTGAAGTTCATTTCGATAAGCATCAGTTTATGTGGTCATATGCACACAGCTATTGAGCTATTTTGTCTTGTCTTAAGAATCTCCTAGAAAAACCAACCATATTAATAAGTAGTCTAAGGACTTAAACAGAGACTTCTATACAGAGGAAGTAAGAATGGCCAATAGACACCTGAACAAATGTTCAACATCTCTGGCTATAAAAGAAATGCAAATCAAAACACCATTGAGATTCCACATCACCCCAGTTAGAATGACCATAATCAAGAAAACTAATAAGATGCTGGCAGAGATGTGACCAAAAGGGAACACTACTACAGTGTTGGTGGGAATGTCAACTAGTTCATCCACTCTGGAAAACAGTATGGAGGTTCTTCAAAAGACTAAACAATCCTACTCCTGGACATTTACCCAAATGACCACAAACCAGCAGGCACATCACAGCATTATTTACCATAAGTAAGATATGGGATCAATCCAGTTGCCTTTTGGTGAATGAATAGATCAAGAAAATGTGGTATATAGATTCAATGGAATTCTAGCCTTCTATCAGAAAGACTGGCATTGTCCCATTTGTAAGGAAATGAAAAGCCTTGGAACAAATTATCTTATGAGAAGCCAGACCCAAGAAACATATACTGAATGTGTTCCCTCATCTTTACATATGCAAGAATGAATAGAATGGGGAGAGAGAGCATGAGAAGGGTGATTTGGTTGTGGGGTTTTCATGCCCTATTTTGAATATGAATATTTCATAACTAAAAACTATAAACAATATTTTAAGTTGTATCTTTAGTAGTACTGATACTATGAAAGTATTGAATAAATAAATTCTACTCATAACAGTAAATATAGGCATTTTTATTTATTTCTGTAGCTAAAGCATTTTTTTCCTCAATGGTTTCTTTCTTAACTTAAATATTTTATTCAGTGACTTTGTTGAGGGGGAAATAATTCTCTTAATTAAAAACAGGATTCCACATATCTGGTGTGTTTTTTAAACCTAGCATTTAAAATTTTTACATTATATTTCAATTTTCTTTAAGTAATTGTACAAAGGTGTCATCATTCAATGAAAAAGTTCATAAGTACAAAGATCTTCATGGATGTCATCCCTTGGAACAATGATTTCCAAAAAGGTTTATTTAGGATATCATTTTTAAATGTCTCACACCAAAATACTAAGTTCTTTCCCATTACTTGCAGTCACTGAATAGCACACTGATTTTCCTTCAAACATGTCGTGTGTGTTTGAAAACCCTTGTGAAAAGTAATAGACATGAAGATTTATTTTTAAATCTGATATCAAGAATTATCAGGGCTGGGAAGATGGCTCAGTGGTAGAGCGCTTGCCTTGCATGCATGAGGCCCTGGGTTCGATTCCTCAGCACAACATAAGCAAAAAGAAAAAAAAGCCAGAAATGGCGCTGTGGCTCAAGTGGTAGAGCGCTAGCCTTGAGCTGAAGAACTGAGGGACAACACCCAGGCCCAGAGTTCAGGCCCCACGACCGGACCCCCCCCCCCAAAAAAAAAAGAATTATCAAGGTTTAGTTAGGATGCAAAGCATTACATGATACTTCAGGAAGGATGGTGGCTCCAATGCATTTGACCCTCCCTTTGGCTTGACTGAAATCTACACAGACATCACAGATAGACTCCTGATCTCCATTGCTTTCCAAAACTTACAGTTGTAGATAAACGCCTTCTTTACTCTTTTAGTTGTAAGTGTTCCCCCAATGTCTGGAGAGTTTTATAACCTAGGGATATCTTTTGCCAAGACAGAGGAAGTCATCTTTTTTAAAATTCAATCATACAAAAAGATAGGATCCCTATCACCCCATGCCTATGGGAGGTTAGGATTCAAACATCCACAAGTATCAATTAGCAAACACAGATGACCTAATCACATTACCAACTTCCTTCCCTTGTCCTCTAGAACTCTCCAGTGTTTAAGAATACTCCAGGCTTTTTTTTAGATAAATTCAAATACTCTTCCCAGAGCAGCAAGCTTTCCTCCTATCACCTCCTTTTAGGTGTTACAAAAATAGGAAAATATAAAATATATCTGCCTTCCCTTTCAGAAATTAGAAGCTGAAAATACTTTAAATGGGTAGAAATGCAGAAAATTGGAGGGCTTGTGTGGAAAACTGAAGTCCTAGAAATTGGCTATTCATCCTTGTGTTTTAGGTACATCCCAGATATCTTCACACTTTTTGAATAATAAGCAACAGCCGTATTTTCCATATTTAAGGGAATAGATCCACCTGAACCTTGTCGCTAACAATTAGTTGTTTCTAGGCTACATAATCAAGTACAGATAAAAAGTATAAAGACATCAGGAAATAACAATTTTGAGTTACTTCCTTTCCTATTTCTCCTGACTTTATTCTGCTTCATTAAAACCTGGCATAAACTTCTACCACATGAGACCCTCCTATTTGTAAAGATCCCTTGATACTCTTTATTGAAGATCGTAACTGGTTTTGTGTAGAAACTGGAAAGCCATGTGAAACTCCTCTTCTTTTCCCCTCCTCCAGTAACAATGAAGCAGCCAAAGAAAATTAAATTTATTTGAAGCCACCCAAATGCTGATTCACTGAATTGATGTGTGGCAGAAATAATACTGGGACATAAATCCATTTTCCATTTGAGAAAGACAAGGCTTCTATAATGAAATGGAGTGCAGAGAGAAACATTATCATATATTGTCAGTGAAATATATTTCCCTGGTGGTTTTGCCCAAAAGAAGTATGAAATTGAGATAGAAAATAAAGCAGGTGATACTGTAGACAGAAGGTAAGTGAATATGTATCAACAGAAATCTGTGACTTTCTTAACAAACATGGCCTTTTGATCGATGGGAATTCAGATTATATCTTTGGCAGTCTCATATTTAAAATGATCATGGCCTAAGTGTGTGAGTGATTCATTTCAACTTTACTGTTCTAATCTATTAGGAAGACAGGAAGCAATAATGCTGGGAGATAAATGTTTTTGCTACTGCTCACCTGACTAATGAAGGACCTACAGTTGGGAGGCTAGTCACCAAATCTTCCCTCACTTCTGTAAAGATACTAAAAGTTCTGACACTCTAGGAATGACTTGTTTGTAGAGGTTAGTGGTCTTTGAGAGACAAGGCCTAAAACTCAGGGAGAATTTGCTTCTTCTTCAAAGGATAAATGATCTTTCAAATGTCCCAAATTTCCCATGTGTGTATGCATATCATTGCTACAATGTAATTTTTTTCATTTTTTCTATCATTAAAAAATGAATATTATTAAGTTCAAAGATTTTAGTTGACCTTTTGTGTTAAATACATATTTTTATTGTAAAGATACTCTACAGAAGGGTTACAGTTACATGAGTAAGTTAATGAGTACATTTTCTATCAAAAATTGTTATTTCTCCTTTGTTTTTCCCTTAACAACCCTTCCCTCCACACCTCCCCAACTCCCCCCACACGCCCCCCAGAAGTTTTAAAGTTCATTTTCAACATAGTATCTTATACATCTCATTGCTACAATAGGTCAACCTGTATCTTTATTTCAGCATTTTATTATTTCCCTTCCTCTCCCCAAACTAGAAAAGTGTATATACAAGATGCAAGGCACCAGAATCAAATACAATGAAAACAGGGTTATACCATTGGGGAAAAACATACAAAGAAACAAAAAATCATATAGTACATTATAAGTACATTAAAAACAACAGCAAAAAAGACAAAATCTCTTGTGTCCCTATCTTGGGGTTCATTTCACTTAGCATAATCTTATATGGTCATATGTATATAGCTTTTGACCTTTTCTGCTTGTCCTAGACATATCCTAGTTATTGCAAATAAGGGAAACCATGGGACCTATGTTTTTGGGGGCTTGGCTTACTTTAACTTAATATAATTTTTTCCAAGTCTTTCCAGTTCCTAACAAATGGGGCGGTGTCTTTATTTTTGATGAAATAGAAATGAAGACCCAGACATGAACCGACAAACCTATAGCTACCTAATCTTCAATAAGGGAACTAAAAAAAAAAATTAGAGTGAATCCAGGCTCACTCCTGTAATTGTAGGTACTCAGGAGGCTGAGATCTGAGGATCATGGTTCAAAGCGAGCCCAGGCAAGAAAATCTGTGAGACTAATCTCCAATAAACCACTTAGAAAACTGGAAGTGGCACTGTGGCTCAAGTGGTAGAAGGCTAGCCTTTGGCTGAAGAGCCCAAGGACAGCCCTGGGACAGCGCCCAGGCCCAGAGTTCAAGTCCCATGATTGACCAAAAGAAAAAAAAAAAGAAAAAAAAAAAAGAAAAAATACAATGGAACAAGGAAAGCCTCTTCAGTAAATGGGGCTGTCTAAATTGGTTAAACACCTGTAGAAAACTAAAGCTAGATCCTTATATATCACCCTGCACCAGAATCAACTCCAAATGGATCAAAAACCTCAAAGTCAAAGCAGACACCCTGAAAACATTGCAGGATGGAATAGGAGAAACCCTAGGTCTCCTTGGCGCAGGCTGAAATTTTCTTAATAGAGACCCGGAAACACAACAAATCAAAGAAAGGTTGGACAAATGGGATTGCATGAAACTGCAGAACTTCTGCATGGCAAAGGACATAGCTAGCAAGATCAATAGAAAGCCCACAGATTGGGAGAAGATTTTCACTAGCCCCACAATGGCAATGGTTTCATATCTAAAATACACTTAGAACTCAAAAAATTGAATTGCCCAACAACAAATCCTCAGAGAAACAACTGTTTGATTAATAAGTGGGCTAAAGAGTTAAAGAGAGACTTTTCTGAAGAGGAAATAAGAATGGGCAATAGACTCAACTTCTCTAGCCACAAAAGAAATGCAAGTCAAAACAACATTGAGATACCACCTCACCCCAGTTAGAATGGCTATAATCAAGAACTCTAATAACAACAGATGCTGGAGGGGATGTGGACAGAAGGGAACCTTACTGCATTGTTGGTGGGAGTGTAAACTTGTTCAACCACTTTGGAAAGCAGTATGGTGTTTCCTCAAAAAAACTCCAAATAGAGTTGCCCTAGGATACAGCAATCCCACTCTTGGGCATTCACCCAAACAATCACAACCAAGGCCATACTAAAGCTACCAGCACAAGTATGTTTATTGCAGCATTATTCACCATAGCTAAGATATGGAACCAACCCAGATGCCCCCCAATAGATGAATAATTGACCTTTTATATTTTGTTTGTTTGTTTGTTTTATCAATAATGGGTCTGAACACTGTCCCTGAGCTGATTTTGTTCAAGGCTAGCAATCTGCCATTTTGAGCCAAAGCTCCACTTCCAGGTTTTTGGTGGTTATTTGGACCTAAGAGGCTCACAGATTTTCCTGGCTGGCCTGGCTTTGAACTGCAATCACATCTCAGCCTTCTCAGTACCCAGGAACATATGCACAAGCCACTTGTATCTGGCTTAACTGTTGTTTAAAAGGGAATATTTTTCTTTCTTGCTATTGTTTTCAATGTAGCTAAAATGTACTATGCAATTTTTTTTGTTTCTCTTGTATGTTCTTTCCCCACAGTATAACTCCTGTTTTCACTGTATTTGATGTCAGTGCACTGCATCTAGTATATACATTTTTCTAATTAGGGGAGGGGAAGGGAAATAACAAAATGCTGAAACAAGGATACAGTTTGACATATTGTAACAATGACATGTATAAGACACTATGTTGAAAACAAACTTTACAACTTGGTGGGGCAGGAGTAATTGGGGAGGTCAGGATGGAAGGAATGGAAGGGGAAAATCAAAGGAGGTAGCAATGCAAGATAAGAAATGTACTCATTTCCTTACTCATGTGACTGTAATCCCTCTGTATACTATTTTTTACAATAAAAGACATAAAAAAGAAATCTATCATCTATCTATCATCTAGCTTTCCAACCATTTATATAATTAAAAATAAATTATAAATAAATTATAATTATAAATTATATAATTTATATAATTACCATATCTAGCATTGGTATATACAATGTAGAAATTAGTTGTCTCATACTTATTTTAGAGGAATTATAAAACATGCATATTCATAAAAACATGATCTAGTACACCTAAAATATATGTTTCCTTTATATTTCATAATACCCAGACACAAAGATTTACTATATTTCAATGAATATTGTAGATACTTTTTCAGGTACAGTAAGATAGGATGTGAGTGGGGTACCTCAGGAGTACTGATACCATCTTACAAAAAGCAGAGCAGTGGGATTTCTTGCCAACTATGATTCTTCTCATTATAAGCATAAGGACTGATTAAACACTCTCTGAAAACCATTCATGGTAAGTCTCATATTGTTCTATTTCCAAAAAAAAATGACATCATTCTAACAATAAAAATTAACCAAAAATATGACTTTGGTTTTGGTGTTCATAAATTACATTAATCCATAGGTATTATTGAATAATTTATTTTTAGAGAATGAAGGATGAAACCATTGATTGTTAGATTGTACGATCTCAAGTCAATAAACAGTAATCAGATAGTTTTTTTTTTATAAAACTTCACCTCTAATAAATCTCTCTTATCTTTTGTATTCTTTACAAGGGTCATATTTCCTTGAATACCATCAATAAAGTTTAAGAAATCAGTGAGAGCACATACCTGAGGTAATCATATGTAGAAAAGTAACATAATTATATTTTACAATCTAATGTAAAATATACTACAAACAAATTAAAACTGGATAGATCTTTCCATCGAGAAGGTGAATACTTCATTCATCACCTGATTAAATGAGTCAAATATCTAAAAATGAAAGAAGCCATCTAAATTTTCTAAATTGTCTATGAAACTCACACAAACTCAAATTGCTAACAAGATGGGATCCCAAATGAAGCTATACCATATTGAATGAACTATTATAACAGTTTTATAACTAACGTGTTGGTTACTTTCTGAACCAAACCATTCTAATTAAAACATCCACAAGGAAGATAGCTTATACACAAATTTATTTATTCAACAAGTAATTTCTGGCTTGCTATATATGAAACAGTCACTGTCAACAAGATTGGTACCTCCATCATAAACAACTCTCTGGGGAGTACTCAATGGTTGATAGAATAACTCAGTGTGGAATCTCACCTCACTCACTCCACTGTACAATTTTCTGCAGAACAGAGCAAATCCAATATTCTTCTATGAGGTTAAATGCCCTGATAGCAGAATACCTGAGAATCACATCTACAACATGAAACTATGCCACACCCATTGCTTTTGAGAATCATTAGATCTGTTGACCTAAATATTTATTTATTTAGCATGGATATATCAAAGCATTGTAAGAGGTCAAGCATAATATTAAGAATGAGGCAATAATACCAATTAAATATTCTTAAATTTTGTGCTTTAGAATTTGTTATGCATTCCAAATTAGACATATCATATACATTTACAATGAAAGTTGTTAAGCATTTTATTAGACATAAGGGAAATACTGATATTGGAGGTCAGAAATAACTTTAAAAATTATATAAGATAAGCTCAAATGTTTGCATGGCAAATAATATAGCTAACAAGCCAAAAAGAAAACCTACATCCCCTCTGTACATCACCTCTATAATAACAATAAAATTTTTAATAAAAAGCCTACAGAATGACAGAAAATTTTCACCAGCTATATTTCAGAAAAGAGCCTAATATACTGAGTTTAAAAAGTAAACCCTCAAGGAAACAACAACTCAATTAATAATTGGCCTAATGACTTAAGCTTCTCAGAAAAAGTAGTAAAAATAGACACAGAAAGAAATGTTCAACATCTCTAGCCATAAAAGAAATGCAAATCAAGACAACATTGGGATTTCATCTCATCCATGTTAGAATGTCCATTATCAAGAAACTAGTAACAACAGATGGTGGCAGGGATGTGGCCAAGAGGGAACCTTAATACACCGTTGGTGGAACTGTAAATTTGCTTAACCACTCTGGAAAACAGTATGGAGGTTCTTCAAAATAAATAAACATACAACTTCCCTATGACCCAACAATTCTACTCCTCGGCATTTATCTAGTAGATCATAAAGAAAAAAAGCCACCAGTACAATCATGTTTACTGCAGCACTATTCACCATAGCCAAGACATGGAATCAGCCCAGAGCCTCTTAAATTAACTAATGGATCAATAAAATATGGTATATACACACACACATATATATATATATATATAACAGATTTTACTTATCTACTAGAAAGAATGATAATGTACCAATCATAAGAAAATAGAAAGACTTAGAAAAATGCATTGAGTGACTCAACTTATACTAGATATTGCAAATAAGGGAAACCATGGGACCTAGGTTTCTTTGGGCTTGGCTTACTTCACTTAATATAATTTTTTCCAAGCCTTTCCATTTCCTAACAAATGGGGCAATGTCATTCTTTCTGATGGAGGCATAGAATTCTATTGTGTATATATACCACATTTTCTTGATCCATTCATCTACTGAGGGGCATCTGGGTTGGTTCCATATCTTAGCTATGGTAAATAATGCTGCAATAAACATAGTTGTGCTGGTAGCTTTAGTGTGGTCTTGTTAGGAAAATGAACCCTTAGATAATGTATTTAAATGTTTTTTTTTCTTTCATGCATTTGTTTCTAATGCATTTATAAGATTATCTCTTTGTTGCTTTGTATGTCCCTCCCCAACAGTATAACCCCTGCTTTCACTATATTTGATGTCAGTATAATTTGTCGAGGACAAGGGGAAAAACAAGTCGTTTAAGGATATAGGTGGACCCGTTGCAACAATGAGAAGTACAAGTTGTCAAGTCGAAAACAAACTTTACAACTTTGTAGGGGGGGGGGGGAGGAGAATTGGAGGGGGAGGGCCGAAGGAGGCTGGGAAGGGATGTTAAGGGTAAACAAAGGAGGAGGCTGCAATGCTTGATAAGAAATGTACTCATTATCTTGCCCATGTAATTGTAACCCCTCTGTACTGTATATTCACAATAAAAAAAAATAAATAAAAAGAAAAATACATTAAGTGAAGTAAATCAGATCCAGAGAAACAAAGGTTGCATAGTTTCCCTCATTTGTGGAAGCTAGAATGTTCCTACAAATCTATAAGTAAACATGTTGGGTGGTATGCAAGTGGTTACAAATGTATTAACTGAAATATGCTAAACCCTAGGAAGAACTCAAATAATAGAATTTATTAGAAAGTCAAAGTCAAAGCCAACAAAATAATTGCCAGGAAACAGGTATTTGCAACAGAGAGGTTGGGGTAAATTGGGGAGGGAAAGACAAATGAAGGGGAGACATGGGGCAGGGGAGAAGCAGTCAAGTATTTATTGTATATTACCTCAAAATTAAGAAAAGTAAGAGAAGAGGTGGGTCAAAGGAGAGCAAGAATGCTGAAAGGCATGACACTGACCAGAAGCATTATATTCATAAACTGCTTTGTGAAATGGCAACTCCTTTGCACTAGTTAAAGGTACTTTTTACTATTAAAAAAGAAACACCTGGATATGACAGAGGAAGGTTTCAAGACAGAAGGAAGTGTAGGGGGATTTCACTATAGAAATTTGGGCAAATAGATTCCAGGCAGACTAAATAATAAGACAAGTTGAAAGGAGTAAATTGTATGTGACCCAGTCTTTGGAGAGTAAGACTACACTGAGGATAGATCCAGAAGAACTTTTCTTGGCCATTGCGATGCTGTTTTTTTATATTATTTTTATTGAGGAAAAATATATTTGATAAACAAGTCATTTGTTTCCACTCTCCAAATCAATGCTCTTTATTGTATTTATAGCTATAAGCCAGAGTTGTATTTTATGTGTGCCTAAAATAAACTCTAAGTTTAATCAGTCATTTACCATGTATCTTTGATCAACAGGTCATCTTTAGATCTAAGCATCCAAAATCTACTTTTATCTGTAGGGGTGGGTGTGTTTTGGATATTTGATATGAGTAAAAGCATACAACCTTGTGTTTCTCATCTACCAAGAAGCTTGTAAGATTTTTTTCCACATTGTTGCCTATTATCAATACTTCATTGGATCTGATATTTCATTTTGTGAAATATTTTATTTTGTATTTATCACTTTTTTGCTTCTCTATTTTCCAGTTGATGGACACTTGATTGATTCTGCCATCTAGCTGCCACATGTAGCTTTTCTATGGGCATTCATATATATTTTTTGTATAGAAACACATTTCCTTTATTCTTGAATATATGTCTGGGCTATGAATTTCTGGGACACAAGATTCCAACAATTTAAGTACTTGTTAAACTTCATATTAGCCACATGCCAGACCTTCCTCCCAAAGCTTTTCTGTCACTTTAAAATACTATCAGCCATATATGTGACTGTGGATTGAAATTTCTCCATATCTACATCTTCGATAAGACTTTAAAAAATGTATCCAATGTACAGGGGCTTGAACTTAGGTCATGTTTGCATGCTTGTTTGCTCTTGGCTAGTAGTCTACCATTATAAGTATATCTCCAGTTCTGCCTTCTGATAGTTGGAGTAACACTTTTCTATTCAGGCTGACTTCAAACCTTGAGGCTCCAAGTTTCAGCCTCCTGAATAGTTAAGTTTACAGGATGAGCCAGAGCAGGTACATGTGAATAACACATTCTTTTTCTTGTTGATTTGTAAGTGATTATTAACTGTTTTGAATACTATCTTTATGAAGTAAGCAACTTATAATCATTTTTTCCCAGTATATGGTTTCCCATTCATGTTTTGGATGATATTTTTGAAGCAAAAGCTTTTCATTTTACTTATATACAATTCATCTATTTCTTTGGCTACATGTGCTATCATAGTCAAGAAATGTTCTTACAGAAAAATCAATCATGTTCTTAAAGAAAAATAAATTAGACAGTCAATGTGAGAGTTTATTTCTGAATTCCGATTTCTGTTTCATTAATTGGTGTTTCTATCTCCATGCCAGTGCTGTAGTGCATTGATAGTTTTAATCTTTGAGGTCTGAAATCAGAGGATACCAATTTTCCAACTTGGGTATTTCAAAAGATCTTTTGGACTATTCTGTTATCATTCACATTTGATTTTTAGGATCCATTTGTCAATTTCTTCAAATAGATGGTGTTTTGATAGGAATTACATTGGGATTTTTGCATCATTTTGAAGTGTAATACTTTTAATAATATTAAATATTCCCATCCCTGAAAATGTGATGCTTTTCCATTTATTTACATCGGTGACTTCTTGGGACAAATCTCTGTATGTTTCAGAGCACAAGTTTCATCCTGTTTTGTTTATATTCTTTTTTTCTTTTTTATTGTGAAACTATGTACAGAGGGGTTACCATTACATGAGCAAGGTAATGAGTACATTTCTTATCAAGCATTGTTGCCTCCTCCTATGTTTCCCCTTCCCATCCCTTCCCAACTCCCCCCTCCCCCTACCCAGCCCCACCTCACCTCGCTCCCCCCCCCCCCCCCCCCCGCAAGCCAAAGTTGTAAAGTTCATTTTTCGACATAACGTCTTGTACATCTCATTGTTGTAATGGGTCCACCTGTATCCCCATTTAAACAATTTATTTTTTCCTTTCCACTCCACAAATTATACAAACATCAAATAAAGTGAGAGCAGGGTTTATATCGTTGGGGAGGGACATACAAAGCAACAAAGAAATCATCTTATAAATAGTTAGAAAAAACAGCAAAAAAAAATTGAGTCCTTATCTTAGGTTCATTTCGCCTAACATGAACCTATCTGACCATTTCTGCTTGTCTCATACATACTAGTTATTGCAAATAAGGGAAATCAGGGGACCTATGTTTCTTTGGCTTACTTCACTTAATAGAATTTTTCCAAGCCTTTCTATTTCCTAACAAATAGAGCAATGTCTTTCTTTCTGATAGAGGCATAGAATTCCATTGTGTGTATATACCACATTTTCTTGATCCATTCATCTACTAAGGGGAATCTGGGTTGGTTCCAGATCTTAGTTATGGTGAATAATGCTGAGATAAATATAGCTGTGCTGGTAGCTTTGTATAGCATTGTTTGTATTCATTTGGGTAAATGCCCAAAAGTGGGATTGCTGGGTCATAGAGGAGCTCTATGTGGAGTCTTTTGAGGAACCTCAATACTACTTTCCAAAGTGGTTGAACAAGTTTACATTCCCACCAACAATGCAGTAAGGTTCCCTTCTGTCCACATCCCCTCCAGCATCTGTTGTTATTAGAGTTCTTGATTATAGCCATTCTAACTGGGGTAAGGTAGAATCTCAATGTTGTTTTGATTTGCATTTCTCTTCTGGTTAGAGAAGTTGAGCATTTCTTCATGTGTCTGTTGTCCATTCTTATTTTATCTTCTGAGAAGTTTCTCTTTAATTTTGTAGCCCACTTATTTATTGGGCAGTTGTTTCTTTGAGGATTTGTTGTTGGGGGATTATGAGACACTTCTCTGTTGTATGGCTAATCCATAGGCTTTCTATTATTCTTGCTAGGTATGTCCTTTGCCATGCAGAAGCCCTGCAGTTTCATGCAATCCCATTTGTCCAACCTTTCTTTGTTTTTTTTTTTGTTTGTTTATAGGTCTTTATTAAGAAAATTTCAGCCTTTGCCAAGGAGCCCTAGAGTTTCTCCTATTCCCTCCTGTAATGTTTTCAGGATATCTGCTTTGACTTCAAGGTTTTTTTGATCCATTTGGAGAAGATTCTGTTTCAGGGTGATATATAAGGATCTAGCTTTAGTTTTCTACAGGTGATTAACCAATTTCGCCAGCACCATTTACTGAAGAGGCTGTCTTTCTTCCATTCTAATTTTTTTAGTTCCCTTATTGAAGTTTAGGTAGCTATAGGTCTGTGGGTTCATTTCTGAGTCTTCAGTTCTATTCCATTGGCCCTCAGGTCTGTTCCTGTACCAATACCAAGCTGTTTTGATTACTATGGCTTTGTAGTAGAGTTTGAAATTTGGTATTGATATTCCTCCAGCACTGTTCTTTCTGTTAAGGTTTGTTTTTGCTATTCAGGGTCTTTTATTATTCCATATGAATTTTTTGGGCTGCAATTTTTGTGCTTTACACTGTGCACTATCACCAAAATTTTAGTAATTTTAATGGAATTCTTTGCAGTCTTTATCTGCTAGGTTGTGGAATATTCAAATATAGAGAGCTGTATTTCCAGTTTGGATGCCTTTTACATATTTGCCTTGTCATATTATATTAGCTAGTTGTACTATATTGCTTTAGTACCAATATTATGAAAAGTGACTAGAGCAGATACACCTGATTTGTTGTTCATCTCAGTAGAAAAACATTCTGTCTTGACTATTGAATATTATGTTTGTTAAGGTGTTCAACCCATTCCATCCATTTATTTAAGGAAATGTCTTTTATTCCTAGGTTTGAAGGATTGAGTGTGTATTGTGTGTGTTTATGTGTGTAAATGCTATACTTTTCAAAAGTTCTTTATTCTTTAAATTGAGATGATTTTGCCTTTATTTTTTGCCCAGATGTTTTTACCCATTGTTTTGTATACAAAGCATATTAAATTAATAATTAATGTTAACTAAACATTTCCATTTTGTGATAGTGTCCAGTCATTTTGATACAATGTCAGATCACAAAGTCTACACATTTATTTTCTTAGGATATCTTTAACTTTTCTGTGTCAGAGTTGTTTGGAATCAGTAAATTAGGCCATAATCACTTTTCCTTTTTGCTTTGGAAAAGTTTGTGCAGACCTCATTGTTCACCATATCCAAAATATTTGTGAAAATTTATTGCTGCTAAGTGATTTTGAGATTCTTTTGTGAAACGGTCTTCAATTGTTAATTCTGTCTTTTTACATGCAGGCATATTTATACTTTTAACTTCAGCCAACTTTAGAATTTCTATTTCAAGATTGGTCAGTTATATTTCAATTATCTAATTCATTGGCTTAATATTGTCTACAATGTTCCCTTATTACATCTGTAATGTTAGTACTAGTATCTTCTCTATTATTTCTGAGTATAGTGGTAGTCAGTCATCCTTTTCATTTTTTTTATTATCTTTAAGTAGCTATAACGACATTTCCATGAATGTATCTTGATGAATGTGTCACCCCTTTCAGCTTTCTCACTCCTCCCTCTCTTACCCGCTCCTTCCCTCATTCTTCTTAATTTTGTAAGATGTACAGTAGATATTTGTCTGCATTCTCCCTCTCTTCTCATTTGCTCCCGCATTCCCCCTTGACCCCACCCCATTCCTTTGGAGTACCTGATTCGTAGAGATATGTCAATCTTCTTTTTTTCAAAGAAACAACTCTAAATTATATTTTCTCTGTTATTTTTCTGTTTTCTACTTTGACAAATTTCTGTATGAACTTCTTCTGTTTGGTTGGTCTCTCTTTTTAAAAGAAACATTAATATGGAAGGTTAACATAATGATTTGTGATTTTTAAAATGTTTAGTTATTTCACAACAGATTCTAGAGGGGATGTGGACAGAAGGGAACCTTACTTCATTGTTGGTTGGAGTACAAACTTGTTCAACCACTTTGGAAAGTAGTACGGAGGTTTCTCAAAACACTCCACATAGAGATCCCCTATGACCCAGCAATCCCACTTTTGGGCATTTACCAAAATGTTTACAAACAAGACCATACTAAAGCTACCAGCACAACTATGTTTATTGCAGCATTATTTACCATAGCTAAGATATGGAACCAACCCAGATGCCCCTCAGTAGATGAATGGATCAAGAAAATGTGGTATATATACACAATGGAATTCTATGCCTCCATCAGAAAGAATGACATTGCCCCATTTGTTAGGAAATGGAAAGACTTGGAAAAATTATATTAAGTGAAGTAAGTGAGGCCCAAAGAAACATAGGTCCCATGGTTTCCCTTATTTGCAATAACTAGTATATGTATGAGTCAAGCAGAAAAGGTCAGATAAGGTGATGTTAGGAAAATGAACCCTAAGATATGTATTTTAAATATTTTTTTCTTTCATGCATTTGTTTCTAACGCAATTATAAGATTATTTCTTCGTTGCTTTGTATGTCCCTCCCCCACAGTATAACCCCTGCTTTCACTGTATTTGATGTCGGTATAATTTGTGGAGGGGAAGGGGAAAAACAAGTTATTTAAATAAGGATACAGGTGGACCTGTTGCAACAATGAGAAGTACAAGTTGTCATGTCGAAAACGAACTTTACAACTTGGGGGGGGGAGAACTGGGGGGTGGGAGGATGGGAAGGGATGGGAAGGGTAAACAAAGGAGGAGGCTACAATTCTTGATAAGAAATGTACTCACTATCTTGCCTATGTTATTGTAACCCCTCTGTACAGTATTTTCACAATAAAAAATGTTTAGTTATTTCATTAAAGGAAATACATTTTCTTTAAAATTGCTTTAGCTGTATCCATAAGTCTTGTCACATTGTTCTTTATTTTTATGTTTTTCGTATTTCGTAACATTTATACATATACATTTTAGTTTTTGGTCCATCATGGGGCTTGAACTTGGCCTGGCACAGTCCCTGAGCTCTTCAGCTCAAGGCAAATGCTCTACCATTTGAGCCACAGCACCAATTACAGTTTTCTAGTGGTTCATTTGAAATAAGATCTCATGGACTTTCCCGCCCAGGCAGGCTTTGAACCGCAATCCTCAATCTTAACCTTCTGAGTAGGATTATAGGCATGAGCCACCCATGCACATTTTTTTCTTTTATCTACTGTCTTTTAGGTGAATATTGTTTAATTTTCACAATTTGTGAATTTCCAAAATTTCTTCCTTTACTGATTTCTAGTTTTGATGGATCCTAAGATCCATCAAGTGATTGTAGAACCTCCGTCACAGGCTTTCATTCCTTTAATTGTATTGAGGCTAAATATGTGGCCTAGTTTATCATCTGTCTTGGAGGATGTTGAGCAATAAACCAGAAAGTGCACAGCACTGGTAGGGTGGAGTAATCTGCTTACAGAAGTCTTCCAGGTGAATTTGCTTTACACTGCTGTACATGTCTTCTATTCCTTTTCCTTTAACATATTCTTTCTTTGTTAAAGGTATGATGTGGAATCTTCAACCACTATTATTAAATGTTCTATATTTTTCTTCACTTACGTTGGGATGGGTCCATGAATTTGGGGATTCTTTTTATAGGTGTATACATTTAAAATAGTTTTCTTCCCCACCTCTTTGCTTTTTTTTTTTTAACATTTATAAAGCATCTATTTTTCTGGAGTAACATTTGTTATGTTTAATTCCATGTTTTCTGCATTCTAGCTTTCTTATCACTTCTGTTTTTATGACATATCTTTTTCCACCATTAACTTATTTTCATCTTTCTGTCCAAATGGTGACTTCACACAGTTTTATCTTTTTTAAGATTTAATATTACAATTTCTGACTTTCGATTATGTTGCTTTATGCATTCACATTAGCCCCAAGATAATGACAGAAGTGTCTTTTTTCTTTCTTGCTATTGCTTCTAACATATTTATAAGGTACCATATGATTTATTTAGTTGCTTTGTATGTCCCTCCCCCACAGTATAACTCCTGTTTTCATTGTACTTGATGTTGGTATAATTTGGGAAGGGGAAGGGGAAAAAACAAATTGTTTAAACAGGGATACATGTTGACCCATTGCAACAATGAGATGTAGTTGTGGAGATGGGAGGGAAGGGATGGTAGGGAAAAAGCAAAGGAAGAGACTCATTACCTTGTTTATGTAACTGTAGCCTCTCCTCTGTACAATATTTCACAATAAAAAACTTATTAAAGGGCTGGGAAGGTGACTCAGTGGTAGAGCGCTTGCCTTGCATGCATGAGGCCCTGGGTTTGATTCCCCAGCACCACATAAGCAAAAATTTAAAAAAAAACTATTTAAATAAAATAAATTAAAAAGTATTAAAAATAAAAAAATGATGTTTACATACTTGTTTTTTATGTTTTTTATTGTAAAAATACTGTACAAGGGGTTACAGTTACATGAGCAGGTAATGAATACATTTCCTACCAAGCATTGTTACCTCCTTCTTTGTTTTTTCCTTACCCTTCCTTCCCTCCCACCTCCACAACTACACTCCCCCTCCCCTTCCCCCCTCCCCACCTGAATTATAAAGTTCGTTTTCAACATAGTGTCTTGTACCTATCCTTGTTACAATGAGTCAACCTGTATCCCTATTTAAACATTTTGTTTTTTCCCTTACTCTCCCCGAGTTAGAGAAGTATATATACAAGATGCAGGCCACCAACATCAAATACAGTGACAACAGGACCTATTTGTTTTTGCTTGGAATTTTTCTTGTGGTTTCATTTATATTTCATATTTTTCAGTTCTTCTGTTCATTATTAGCATCCAGCAAAATATTTGGATAGCCATCTTAGACTTAAATTCTGCCTAATCTTTGAATACATGTTTGTTGCTATAGTGTAGGTTCCTGTTTAGGCCAAAAATTTCATTACCTAAAGAAATGTTTGTTTCTTTTATGGAAGAATACCCAAATAAATCCCTCAGGGTTAAGTCAAATAATACATAATTCAAAATGTTACTACTTCATGTAAGATTTTACATCTATTTCATTACCCATTTTTAGCAATAACATACTTGTAGTGATAAACATGTTTTAGCATTTTTTCCATTGGCATAGGTAGAGCACATCCATTATGAAAACAAAAACATAAATTAATCAATCACATAAATGTATCTAGAAGCAACAGTGATTATAATTTTTAATCATATTGTGCTTTGAATCTCTTGTGTACAATAAAAGATAAAGTTTTCTCTGGGTCAGATTGGTTGATTGCACCTTGCATTTTGGATTAATTTGGAGAGATGTTGCAATTATATTATGATTCTATGAATATTTACCAAGTCACTAAGTACCACAGATCAATTTACTTGAATCTCAAAGAGCCACAGCCTCATTTTTTATTTCATTTCTGAAAAGAGAGTGCAAACTTCATTTCTAAGAATAAAAATGAGTGAATATTTGAGTATTTCACTCTTACACAATAGCAAAAATATGTTGAAACCCTGCCCATTTATAAAGACATGCAAATAGATTGTCATTTAAATTTTTTTCTCTTTTTTTCAATTGAATCTACGGAAACAGTAAGAAAAGAAGCTTCTTATATCACTATGATCTCTTCCATTTTAGCAACAAGATTTGAATTCACTTGGAATGTGAGAAGAATTGATGTGATGGGAAAAGGTTAGTTAACTAGCTTCTATTTCAAAGTCAAATTCTATTCATAAGCTACACAAATAAAATGTCACCTGAAATTTGACAAGCTGGTGATATTTATACAGAGAAATAAACTAAAATGAAATTCATTATGCACCATGGATGTCAGGAGAAGAAAATACCTTCAGGAATTTAATATTTTACAATGTTATATTTTGTAATTTTCATGTTTTCCTGTTCAGTTTATCATTAATTATAGATTCCAATCCAAAGTTACATCTGCATAATGTAATACATAATAATCAGAGCTATTGAGTAGTCTTCAAAACTTGTTTCCATTAATATAGATCTATTTTGTAAAAAAAAAAAAAACAAAAAAAACAAAAAACTTCCTTAGTATTCTTCAGTACAGTACAGGCATTTAAAAACAGGTCTAAAAACCATAGAAACATAGGCTCTATGGTTTTCCTCATTTGTAATAATTAGTATATATCTAGGATAGTTCTAGAGAAGGATCATAGTAGCTCAATAGCTATGTACATATGACCATATAAGATGATACTCAGCAAAATGAACTCCAAGATATGGAAAAATGGGGTTTTTCTTTGCTGTTGTTGTTTTTAATGTACCATGTAAAGTTATTTCTTTTTTCTTGCATTTTTTCTCCCCCCCCATGTTTTATCCCTTGTTGTGACTATATTTGATTTTGCTACTCTGTGTATTGTATATATGTTTATTTGAATTAGGGAAAGGAAGGAGAACCACAGAATCTTGAGACCAAGGACAAAGGGTGAACCAATGCAACAGCGATACTCATAAGACATGTTGGAAAAAACATTACAACAGTGGGGGTTTGGGGGAGGAGGGAAAGTGAGAGAAAAATGAGGGAGGGGGTAACAATGTTTGACAAGAAATGTACTCAGTACCTTACATATGTAACTGTAACCCCTCCTTACATCACCTTAAAATAAAATAAAAAATAGGTCTAGAAAGTTTTGTTAAATACATTATTTTACATTTTATTTTTCTTTGAGTATTTTAAATAGAACCTTGCTAAGCATTCTATTATTATTATTATCTACATAGTGTGAAGGGTATTTTTTTTAGCAGTACTTGGGTTTGAACTCAAGTCTTCTTGCATCCTGGACAAGAGCACTGCCGGATATCCAGACTATTTTCTTCTGTTTACTATGGAAATAGAATCTCACTTTTTGCCCATGCTGGCCTAGACCCCTATTTTGTATTTTGCAAATAACTAGAATGATAAGCATGTATCACCATGCCCCGCTATTTTGTTAAAATAAGGGTCCCACAAATATTTCTCTTTGCTGGGCTGGCCTCAGACTGATTCCCTCATTCTTAGCCTTCCAAGTAGCTAGAATTGTAGATGCGAGCCACAGTGCCTGGCCTGTGGTGTTTCAGCTGCTTAGGCACTCACCATATGAAATGATAAGATTGCGTACAGGTTCTCCATTGTTGCATTCGGATTTTTTCTTTTGAGTTATTTTATTATAATTAGCATACATTCATTGTATAAAGGGATTTCAGAAATTCTACACACACATACAGTGATACAAATTCATGACCTCAAATTTATTACTTTGTTCCTTCTACTCTTTTTCAAGTAGTGTACACTAGGTTTTATCATATTATCGTCATAAACATATATGAAATAATATACTCCCATCTAATTTTAATTTCTCCCTCTCCTTCTCACTGCTTCCCACCCCTGCACACAGCTTTTATATCCCTGTTGAATCATCATCATCATCATCATCATCATCATCATCATCATTATCATCATCATCATTATCATCATCCTCATCATTCTCACCATCTTTGTCATTCACACAAGTACAAACATGGTTTTTGCCTCTTTTGAGTTTGGCTTAACTTGCTAAACATGATGATCTCCAATTCAGTGCATTTTGCTGCAAGCAACATAATTTCATTTCTCTTTATAACTCATAGTCCATTGTGTACATATAACACATTTCTTCATCCATTCATGGTTGTTGGACATCTAGGCTGATTTTACAGCATGGGTGTTGTAGATAATACTGTAACAATCAAGGCTGTGCAGGTATATTACTTGTATGTTGATTTGTAGTCCTTTGGTTATATACCTGAGAGCTACATAGCAGGGTCATAAGGTAGGATTGTGGCTTGAAGCCAATCAAGGCACAAAAGTACAAATGCTCAATCTCCAATTAACCAACAAAATGCTAGGCTGGAGGCATGGCTCAAGTAGTAGAAAAACTATGTTCAATAAAGCCAAGGAAGAACATAAAGCCCTGGGGTTAGCCCCTGATATTACCATCAAAAAATAAAGGAAGAAAATTGTATTATTGTTTTATG
Organism: Dipodomys merriami; assembly: GCF_024711535.1. Taxonomy (NCBI): domain Eukaryota; kingdom Metazoa; phylum Chordata; class Mammalia; order Rodentia; family Heteromyidae; genus Dipodomys; species Dipodomys merriami. Next base: position 29,656,761 of record NW_027203048.1, read on the forward strand.
AGACAAGACCTTGTCATGTAATCCAGGCTGTTCAAAAATTCAGTATAGACCCCAGGATGGCTTTGAATGCATTATTTTTAATTTCAGTCTTCCAAGTCATGAGGTATAGGTATATGCTACCACTTCTTGTTAATAATAAGTATTACCAGCATTACTATTTCAACTTTAGATTTCTAACTAAGAAAACTAAATGGTGTTAGTGACTTATTTTGCATTTTTTACAATGGTCATTTTTTTGCTGAAAATAATATCTTTTCTTTATAGCACAATACTTATTTTTCTGAGTTTTGTAATTTACCAAGTCTTGTAAGGTAGTACTGTTGAGTACTATAAGTTTTTAAAATATATTTTATTGTTGTAAGATTTACCTTATCAATCATTGTTAAGTATATAATTCAAATGACTTTAATTACTGTCATGATATTGTGCAACCATGCCCTGTCTACTACATAATGTTTTCATCAGTCCCGTAGGAGAGCTTGGTGGTACTGGGTCTGGGCTGGAGAGGAACATAAAAGCCTATTGTACAGTAGCTCCGTAAGTAATAGCTGTAAGGTAACAAGAGCAAGAAGCAAGTGGATTTGATTGACAGAGCTTAGAAAATGCCAGAGAAACTGTTAAATACACTTGACTTTGAACCACGAGCAGATTATCAGTAGATGAAGTAAACAGCATGGACTATTATAGGCCACAGAAAGATGAGAAACAAATTTAAAGAAATTAACACCTATACTCTTTATGCATCTGGAAATTATCCCTTAAGTAATAGGTGAGGAAAGCAATAATCTGGCTACTGATAAGAATTGCAGTAATTTGAAAACCATACCAGTGTATGTAGTTAGTGCCAGAAAGTTGCTAGACTATTTTTTACCTAGTATCCATGAGCATACCTTTGCATTTAAGAGAGTTTTATGTGACAAGAGAAAGGATTTACAGTGACAGATGACACCAATATGCAATTGCAGGAAACTACGGATACAAACAGGGTGGTGGGAAGGAAAGTGCAAATGGAGAGAGTGACACAGGTATCCTTTTAGTTTAGATTCACTAGCAACTGGCAAGTTCCCTACCAACACAAATCCTTCACTGACCTTTAGTCTTTACCTGCCCTGCCAGGCCACTTTCAAAGTGCTGTTTTCATGATTCCCACAGTCACAGATATAGGAAATCCTATCTTTGATTGTGTTATTCTCCTACTAGAAACTTCCCATGCTCTTCCTCCATGTGTGAAAGAAAAGAAGATCTCCTCCTGCCAAGCTCCAAGACCTGTAGGTAACTGGGTCTCCAGGAGCCTTGAGGGTGAGGGAAAAGGAACTCAAAGACTTCCAAGTGAAGGTGCCTGGCATCAGATGCTACACCTGGCTAGGGCAACCTCTCAACCCCCTAGACCCTGACCCATCCTTGGCTGTGAGCCCCATTGGACTTCTCACCCTCAAAGTCAGTAGCCAAGTAGCGGCCACTGGAGGTACCAGAATGGAAATATGGGTTCCCCTGCCCCCCCCCCCCCCCCCCCCCCCCCCCCGCCGAAAGGAACAAGAATGTGAGCTATGTGGCTATGTGGGCTGCTGGCCCATCTTGCACTCTCTTCCAGCTCCCCTTCTCACACAGCCTTGGGAAAGCCCTGCAGCAGGGAGTCAGTGCACCACAGGGACTAAAGAGCTTCAGTCTTGGGATCCCAGCCAGACAGACTGCTGGAGCTAGGCCCTTCCTGAAAGATGCTTCAGAAGGAGCTTGGCAGAATGTTTGAATAACAGCCACCTCCCCGGGTACAGCTGCCCTGTAAGGGTGTATTCAACAACGCATATACAGTTGCAGCACTAGGACTCAAAAATGTCTAGGGCTGGAGTACTTGCAGAGCAACACTCAGGCCCAAGGTTTGATCTCAAGCATCAAAACAAACTGAAAAAGAAAGTAAATGTCTAAAGTGATGTTATCCACATGGGCTATGTGTGAAATGTTCCCTCTTGGCTGTATCTGGTTAGGAACTGTGGGGGGGGGACGGGCATGGCATGGGAATGTCTGTGAGGAGAATCCACAAGGTTTTGTGGGGGTTTGCCACTATTAAATTTGTGAAGATGTGTTGACTCTCCTCTTTCTGCAATAAAAATGGGTAAGAACAACACAAAAATCTCCTCCTCTTCCTTCCTCCTCCTCCTCCTCCTCCTCCTCCTCTTCCTCCTCCTCCTCTTCTTTCTTCTTCTTCTTCTTCTTCTTCTTCTTCTTCTTCTTCTTCTTCTTCTTCTTCTTCTTCTTCTTCTTCTTCTTCTTCTTCTTCTTCTTCTTCTTCTTTCTTCTCCTTCTCCTCCTTCTCCTTCTTCTCCTTCTTCTTCCTCCTCCTCTTCCTCCTCTTCCTTCTTCTCCTCCTCCTCCCTCCTCCCCCTCCCCCTCCTCCTCCCCCTCCTCCCTCCTCCCTTCCTCCTCCCTCCCTCCTCCTCCTCCTCCTCCTCCTCCTCCTCCTCCTCCTCCTCCTCCTCCTTCTTCTTCTTCTTCTTCTTCCTCGCTTAACAAATGCTACAACTCCATTCTTAAGTTTTATTTTACTTTTTAGACAGGATCTTACTACCTATGCACCAAGTTGCACTCAAAACTCATTCTCCCCTTGCTTCCACATCCTATGTTACTAAGATTACAGATGTGTACCAGAATGCCAAGTCTCATCATCATTTCTAAATTTGACTTTCAAGAATGAATTGTCTAGCTCTATTACTATCTAGATGTGTTAACATTTCTAAATATATCCAATATTGCAAAATAAGTAACCTCTCCCTTCACAGAAACTACTTTATTTTCTAATTTGTGTTGCCATTCCATGCTCTGCTCAACAAAGTCCAAATAATACTTAAAATGTCAATTTGATTACTATCTCTTTAATAAAAGTGCATCAAAAGTACTGAGTAGATGTACCATATTCTATCCCTCATTGTACTTAGCCCACATACTTTCTTCTCACATGAAAAATTGTTTCACCTATTATTGCCTACATAGAATCTCTACATAACATCTATGTTTCCATTTTATAACCAACTCTGTCATGGGACTAGTGAAGATACATTTTATAAAGTAGATGTTCAAGATGTTTAATAAAAGAATGGATTATACACCTGTTTATGTTCCATTACATTCGGCATAAGTCCACAATTTTACAGTGGCTAAGTGACTTGCCTCCTCTGGGCTGCTCATATCTCCATGTTATCTGCCACTCACCTTTTTATTTCTGCACACATCAGGGTTATTCTCACATTAGCAATTTTTAAAAATAATATTTTATTTTATTGTAAAGGTGATATACAGATAGGTTAAAGTTACCCAAGAAAGGTAATCAGTACATTTCTTGTTCAACAGTGTTACTCCCTCCCTCATTTCCTCCCACCTTTCCCTCACCCTGACTCCCTACCCCCAACCAAGTTGTAAAGTTCATTTCCAACATAGTATCTTCCTATTATCACTTTTATGTTTGTTGTTTCCTCTGTAGACATCAACAAGTAACAGAGTTCTTCAGTGGATCCTTCTCCTCACTAAGATGACAGCTTTCTCAGGGAGAAATTTACTGACACTTACAGGCAATTTTATCAGAACTATCTATTATCTATCTTTCTGTCATCTTTCTATCTGTATAATTCTACATAGGCCTCTATCTCAACTTCCATCTCTCTTAACCTTTCTCTTCCTGATCTTTCTGTCTCCATCTCTATTTCTGCATTGTCACACCTAGATTTCACCTTAAACTTTTAAATTACTATCTTAACTCTCAAGGTTCTTTGAAATCTCATTCGCACCATAGTAGAGCTTTTGTCTACTCTTGCCACCTTCAGCCAACAATAATTTCAGTCCTTTATATGGTGAAGAAATTATATGTATTACAACTTTCAAATTCTTAACTAAATCTAAGCTGGCAGTACAAAGAATGAATTAACAATTTCCTTCTGCCAAACTCAACTTCTCCAAAACATATAACCGGTGAATAAGACATTGTCATATCTTTCCATTCACAATTGACCAAGAGGCTGAAGTTACCAAGTCAACTACCTTCCCTTTGAGAGAACATGCTAACATGACTTGAAAATCAATCTTTGCGATTGATTTTTATGGCAGGTTAAAGGCATGTATGTTAAATGTATTTCTGCAGTTGTGCTATTCTATTTCTTTCTATTTCAAACTTTACATTTTCCTTCCCATTTGGATTTAGATGCACATATTAAAATGTTCTATAAAGACATTAGATTTTGTTAATTTTATCTCAGATTTTTGTGGGTTTTTTTTGTTTTTTGTTTTTGGTTTTTTGGGTCCAGTCATGGGGCCTGAACTCTGGGCCTGGGCGCTGTCCCTCAGCTCTTCAGCTTAAGGCTAATGCTCTACCACTTGAGCCACAGGGCCACTTCTGGCTTTTTTTCTTTTTTTTTTTTGCTTATGTGGTGCTGAGGAATCGAACCCAGGACCTCATGCATGCAAGGCAAGCGCTCTACCACTGAGCCACCTTCCCAGACCCTATCTCAGATTTTTATATGCTAAAATTACCATAGAATAACAATTTGGCCAGATATAAGTAATAAGATCTTAGAAGGCGATATCATGCTTTTAACCACTCTTATATTTCCTCTATGAAACCAGTAACAAATAAATCAAATTTTATTTTACAAATTGAGAGTGCTCAATATTATCTATGTTAAAGTTAATGCTCAGAAAATTAAATTTAATATAGGTGTATCTAGTGAGTACTAATAATGCTAACCAGTTTGGACAATGTCATAGCTTGGATATATAAAGTTTTTCCAAAGTCCCATGCATTGTAGTAAGTGGCCCTGTTAAGAGACGTTAAAATTTGTAAGTAGTGTGACCCAATGGAAGGACGTTCATTATAACTGCATTCCTAAATGGAGCATTGACATCTTGGATCCTCCCTTTTTCTCCTTCCTTCTTGGCCACTCTTAGGCTAATAGGCCTTGTCCACCACACACACTGACATATGATGTGTCATGCTACCACAGGTGAAAACCAAAAGAGCAGGTGACAATGGACTGAAAGCTCTGAATCGAAACAAACCTTTCCTCTTTTTAAGATTACTAGCTTGGACATTCTATCACAGTGATAGAAAGTTGACTAATATCCACTTTCATTAATTTTCACAATATCCTGTTGAATCTGTATTATTAAAATATTATTAACACATAGGCAGTTATGGGTTAGAGACATCTGATGAAATATTAAGAACATACAATTAATATTTAACATCTTTTCAATGACAGGTCTTCTTAAAGTTCTAGAGTATAGAGTATAGGAGCCTTTATGAATATTAATTAGTGCTTATCCACAGTTCTGGTTATTGGGAGACATGCAAGTCTAGATCATGTTTTTATTATTCTAATACATGTTGTTGGTATTACATAGTATGTGATCATGTCATGCTTTCCATACATTTTCTTGTAATCCTAGTTCAGTTCTATCATTTGGGCATTAACTTCCAAATCTATTAAAATCAATCCATCACTAAGTAAATAGGATGGAATTAATGATAAACCAGAAGAAATTAGTACATAGTGATTCACAGTGACACAATAACATACATACACACACACACACACACACACACACACACACACAAACACGCATACACACATACAACTTTGGTAGTAAGGTGTGAGCATCAGCTGTGAGCTAAGAAACTGAGCCAGAACTTAAGGTCCTGGTAGAAGTGTTTAACTAAAGAAAAAGAAAAAAACAGAAATGTAGATTTCATCATTAATGTTTAATAAAGATAAGCCAGAAATAAGCACAATAAATAGGCTATGTGTAAATAAAAGGGCTGATAAAAGAGAAGCAGATAGTAAATGATTCAGAGATTTGTAAGAAATCTCTCTCCACTATGGTAAACAAAAGAAATGTCCCCAGTATACCTGACATTTTAGCTGCTGCTCAAAAGGCCATATCAGTGATAAGTTGAGTTCCAATAGCAGCTGCAGAAGTGGGAAGTCATAGTATATTCTGTAATTAGCTTCCCAAGAATAGGTAGTATCATAAGGGAGTAAAACTGAAAAATAAAATTTACTCTGCTCTCGAATTTACTTTTATCTTTATTAGTTATGTGTTCTTTTAAACAGATTCCACATTTTTTACACTTGAAATTTATAAATTGAAATAGCAAATTTTATCCCTTCTCATAGATGTAAAATTGCCAAAATACAACTTTAATTCACATAGACTCCTAAAGGTCTTACACAATAGATTTTTTTTTCTCTGTTTAAATTTGGGTTGATCAAACTATTTGTTCATTTGATCTCATTGTTTCTATATTGATATCTTTTATAATGAAATAAATGTAATTTGAGTTTTTTTCCCTTAAGTCTCTGCAGCATTAATCTCTAGAAAATTATCACACCCAAAATGAGGACTGTGGAAATCTCATTTTAATGTCAATCAATCAAGAAGCATCAGAAGCCTATACTCAATAGTGACACCTGAACTGAGGAAGGCCTTTTGGGGCAGTGTCCTTAGTTTGTGGTTTCTATGTTAACTCCACTTAGATAGTATTTGCACTGGGCTGAATTGTAAGATCCCCAGCTACAGCAGGAGAACTGGTCTATATGAGGGAACAAATGCACATTGGGTTTCAAATATTCTGAATGAGAATGAAGAAATTACATTTTTTCAGCAGCACTGTGGTTTGTCCCCAAAGAGTTAATATGCGGGAAACTCAGCCCCAGTGGGGAGATACTGAGAAGGTTTGGAACCAATACAAAAAGGTCCATCTGGGACACTGATAGGGCCTTTAAATGGCATTACTACTTTTCTCTCAACAGCCCTGTCAGGAAGTTAGAGCATGTAGTTATAAGCAATCTTGTGACCTCTCCTGTCTTTTGCCTCCCTATTCACACATATGCCTCAAATCAAGTTCTGTACACATCACATTCCCTTGGTGTCTCTGCCATGTTGGAGCATAGCACTGTTTGAGCCTTTCTTGTGACCTATACTTTTTTGAGTCATAAAGTAAACGGCCTTGGGTATGTTGTTATAGCAACACCAAATAGACCAATTAAGATGGACACTAATTGATACTCAGAAGTGGAAGAAAAAGTCAAACACATATTGTGAACTTTTCATAACAAGTTATATAGTGACAATATAGTTTTTTAAGTAAATCTTGAAGAGTCATGATTCAAATGGATAAAGGAAGTCCTAAAATGCAAATTAGTAGCCATGGCTATCTGTTTACACAATTAGATGTGTTTATGCTTATAAAGCTGACCAATCCACTCCTCTCAGCACCCTCGATGAGCAGGAGCAACTGATCTGCTCACAGTCATAATCACAATGAAACTGCAAACCAGGCCTTTCCTCATACCACACCTTCTGACAGCAAAGCCAGCACTAGTATAGGAGTCATCTCCTGCACCTATACCCACATCCATAACAGTGGTATTCTCAGCAACAATATCAAGGGCATGATACCCTACCATGCATGCCTAAGATGACAGGCTGAATTGCTTAATACCACTCACAGCAATAGTTCCATCCCCACCTAGAAGTACAAGGGAGACATTTACCTACAGAGGGAGCACCAGCAGTTTAGGCGGAGCCCATTCCCAGATCATTCTCACCAGTAAGTATCATGGGCACATGTAAGCAGCACAGAATATAACACAGCAGAAATAGCATTGCCAGGTCTCTGAAGAGTAAAGTACTATTGAAATAGTGTTTCCAAAAGCAGTCTGAGTCTGAGCGGCTAAACCTAATAGAATGGCTGCCTTCTAAAATAGAAATTTTAAATAGGATTAAGAGTCTCCAGGGAGCTGGGAAGGTGGCTCTGTGGTAGAACGCTTGCCTTGCATACTTGAAGCCCTAGGTTTGATTCCTCAGCACCACATAAGCAAAAAGAAAAAAGCCAGAAGTGGTGCTGTGACTCAAGTGGTAGAATGCTAGCCTTGAGCTGAAGAGCTGAGGGACAGCACCCAGGCCCAGAGTTCAGGCCCCACGACCGGACCCCCCCCAAAAAAAGAGAGTTTCCAAAAAATAATGTGCAAAGTGTCAAGGATACAACTAAAAATCTCTTATAATTCCAAGAACTAAGAAGACACTTGAAAGAGAAAACATAATCAATTGACATCATCACAAGATTATTCATAAGTTGGAATTATGTGATAAAAATGCTTTAATAACCTTTTGTACATTCTCTCAAAACAAATGGACAAAAAAGAAAATCTTAGAAAGGGGAAAAATGAAATTTTTGGCGCTTAGAAACATAAACAAAAACAGCCCTGGATAGTCTCAGAAGTAGAGTAGAGATGACATAGTAGAAAATCAGCAAACTTGAGAAAAGATCAATAATTTATTCAACCTGAACTTTCTTATTACTACTAAACCAATTTAATTTTCAATTAAAAAACCGCCACCCCCCCCCCAGAGAAACTCTCTAGGCTTAAATATTTTCACTGGAGAATTTAAAGAATTTACCTCTTTAAATTCATTGAATCTCTTTCAGTCCAAAGAAGAAGAAACAACCTTTCCCCTTTTGTTACAGAATGATACTTGTTTGGGTTTTTGAACTCAGGCTTCATATTTATAAATATGGTCATCTTCACGCATTATTGTACTTTCAGATAAATCCCAAGTTATGACTCTCATCCAGTCTCTTGAAAATTGAAATAATTGAAATTCAAAGAAGATTTTTAATCTTTGCTGCTACCCATACATGAAGAGACATCTGAGGGAAGATGTAAAGCAGAAACAAGCAGGAAGGATTTATATCTGTGAAAAGAGAAACACAAAGAGTTTGAAATATTGACTCCAGCAGAAGCAACCTAAATCCATCCAAGGTAAATTTTCCCACTCCTTCCTTTCAAATACAAGCATATTTCTCTTGCCCTGAAGTATGAGTAGCAGGTCAATCTGAAAACAAAACAAGAAGTTTGCGGCAGATCAGTCATTTTACTCTGAATGCAAAAGAATCCAAGGAGTACTGGAGACTCAGCAGCCAAGTCCTGTCACCAAGCCGTCTCTTGCTTGGTTGGCAAGATTAAAAATGGTTATTGCCTTAGGAAGTAAAGAGTAGCCTGGAGGAAATGGCCTGAAGGGAGCTAAAATGCAGCTATAAAATCAATAACATGGCAGAAAGAAGGTTATTTAGTCAGCAGAGAAACTTTGGGACCTCTTTTTGTTCAGAGGGTGTCACAGCTGCAGTGACAAGTTATGAAGTAAATAAGCTCACTAAAATTTCAGGAAACATTTCGAGTGTCAGTAATGTGATGGTTCGATGTTGTCAGTGTCCTCCGAGATACAGACTTTGACTTTTCTTTGACTTCATCTTAATAATGTCTCATTTTACACCATGATACCCACATCTAATATGATGATAAAGGAAACTAAGTACTCAGTGAGGGGCTTCATTTTTATGACACTGCATATATCACACTGATTGCTATCTCCCACTCATTTGTTCAATTTAAACTTGAACTTGAGATACAGTTTTAAAAATTCTATATGAGACCAAAGCTGTAGGGGGTAGGCTATAATCAAAATAGATGTCCTGTCAAGAAACTCTCTACAGTGAAGAAATTCGTTTGTATAAATATACCCATTCATCAACTTAGATGGATGAACTACTGAGAATGTCCAATAAATTGCAAAGATGCAGAGACCAGTAACTGGGAATTCCACTTAGACTGGGATATTTGCTAAATACAGAGAGTGCTTGCCTGATAGATAATTTATGGAAGGGACAATGACCTATTGACAAAAATCCAAGAAACCATCATATAGTCTATGTAATGGTGGGACAATAGAGCTTGTGAAAGTGACAAACATAAGTCTATGTTTTCTGTACTATATGCCTTCAGAATAATCATGCACAGAAGACCACTATTTGGGATAAGTCAGTTGTCCAGGATAACAATAACGCATCTGAATATTATACAAGAATTTTAGTCAGCTCATTGTGTGCCAGAGAAGAAATTGGAGAGAAAGTACCATCCATATTTCTATATCTTAGAACCATGGCTTCTGCTGTAGGCCACTGATTTACATAAAGAGTAGAAACAATATATCAGAGGAACATGAACATGAGTGTAAAATCATCAGCCTACTTCACAATCAACTTTAGATTCAACTTCTGACCCTATTTTACAAGGAGAGAATTATTTGATTCCATATATATAATTTATAATCATATATATTATTTATGATCATATATATGATTAACAACACTATCTAATAGTTATGTGTGAGGAATAACAGTATGTTTATCTTGATGCTCTAAAGCTTAGAATATCTCTTTCCCTTGTTATTTTTAAAGTCTTTGCCTTGATGATGGTATGAGTGGCTGACCTATCAAATGTTATGTTTGTTCTATCAAGAGACAATAAGAAGCTAGATGTCAGTGGCTTACACCTGTATTTATAGTTACTCAGGATGCTTATATCTGAAGCACTGAGATTCAAAGTAACCGGGGCAGAAAAGTATGAAAGAATCTATCTCCAAAATAACAAGAAAACAATCTAGGCTAGACACATGACTCAAGTGGTAAGTACCATCTGAGTGAACATGAAGCCTTGAGTTAAATCCCAAGTATAGACAGACAGAAAGAGAAAGAGGGAGACAGAGAGATAGACAGACAGACAGATAGAGACAGGAAGACAGAGACAGAGAGACAGAGACAGAGACAGAAAGAGAGAGAAATCCATTTTATGTATTACAATTCTCCAGTCCCCTAGTCTAGGAGAGGATTTTGTAGTTTTGCCAAGTGTCAAGGACTTTACATTGAGAATAGGAAGTTTTAAGTTCATGCATAATTACGTTGCAAAGAAGGACCAGTTGTTGTTTGAAACTTTATTTTACTATTAATTTACTAGTGTTCAGACACACAAAAGGAATTCCAGAGTCAGTACATCTAGTAACTGGGGCCAGAGTTTTCATTGAAGTGTCACTAGTGATACTAATCACACTAGTATCGGTAGCATGTGCTAGCTATTGATATGTCAAAAAATCTTGAGCCGCTCATGTTTTGAAAATCATATATCTGAAAACAGACTTGCATTTCAAATTCTTAAAATTTCTCACTCAATTGTAAAAGACAAATGACCCAATTTAAAAGTGGACAACATATCTACAAAGATAGTTCACCAAGGAAGATATCCAGTCCATGAGCGTAAGGGGAAAAATGCTCAAACCTTCAACATGAAATAAAAATCAAAACTATATTAAGATTCTATTTCACAATTTGGTACAATAAATGTAATTTATAAATAATAAGAGCTTACTGGTAGAGTGCTTGTCTAACATGAACAAGGACCTGGGTTCATTCCACAGTGTGCATATGCACATGTGTGTGCACACACAAACACATGCAGACCATACTCACACCTAAAAAAACACAACTTGAAAATATAGCCAAGTATAGTACACACCTGTAATTCCAGCACTTAGGAAGTACAAGCAGGAAGATTGTGAGTCCAAGGTAAGCTATTGTGAGTTCCAACCAAGCCTGGGCTATACTATAATACCCTGTTTCAAAGAACAAAGAAAAAAGTAACAACAAATGTTGAAAAAGACTGTCAAAAGAAAACCAGAATCAACTTCTCCATTTGGTAAGAATATAAAATTATGGATTATCTTTGTAGTAGAATATGATACATCCTCAAAATGTTACATATAATCTTGGAAATATTATTCTTGGATATTAACAATAAGAAATTAAACCATGTTTCCACAAATGCCAATTTACATAGGGAAAATTCTTCATAAAGATTCAAAGACTGAAATTCCCAAAATATCCATCAAATCGCAAAGGAAAAAAGAAAATATCCATATAATGAAATCCTATTTGGCATAAAAAGAGAATAAAATCTTTGTGCATAATATAATATGAATAAACGTTAGAAACATTATGCTAAATAAAATAACTCAGTCACAAAATATCACATTTGTGTGATTCCAAACAGAGGAAATGTCCAGAAGTGATAAGTATATAAAGCAGAAAGTAGATTAGTGGTTGGTTAAAGCTTAGAAATGACCATAAGTGATGTCACAAAAGAGAAGAGTGACAGCTAAACGATTTCAGGTTCTTATTTGAGGGCATTAAAATTAAATTTGACAGTCATGATTTTTGAGGAAAGCTATGAATGAACTGGAAACTATTTTTCTTTCTTTCTTTTTTCCTTTCTTTCTTTCTTTCTTTCTTTTTTCTCTTTCTTTCTTTCTTTCTTTCTTTCTTTCTTTCTTTCTTTCTTTCTTTCTTTTTCTTTCTTCCTTTCTTTCTTCCTTTCTTCCTTTCTTTCTTTCTTTCTTTTTGACAGTTATGGGGCTTGAACTCTGAGCCTCCGCACTGTTCCTGAACTCTTCAGCTCAAGGCTAGTGCTCTACCACTTGAGCCATAGCACCACTTCTAGTTTTCTGGTGGTTTATTGGAGATTAGAGTCTTATGAACTGTCCTGCCCAGTTTGAACCATGGTCCTCAGATCTCAGCCTCCTGAGTAGCTAGGATTACAGGCATGAGCCATCAGCACCCAGCTCTGGAAACTATTTTTGATGATAAATCTTAATTGAGAACTCGACCAGATTGAGAAATGTTTAGGAAGATTAGCAAGGCACCTCTCTAGATTTGTCAGTGAGAGCCTGTGCATTGAGGATTCACTAGGTGGAAAGATCCATGTTGCATGTGGATAGTAACATCCCATGTGTTGGAGATACAGATGGAATAAAAGTGGAAAAGTAGAGAGCCCAGTAGCATTCTCTTTTGCTTCCTGGACACCATGATACAAGCTGCTCTGCCCTGCCATGCCCTGTCTGTCTTAAAGGACTAAGACCTATGAAAGTTTGAGCCAAGGCAAATCTTTCTCTAGTATAGGTTGTTTCCTCTGAGTTTTCACAATGTCAGGAAGTCTCAATTTAAAAAACAACATTGAAGATGGTTTCACAGCAGTATGAAACAAGTTAGAAAAAAGAGACACCATCTTTAGAAATTAAAAATGAGTCACTGACAAGAACTCATATAATAATGCTTTAAATCAGAAAATAAAAGACAGGAAAGAAATGGGGTTACAATACTTGATAAAGTATTGAGCTCTAAAATAGGTAAAGCTACTTCATATCAGAGACATGCAATGCAGAAAAATGTTTGATTCTGCAAATCCATCATGACTCCATAAACAGTTTCAGTCAATTACGATTCACTTGCAATGCTATGCTAATTTTTTTGTTTTGATTCATTAAATGATATGTTTCCTACACTCTCAATTAGGTTTCCAATGGATATATAACACATTAATAGTTTTGAGATCAGAAATTGTTTTTTTTAATATTAAGTGAGTTAATTCCTAGTTAATTACAATAGAGGTATAACAATTTATTGGGAGAGTAGATAATATAAATGTGTTGAAACATAATGAATACTTCTATGAAGTTCATTAGGTTTTCATATTCTCGTTTCTATTTAATTATAACTAAATCACCACCATTTATTGCCGAGTTGGAAGTACTTTCCTATAATAGCATGGTTAATACTGAATTAAAGCCCAATCTTATGGAAGTCCCTACATAAAAATAAATTAATTAACTATGAATAAATCTGTCACAGTTAAGTGTTAACTGTGTCATTATAACAGTGTTTCAACATGATAGGCAGGAACATTTTTGTAATGATACACTCAAAACAACAACAAAAAAGATGTATTTTAAAAGCTAATATTTTCTGTCCTAAGTAGGTTTTTTTTTTACATCATTTTTTGCTTCAGAATATTTCCCCCCGCCTCCTTTGGGCCATTTCATTATAAATTCTACTGGCCCCTGCCTGGAAGTTATTTCAATGAATTATGGATAAAAAAATATGTAGTAAGAATTTAAAGTGGACAGCTAAAAAAGTATTTACCACCATAATGAAAGCCACACTATTCTATGCAGCAAAAACAGTTTTAATTTGCACAACAAATTGTGCAAATCTTCCTTATTCAAAACTCTTACATTTTTAAGAGCTACATTTATTCAAACCTGTAAGTTTCTGGAAGAACATATGAATAAGAAAGTGATTGCCGCTTAATTATTCCATTCTACTTGTTTCTAAAATATGGTATCTTTTATAGCATAGTAAACCTACTGTGGTATAGCAGCAAGCTGCCATTTTGTATGACAATTTTTTTGTTGGTACTTTGGGGAACATTTTGTTAAGTTAAGCAAACTGGCAGATGGTTAGCATATTTGAACACGGTGAATGTCATTACATTCTTTTCACTTTTTCTTTAATTTTTTCAATGTCTCAATACAATTCTGGACACACCGTATGTGTCCAGAACTATGCCCCTTGAATTCATTGAGCCTCAGTCTTTAACAAATGGGATGTGTTGCAGTTACAGTTATGTTACAGTTGTAAACTCAGCTGAAATGCTGACCAGGGACAAAGTCCTCAGTCAATGACCTGGATGATTTAAACATTAAGAGTTCTGGTCAGCTCTGTTTTCTAAAGCAGAATTTCCTTCTGTACTTATAGTCTCCATCTTGCTGACCTAGTTAACCTGTTTCCTAGTGAATGTAACTTTGTGTGAGCCACAATGCTCCTAAAATCTGCTTTCCTGAAGTCTACTTCAAGATTTAAATCATCCCTCAGGCTGCGGCTCTTCTTTCTGGTATCTTCTTTCTCCAACTCCATCTCTTTATCATCTCTTCAATCATTAAAGGAGGCTCCAATGTGCCAGCAGAAGGCAGAGTACTTCCCTCTTCTCTGCACCATTCTGGATATCATTTTACTTTTAAGTCAGCATAAGCCCATTTCACACAATGTTGCAATGTATGTTTATATGTGAATGTTTATATGTGAATGCTCAACCATATTGTGAGATTCCTGGGTTACAGTCTTAGTGTTTCATAATCAAGCACTTTATCCGTTGTCTAAAACATTGGTGACTATGTAACTTTTGACATTCTCACATTCTTTTTTTTTTGGGGGGGTCCGGTCGTGGGGCCCTGGGTGCTGTCCCTCAGCTCTTCAGCTCAAGGCTAGGGCTCTACCACTTGAGCCACAGCGCCACTTCCGGCTTTTTTCTTTTTGCTTATGTGGTGCTGAGGAATCGAACCCAGAGCCTCATGCATGCAAGGCAAGTGCTCTACCACTGAGCCACCTTCACAGCCCCTCACAGTCTTTCTTTAAGTATTCTCTTTTGTTCTTAGTCACAAAGGGGCTTCTGCCTCACTTAGCCTTTATTAATCCAGCTCTGAAATCAGTCATTTTTCTAAGCAAATCAAATACTTTTCAGGTAGACTGATGATATACTATGACCAGAATCAGGGATCATGGTCATTATTACTAGCATATTTCTTTATGCTATAATCTTTGAACCCATTTACTTAGAAATATAGATAAATATATCAATCTTTTTCTACATCTGTCTTTGTACAGTAACATTTCATATTGCAACTGATATCTACAATACAATCCAGTATCACAGGGTGCATGTTAGCTTTTCTCCTTTCCATATTTGTAACTTCTTTCTGGACTAATAAGAAACCAGATTGCCCTTATTCTTAATATATGTGCTTATTAACTAAGTCATGGAAAACATAGAAAATAGTTTCAGAATTGCTTTTTCCATTCCATTCCTTTCCAGTATGAAAAAAAAAAAAAACCCTACCATTTCTAATTCAGTATCTCCTTACAGTACTTGTTTCCTTTACACTGACAGTTCATAGTCCAAAGGCAGCTAGAAATTAAGAATTAAAGCCTTAATTCTGTATGGTGAAAATAGGGGCAGAAATAAATGCCCCCATCTAATTCTTAGAGTTTCTTTTCTTCTGTAAATTTGTAGTTGTGTATAAAACTTTTTTTGTTTGTTTAAAATGTTTTGTTTGCTGACAAATATTTTCTTGCCCATTTTTGTAATCCAGGCAAGTCTATCTCAAAGACAAGGGAGCCGTCCCTTTGAAATGTAAACCAACATTATGGAAGATAATGTACCAGTTTCTCTGGAGACTTGGAACTAGCTTACCTGGAGCAGGCACCAGGGTCCAAGTTGCTAAGCTTGTTAGAAGTTTGTATTTCTTTGCAAAAAGCCATCTAACTACCAGTAAATTCTGGATCAACTATCTGTGACAAATGATATTATCAAAATCGATTCCTTGAGTCAGTCATTGTTTAACTTGAGGACATACAAACACAAAGCTGCAGCTACTCAGCTATAAACAGGTACGTTTCCTCTCTTGTTCCAAAGGTCAAAGCTATATGAATAATAATAAGCAAAGAATTAATTGTACCATCCCAAATCTTTCACACTTTGCCCACTCTCTCCTATAGCTAATTTCATTAGCATGTGTTTCATGCTTTCTATGGTTACCTTTGTACAAATGAGAAAAGAAGCCCATATTTTCTTATGTTCATTTCTTTTCTACCCCAAAGGTGCAATCAATATGTGCTGTTTTGCATTTTGAGTTTTGTACTTTATACATGCCAGAATTATTCCATTAACTAATCTGTATTATTAAATCTCTTTAATACTACATTAATCGACGGAGGAGAGTCACTGAAATCTTTTCCATGTCTTAACCAGCACTGTACTACCGTGTTTGTGAATATGCTATAGCTCAATCAATATTCCATGTATCGGTATTTAAGTTATCTATATTATTTTGCAGTTACAAACAATGCTACTAAAGGGAATTTTATGCATATGCATATTCATAATACTGGAGCTAAAACATTATGGCAAAAGTTATGTTGATTCTTTCTATGGTTTTTTTTTGGATTCTAATTCATCCAATTCTGATTTAATTTTAATTATTTGTTTTCATCTACTGGATTGGAAGGGAAAAAACAAAATGCTTAAATAGGAAAAAAAACAAAATGCTTAAATAGGATTACAGGTTGACCCATTGTAACAATGAGATGTACAAGACACTATCTTGAAACAAACTTTACAATTTTGGCAGTGGGGGGGGGGGTGGGTAGTTGCAGAGGTGGGTAGGAAGGGGTGGTAGACTGCCTACCATCAATGCCAATAGGAAATGTATTCATTACCTTGCTCATGTAACTCTGTACAGTATGTTTACAATAAAAATGTACTAAATAAATAAATAATATGTTGAGTGAAGTAAATCAGGCTCAGAGAAACAGAGGGCACATGTTTTCTCTTGTATGCCAAAGTTAGATCTAGAAAATAAACATATATGAGAAAATATGCAGCACCATTTGCAAATAGACAAGATTAAACTGACAAAAGGATGGTATCCTCAGAGGCAGATCTTTATGTTACCACTCTTTTAATGAGCAGACAATTTAACAAAATGAATAACAGGAACCTGAAATCCGTATTGCCTGAAAGGGGTAGGATTTAAGGGAAGGAAGGTACAGATGGGAGCGAGCAATGGTGGGCAACTGCAGTCGTAATACTCAATGCATATACATGAAACTTCAATATGGTGAACTGAAACCCTTTTGTAGAACTATTTGAAGACTATAAAAATAAATCTATTGAAAGACCAAGAAATAACTACATCTTTTTTTCATTGTTTCAGCATCGTTTATTATGTATCAGTCAAAAGTCTAGCCCTCAGAAAATTGCTATCTCCTTCACATGTCTACTTGACATTAGCTCACTAGCAGTATTAGCTCAAGAAACCTCACTGAAAAGTTTTATATCTTCTAAAACAAAATCTTTAAATGTCTTCCAAACTTAAGATGGTAGAAGTAAGCAAAAATGATGTATTTCTCATATTTACCATTTAAAGACCTGAATTAAGTTTAAAATTTAAATTTCAACTATCTCTCTACCTCTAATCACTTTACTTTTTCTCTAAGACTGATTCAAACAGTCAAAATCAAATAACCACTCTACCTAATCATAACCACAGCCTCCAAGGCTGACCTTGACAGTCTTGTAGTCCTTTGAAGAAAATGTAGTAGTAGAAGTCACAGAGGTGGCTGAGTTCAAGTGGTCTTGCTTACTTATTTATAGATGCTGACTATTCCATTTGGAAACAAAACAGAAGGAAAGCCAGCAGGGGTAGACAAGCCTATGAGATTCATACCTCCAATTAGCCACCAAAACAATTTTTTAAACCACAAAACAAACAAGAAGAATACAGGAAGTGAAGATGTGGCTCACATGGTACGGAGTCAGCATTGAATGGTATAAGCCATGTAGAAGGCCCTGAGTTCAAGCCTCAGTAGAGGAGAAAGATCATCCCTGGATACTGAGATAATAATACAGAGCACACCAGAGAGATGTCATAGGATGAAGTTTGAGATGAAATTACCACCCTCTGCTCATGGCCACAATGCTCCAGAGAGCATCTTTCTAGTTACAACTTCAGTTAAAGCCCTGGGGCACTGGCTGTCTGAAGTGACAGTTGAGATCCTGGGTAAGGAACACTTTAATCACTGGGCTTTTTTGTTCACATCTTCAGCATTGGATAATTAAAGTGATTTTGTATCTTAGTCAGAATATTTTTTTTCTTAAAAAGGAGACAGATGAAGTCATTTCCAAAATGCCCAGGTGCTCAAGGGCAAGGGAAGGTTCCTGAATCCACAGAGGGCTTCGCACCACTCTCTTCTGCTACACTTGGCCAAGAACACAGAGACAGGTTGTGTGTTATGTGACAAAAGACCTGGGAAGGTGAAATGATTCCTGAAGAGAGGAGCCGGTAATAACAAGCAAGGCATTAAATTGGCAAAGGAAGTGAGAATTAAAACTCACAAGCTCTAACTACAGCTACTGAGTACGTGCATCTCCCAGGTATCCAACAATTTTCCATGGCTTAAATGTTTTAATAGTTTACAAAAATAGGCAAATGTACTTACATGCATCAACTTCTCAAATCATTTTGGTTTATTCCTTTCATTTATTTTATTGAAGAGAGTTTTATCTGTAACTCCTCAGATCACAATAAATTAAAAAAATAAGCATTAACACAAAGAAAAAACCTGTAATTAATCAGCAAATATTGGTAAATTAAACTACTTGAATGTATTTGCAGATTCAAAGGCAGAAGCAAGAAACAAAATGGAAAAACCTTATACATCTAAATAAATAACATCTTACAAAATTGTAGCACACTATTGCAACAAGATATTGATATAAAGTCAAGAAAAATCACATTACCATAAGGATTCCAGGGCAAAGAATTTTAAATCCACAAATGCATAGATCTACAAGTACTGATGTAATATATGAAATAAAAAGCATGATACTAGAACCTAAAGCAGATACATACAGTAGAGGGTATGTTTGCTGATTTTTGAGAAATTGAAGTATAATTGAAATCTGGGCAACCATGGCTCATGGCTATTCAAGAAACAGAGATCTGAGGATTGTGGTTTGAAACCAGCCCAGGCAGGAAAGTCCATGAGATTCTTAGCCAATTAACCACCAAAAAGAAAAAAAACCTGGAAATAGAGCTGTGGTTCAAGTAATAGATAGCTAGCCTTGTGCAAAAAATGTTTAGGGACAACATCTAGGTCATGAATTCAAGGACCCAAACTGATAAATGCACAGTCTGTCTCTTTCTCTGTCTCTCTGTCTCTGTCTCTGTCTCGCTCTCTCTCTATATATATATACATATTACACATATTTTAGTATATATATATGTATGAGTGAATATATATAGATGAGTGAAATATACATATATCTTCTGAGTTAATTTCCATCACAAAGATGTAGTATGAATATATTAACATTCACAACTTATTGATATATGTGTAATATTATCTCAATTTTATAAATGAGAGACAAGAAGGCATTTGGTTAGTGCTGATGTAATGCTAGAATTTAAACGTCTGAATAATAGTCGCCACGTTGAATTGAGGAAGAGGAGATCTCTTGAGGACCTTCAGAGTCTCAGAATGGGCCTCACTAATTGTGACATGTAGTTTCTACTCAAAGATGAAGTACATTCTGATTTAGATTATATAAATGTGTTAAACTAAAGAAAGAAAGGTAGAACTGTTAAAAAGTATCACCAGTTAATAAGTTAGTAGTGGTCTAAATGTTAGCTTAGTATGAACAGAAATAAATTAATGATTTACCTAGCAAGCATGAGGTCCTGAGTTCTAGCCCAAGTAACAAAAGAAAGAAAGAGAGAGAGAGAGAGAGAGAGAGAGAGAGAGAGAGAGAGAGAGAGAGAGAGAGAGAGAGAAAGAAAGAAAGAAAGAAAGAAAGAAAGAAAGAAAGAAAGAAAGAAAGAAAGAAAGAAGGAAGGAAGGAAAGAAGGAAGGAAGGAAGGAAGGAAGGAAGAAAGAAAGAAAGAAAGAAAGAAAGAAAGAAAGAAAGAAAGAAAGAAAGAAAGAAAGAAAGAAGGAAGGAAGGAAGGAAGGAAGAAGGAAAGGAAGGAAGGAGGAAAGGAAGGAAGGAAAAGAAAGAAAGATGGAGAGAAAGAATATTGTTGCTATGATATCAGAAAAGGCATTCTGTTAAACTAGTAATGCAAGTTGAAATAAAATAACAGCAATTCACATTGCAGCACATTATGGTCTTGGTCCTTGTATATTAGTACACATTTATGATGCATGCTAACCCTCTTTTACAATTCCCCTAAAACAAGTTAAGTGCAAAAAATACTATATCTATAATTAGAAAACCATGAATTTGGGATAAAATATAAAGGCAGATAGTGCAGAACACAAGAACAATAACCCTTCTCACTGTTTTAGTCTGTTCAGCCTGTGCTAACAAAACACCACAAACCAGGTTGCTTATAAATCCTAGCTACTCAGGAATTTGATTCTCACACTTCAGAAATCTTGACGCCCATGATCACGGTAGGGGCATAGTCAGGTTCTGGTAAAGGCTCACTTTCTGGTTTATGGGTAAACACCTTTCCTCTGTGTCTTCGCATAGTAGGAAAAAATGAAGGAATTGTTTGTGGTCTCTTTTGAAAGAGCACTAATTTCTCCATGAGGATATCACCTCTATGACCAATTACTTCCAAATACGTCACAGGTGGCATCAAAGTTCCAAGGTATCAGTTTTGAGGGAACATAAATGAGCAGTCTATAGTATCCAGTTCCCGAAGGTCTGATTTTCAGGTACTTGTATTCTTGTCTCCAAATTTGTCTACCTGTTGGCATTCTCCCAAAAGGAGATTGGGGCTAAGAAAGAATTGTTGTGTGCATATTCTTGTGGTCATAGCTAAGACAGACATACATCATAACATTCCATTTGTTCTCTCCACACTCCTGTATTTGTTATCAGAAATATAGCACAGTTACATTTTATCTAATCATAGACAGGTTAATGCCATTTCTTGGTGTCAAGGGAAGGTTTTTGCACCTTTAAATCATAATGACACCTGGAAGGAGACCATACTTAAGACTAGATAGACTATAAGATATACCTGAATTTAAGTAAGAATTCAGTGTGATTTTTTTAAATCTACCTT
Organism: Dipodomys merriami; assembly: GCF_024711535.1. Lineage (NCBI taxonomy): Eukaryota > Metazoa > Chordata > Mammalia > Rodentia > Heteromyidae > Dipodomys > Dipodomys merriami. The sequence goes on from NW_027203048.1 coordinate 29,678,103, forward strand.
CAAATTAATTAAAGTAATTAATAATGGGAAACAAGCACTTATAAGTCTTTCCTTGACTAAGCAAATTATATATACAGTTTCAATTCTGCACACCAAGAACTTTATTGTATGTTCATTTTGTCTTACTCAATTATTAAAGTTTAGGAATTAATCCTCCCTCAAAGCACAGAACTAGTCTTGGTATATATTTTAGTGAATGCATGACTTGTCCTTTCATTCCTAACCCCCCTAGACTTTACTTCTTCTCTGCATAAATCGTTTCTCCTAAAATAAACATTCATGTACACCTCCTTGGGTCAACTTTTTAAGCTAGTTTCTAAAAGTGTGATTCCCTGGACTACTGCTTCTGTGCCAGTGTATCTTTAAAGTTGCTCATCCATCCTAAACTTTGCTCTGTTCATGGAATATAGCCTCAGGGACAAATTGTGCTATTTCTTCCAGTCAAACTCTGCCCTTCGACAAAATTTAACAGCCACTACCTGCAGATACCTCAGGATATACTCTAACAGACTAAATTTACTCTACCTCCTTACAGATAGCTATAATTCTAATTTGTAAAGTATGACTTTAATACAAAAATATTATCAGAAAAAGTTAGGAAATTTAAAAAGTTTGCATTCTTCTTCAATGGCCCAAGACAGGGCCAAGGTTGTATGTTTTGAGAGTTGCCAGAAGGAGTTTTCTAGGGTATGATAATGATTTTTTTTTCTAACCAAAGTAAATGTCTGAAAGTATTTGATTAGAAAATTGAAATAACCTGGGCTGGGAAAGTGGCTCAGTGGTGGAGCGCTTGCCTTGCATGCTCGAGGCCCTGGGTTTGATTCCTCAGCACCACATAAGCAAAAAGAAAAAAGCTGGAAGTGGCGCCATGGCTCAAGTGGTAGAGCACTAGCCTTGAGCTGAAGAGCTGAGGGATAGCGCCCAGGCCCAGAGTTCAGGCCCCACAACCAACCCCCACCCCAAAAAATCTGAAATAACCATTAGTTATGCTCTCCAAGGCCCTTTTTCTTCAGAGTAAGGTTGTAAAGTAAAATGTAAATTTCCAAATTAATTTTAATTTCAGATAAACAATGACAATTTCTAATTTAAGTGAATTATTGGGTTTTATCTGAAATTCATCTGGATGGTACATATATTGGTTATAAAAGTGGTAATCTCTCTAGCTTCAACACACCAAGTGACCAAAATTGGTGAGTAAAATTTGTTTAGAAGAAGGACGTCCAACACAGACTGTGGTCACCTAAATCCTCTATGCACGTTCCCATTTCTCTCTTCTTTTTCTATGGCAAACATGAGGTTTTAAAGTATATTTTGTCCCAGGTAATGAAAAAAAAACTCACTGAAATTATTTTTGTTTACCACTGCCCTTACTTCGCAGATAAAAAATGCATAGATCCCCAAAGAATTGAAAAAATGCACAACTTAGAAAACTTCTGCCTTTATGTGTTTACCTTAGCTAGAGTAATTTGAATCTCCTTTTCACAGGCTCTGGCCCTCTGGCTCCATGATGGTCCTTCACTATAGATAATCATATCCAAATTGCAGAAAAAAACTGAGAGAGTAATACATTAAAATCAATGGCTCTGATTTACAACATTCTTCAGATCATAGAAGCCCCTCCTCAGACTGATTGATGTAAATTGACTTTCTGGTCTAACAAGTATATGTAGTATGATGTTTTCTGTACAATACCAATCATTCAAAGGAAATAAACACTTCAAGCATAGGTCCAAGATAACACAAAGTAAACAAGGAATATGAACCATACTTATTGTCAAATACATCAAATATAATTTTGTTTGGTAAAATCCTGACTAAATAAATCAATAATGAATGAAAGAATAAAATAAAAACAGATATCTCTCTCTCTCCCTCTCTCTCTCTCTTTCTCTCTCTCTCTGGAGAATTAGGTTTTCCAGGACTGCTATCCTGTGTGCATTACAAGAAAAAAAACTCTAATACTGTAGTCAACTTTTCTCCATTCACCTGCTGTAAAAATTATTATGGAATAATAAAAGAATTAGAAACTTAAAATAATTACATCCAAAGTTTTGCCTCAGTGAAGGATGGATAGGAATTCAGAAGCTATGGATATGACAGAAAAGAAGCCCTCCAGGGCAGAGAAGCTGATGTGACCTGGCCGCTACTCCAGAGATGTACTATACAATTTTCTAGAAAGAAACTTCCTAAACAAGGGCACTGATGGCTCACGCCTGTAATCCTAGCTACTCAGGAGGCTGAGATCTGAGGATCATGGTTTAGAGCCAGCCTGGGTAGGAAAGTCTATGAGACTTTTATCTCCAATTAACCACAAGAAAAGCATAACTGGCACTGTGGCAATGTATTAGAGCTCAAGGACAGCACCAGGCCCTGAGTTCAAGCCACATGTCCAACAAAAAAAGACAGGAAGGAAGGAAGGAAGGAAGAAAGGAAGGAAGGAAGGAAGGAAGGAAGGAAGGAAGGAAGGAAGGAAGGAAGGAAGGAAGGAAGGAAGGAAGGAAGGAAGAAGGAAGGAAGGAAGGAAGGAAGGAAGGAAGGAAAGAAAGAAAGAAAGAAAGAAAGAAAGAAAGAAAGAAAGAAAGAAAGAAAGAAAGAAAGAAAGAAAGAAAGAAAGAAAGAGCCTACAATAAGATTTTCTCTTCCATCCCTTACCAGGAAAGTGAAAGGAGGTCAAAACTCTGGTGTAAGAGAGCCAGACGGCCAAATTCAGTGGAGCACTAGAAATGCTATGATCAAGCCATGGTTTAGGCTTTGAGGCCAGAATGAGGCAGATCCTTAGCTAAATAACTATGTCCCTGCTTTCCTTTGCGTATAATTTTTATCAATATGACTCTACTTCCTTCTTCAATCAATAGGTCTATAGTTTTTATTTCTTGGTAGGTTTTACTGAAAGAAAACTGAAGTTAGACATGATGATTGTATTAGGTACTGCTGGTTCATGCATATAAGGACCATACTTCAAAGACAGCCTAGGCAGAAAAGTTCTTGAGACTCTTTTTCAATCCCTAATTGGTCACACTGGTACACACTTCATACTTGTCATTTCAAGTTACGTGAGAAGGTAGATCAAGAGAACAGTAGTACCATACCAGCCTGGGCAGGAAAGTCCAGGAAATTCCATCTCTATGGAAAGGAACTTAGATGGGTTTATGACTCCGGCAGCCATGAGAAGTAGAGTCCTAGAGTAGGAGGCTCTCACCTCAAGTATATGCTTAAGTGGAAAGCAAGATTCTACCCTAAAATAACCAGTGAAAAATCAAACCTGGAGGTATAGCTTATCAGTGTCTCACTAGCTTAGTAAACCACAAGGCCCTGGGTTCTAACTCAAAACACCACCCTAAAAAATGGTTAGGTAAATCTGTATGAAAACACTTGAAATGTTTATACTTTGAGTAGGACCTATTGAGTTCAGAATTACATTATGACTTAAATGGCCTAGGACATGTTTACATTTCATGGATTCCTCCCTTTAAAATATATTTTTATAACCTCATTGGTAAAAGAATAAAATAAGCTCATGTACTTAAACATTATTTTCTACCTGAAAGTTGAATTTCAGTCTTAGAACATTTTCATAGACTTCTGAAAGTACTATCGACTCTCAGGACAGCATTCATCGTATATAATAGATGTTAGCCCCAACTGTTATTGTCTGATTTATTCTGTATCTTTAGTATGTTGCTTAAGCCAATAGATTTCCTTCTCCCATTGAGTCAATCAAATAACAGTTTCTTCAATATATCTAGAAATATAACGAGTGATGCCAGGGTTTGGTGCTTAGGAAGACAGAGGTGGCTATGGCTGTAAAATCTCCATTTCATGAATATTTGTTTAATGGTAGAGGAAGACTAATTCACTTACACATATTCAAGACATGTTGGATAATCCAGTTGCTACAAAATAAAGACATGATCCTCTGTCGAAGTGTAACCCTTTAAATATGGTTCATGTTGATCCCAATTATAGATTATTATTATAACATGGGAATATTCTGAGTTATTGGAAAGTCAAAATCCCTTATGGACGCTCTCCTACTCTGGATTTCATTGGATGCTGGGGTCTACATTCTGCTTCATAAAGTTAATCTCCAGTCCCATAAGCAGATATTTACATATTTCTTCTCTGGGAATTGAACATAAGAACAACGAATAGAATTGGTGTTGATCCCAAGTATAAAGTATGAAGTATGTGGATTGTAATTAGGATTATCTTTGCCCCTGAGCCCTTATCTTTCACCACAGATGCTTCCCAAATGGAAAACTCAGCTTGTTGAAGAACAATCATAGCTTTAACTGTTATTCAAATTTAGTTGTTCATCTTTTGGTAATTCCCTGATTGGACAATTGGCCAAATGCCAGCTAGTTCCAAATTAGGCTTGCTTGATAATTTATTCTTTTCATGAAATCCTTCAGAGAATTATTTGAGATTATTTTGGGAAGGTAGATTTGCTACTGGGTCTCAGGTTTAGATTTAGGGATTGGAAGAAATCTTATTTTCTTTTTCTTTTTTTTTTTTTTTTTTTTTTGGTCGGTTGTGGGGCTTGAACTCTGGGCCTGGGAGCGCTCCCTCAGCTCTTCAGCTCAAGGCTAGCACTCTACCACTTGAGCCACAGTGCCACTTCCAGCTTTTTCTGCTTTTGTAGTGCTGAGGAATTGAACCCAGGGCTTCATGCATGCAAAGCAAGCACTCTACCTTCCCAGCCCAGAAATCTTATTTTCTATGAAATCTTTTTAAGAGTTATTCACAAATTCAACAACATATGGGGAGGTAGACATGGGAAGGAGGAATCCAAAATTTATGAAACTGTTTATAAGACATTTTACAAAAATACTTCAGTAATTCCCACAACATATCTATGATGTGGTTACTCTGATTACTGACTAAACTGACTATATATTCATGGATTTTACAACAAATCATAAAGTCAGTAAGTGATACTGTTAGATATTGACCATAGATTATGAACCAGTAAGCATTTCTAAGAATAAACAATAAAGGTTCTAAGGAAAACCACTGAGTTTGACTTAGGTTCCACCATTTACTACTCATTCATCTTTATTTCCCCAGCATTCATTTCCTTCTAGCTATATTGGTACCCCTGCTGCTTATAAGGTCTATCTTTGTTCTTTGTATTTTCTGTTGCCTTTCTCAGGAATAAGTTTTCTTTAGCTATCCAACATAGTTTATTTCCCTTGCAACATTTATGTCTTTGTCTAAATGTCAATTTCATTAATACACTGAGAAATAGTTACAGAACACTAATATAATATAGTGGGCACTATTTTAAGAACTTCAAATAAATCAGGGAACAAAAGAGAAAATATATCCCTGCTGTGATAACACTCATATGAAACCAGTGAAATAAAATAATGGTTGAATAATGAGAAAAACAACCTAATATCTCTTAATGCAACTAATTTGAGGTCTTTGTGATCAGGACTCAGTGTTTATATCAATATCATCATTGTCTTTATAAGTACATAACACACAGTTGTAATACAAAACTAAGGATGTCAAAATATATTGACATCTTTAAAAACTTGATCCAAATATTTTTTTCAGTTTCATATTGATCTCCATTTCTAGAAAGAAAGAAAAATCAATTTTGTGTCCCCTTCAGCAATTCAAGAATAAGTTGTTAATGCAGAGTGGCACTCTGTCAACCTTTGACTGGGACCGTGAATCTCTCTTTGAAAACCCCTCCCTCTATTTTCTTAGTTTTAGAGAGCTCAGTAAATTCTGTTTGGGACTTGACCATGTATCTCCACTTGTATTTAATTCATATTTCAAGAAAAAGCTAACAAATGATTTTGTATAACAAATGAAAATATGTTATGGAACTTCAGTGGAGTTAGTCATTAAAATGGAACTCAGAAGGCAGAAATAGTTGTTTGTAATTATTACCCACAAGCCAAAATAATAGAAATTTGGAAATAGGATGCTCTTGGCATATAATTTAAACATCTCATAATAAACTTGATATTTAACTCCTCTGAGCAGGTACCCGAGGCTCTGTAAGAATTTGTATAGACTTGTGCTTTCCAATATGGCAGTCATGAGCCAGACATAGCAACTACCAAGGAAAGTTCCACATCCAAATGTGTAAGCAGATTACAAAATCTGATTAATGCTAAGTAAAATGTCCCAGAATTTTTACATGTTCAATCAACATATTTTGGCTATTTAGAATTACATAAAGTGCATTATTAAAGTAAATTTTTAACTTTTTATTTTACATTAGTTAATGAATCTACAAGAAAATTCAAAATCTTACTATTGATGAAATTTTTACTTCTGTGAAGAGCATTTAGTTACAGTAATGGAGAAGGTGTTACTTTTTTCTCATGTTATGGATAATGTCAACATTTGGGAAGTTCTAAGCAAATGTAATTAAAGGAAAATTAAGAAAATAGAACAAAGACATTAATCATTGTCACTATTATTCATTGCCTACAACTGATTTCTATCTTGACACTTCTGTTTGTGCTATTATTCTCTTTGTACTTTATATGTTCTGATTATACATAGCTGTTCCAATAAAATTCCCATCTCAAAACAGGAATCCATAATCTTTTAATTTTTGTTGCTGCTGTTGCTGACACTCAAACAAATGAAGCCCTATGTAATTTTTCAGTTTCAAAATAGGAGTAACTGAAAATAAATTTACCAATTATAAAGGGCAAATTGACCAATTATTTTCTCATTGTATTAGAGTATTTCCTTAGAAATATTGTAAGTTTAAGTCTTTATGATAACCTTTGAAGTGAAGATACAGTTTTCTAGAGATTAAACTCAGCCATTCATTTTTATAAGGCAAAGCTGTCCTTGAAAGTTGTGCACCACACAAACTCTTAAGTAGGGGTACTAACTCTGAGGTTCCTCATTAGAAGTTTTAAAGAGGTTCAAGGGTCCTCTTTTGAGTATTGGGGAATTTCTTTTTCTTTCCTTCACTATTTATACTGTGCAATCACTTTTGTGCCTATCTTACATGCATGCAAATCTATTCATGCTTTCTCATTATAATGCTGTGTCCTTGCTCTTGTATATTTGGACTGAGGGATGGATGTATTTGTTGGCAAGGAGTATTTCGTATTTTAACATTATTTAATCTATGGTATGAGTCAAAATACATATAAGTACCTTTCAAATATAAATACTATGCTAAGTTGGCACTAAAAAATGGGTATAATGAGCCAAACTTGAAGTGATCATGTGATAAAATGACAAAAGCAGTATCCAAAGCTAAGTCAAGCCACCCTGGTTGATGGTGATGAGTTATACACAGACATGGCCAAAACATATGCAGATTAAATAACTCAAGCTAGAAAATCCTATTGAAACAGTTTACTTACAGATATGAGAAATGGTCCAGAAAGAGCAGAAGTTGCTTGCTTAAGGACCAATTCCATGGAAGGTAGCATCATTAAAGAGAACCTAAGTTCCATCATCTATGTAGAGTGCTATAGATTATTAGTTTTTCCTTTTGATCCAGTCTTACCGAATAAGGTCTAATTTACTTTATCTCCCTAATCATGATTCCTAAGTTAGAACGTGGGCTTTGCTCCAATACTAATGCTTAGAAGGGACAGGGTATGAGTAAAAATCAAGTAGAGTCAGCAATGTCTCACAAAGAACAGCTTCATCTGCCAGTTCACATTGTACTAACGTTCTTCCAAAATAATGTTCTTAAGTTCCGTTAGTGCTTTCTGTATTGATAGGTGATTATTTCTAATTAGCTTCCTTTATGACAGCTTTTAAAGATACTGTCACCAGAAGAATAAGAAACCACAATTATTTGGTCTCCTTCTGGGTTTTTTGTCTGATGATTCAAATATCTGTAGCTTAACTATTTTCTTGTTTCTCCTAAATCCTTCATTTCAACAAGATTTTTTGGTTACATACAAGTCTTCTTCAATAAGTTGTCTTGGAAAAGTGAGAGTTCACCATTCCTGTGTTCTAAACTTTGAGTCTGTAATCTTTTCCAAGGGAACATTCAAAACACTACAATAAAGTGTCTTCATCTGAAAATCAGTATTTGTTGACACAAGGCACATTATTTATAGGTATAGTTTATAAATATTCTCAAGTGGACTTTAATACTAAGATACCAACTCAGACATATCTTTTAAAAATAACCATGCTAGCACCAGTAGCTCTCTGTTGTAATTCTAGCTATTCAGGAGGATAAGATCTGAGGATTGTGGTGCAAAGTAAGGCTATGCAGAAAAGTCCATGATATTCTTACCTCCAATAAACTACTAAAAAAGCCAGTTGTGGAACTGTGGCTCAAATGATAGAGCATTAGCCTTGAGCAAAAGTAGCTCAGGGATAGCTCTCAGGCTCTGAGTTCAGGCCACAAGACTTGCAAATAAATAAATTAAAAAATAAATAAATGTGTTTTTAGGGAAATCACTTCACTGGAACACACTACAAAATGTTTGATTAGATGGAAATTATTTTTAAGAAAGAAATAAGATATATATTAAGTTTATTAAGAGACTGCACAAAAATCTCAGTGATATAATTACATGTCTCCCGGGATAAAAATCTCTATTTCTTTGAAAGTTTAAAGTAAAATGCCAATTCCACAAATAAAAATTAAACCCAGATGACTAGAAGAACTTTGAGCCGAATAAATGTCTTTAACTTATAAGGTACTCAGTTCAGTATTTTGACAGGAGAGACTGGAAGAGTTGTGGGTAGGGACATGCTAGAAACATAGACATGAAACAGTGGTGTAGTGAGTTCTCAGAGGAATGACAGACATAGTAATGAAAACTGGAGGAGGTGACTTTCTTTCAAGGTCAGGTAGCAAGAACCTGGCTAGACTGTGCTGTATTCTAGTAATATATGATACATAAAACTTGAAAATCATGTCACACACAAGTTTCAAAGGAGCGAGTTGGTTCTCCTGACTACTCAAAGTAAAATGGAAGAGGAAAAAGACTGTACTGATAAAACATATGATTACTCAAAAAGGAATTAGGACTTTACTGATTTAGAAAATACCAGGACAACCACCACCACCTTTTGGTTGAGACATTAGGAGCAGTGTAAACAGGGACCTAATTAGCCACCTCCACAGACACACAGGGAGTTGGAACTGTTGACAGGAAGAGGAGACAAACAAGGATAGTCAGTCTTCTTAGATCCCACAAGTGAGAATGGGTGAAGACATGTAGTATTTCATAGAAGAGGGGAAGAGCTACACTGAAGGAAATTCAGAAATAATCAGAGCTGCTCTTGCTATCACAGGCCAGCATTGGTTCTTTCTTGGTGTCACAATATGAAAACCTCTACAGATTTGGTGAGCCCAGGTAGACCTACCCATTGCCTCAGGGATGAGGCCTTCCTCTCAGACAGCGGCATATTAGATGGTATACCCTTCTCATAGTGGAGGGGCATTTGCCTCTGATCCAAGCTATAATTTGCCTTTGTGAGATTTTTGGATGTATCATTTCCCTCATTCAGGTTTTTCTCCCTTTTGGGTTGTCTATCCCATGCCTGTCCTGACATTATCATTTGGAATCACACCATTTCAGAGGATTACACTTGTATAGGAATTTTTTACCAGGAGGATGTGAAATTCAAGACTCATGTTTGATTTCAATATTTAGATGAAGCTTTGGACTATAAGCTTTATATTGGTGCAGGAGCAAGTTGAAACCAGGGACTGCTGACATAGAATTAATATGTCTTCCTTGCACTAAAAGGCATACACTTCAAGGGACAAGGGACAGAATGCTTATAAGGACTGAATGATTTTGTTCCCCCAAAATTCATTTATTGAGGCATTCAACCTGAATGAGATAGTTTAGTCTAAATCATGCTCTTTGGAAAAAATCATATTGATCAGTCCATTAAAAATACTTTGAGCCAGGCGCTGGTGGCTCATGCCTGTAATCCCAACTACTCAGGAGGCTGAAATCTGAGGATCACAGTTCAAAGTCAGCCTCGGCAGGAAAGGCTGTGAGACTCTTATCTCCAATAAACCACCAGAAAACCAGAAGTGGTGCTGTGGCTCAAGTGGTAGAAGAGCTGAGGGACAGTGCCCAGGCCCAGAATTCAGGCTCCATGACCCACAAAAATAAATAAATAAGCAAACAAACAAATAAATAAATTGTTTCCAAATAAAGATGTTGATTGTGGAAAGATAGAGTGTCCCATATAGAACTGAATCTCAAAAATAGCTGTCTAGAAATTTTGAAAATACCCATTCCCTACAGCCACCATGAGAAATTCTGATTAAATTATCATGAAGGACTCTAGGGAAACTATATGTTTTTTAAAAAAAAACTCCTAAGTGATTCCAATGTTTAATATGATGAAGAAATATAACACTCAATCAGTACTTTCCAACAGAATTTTCCATAATGTCAGAAATGTGCATCTGTGCTGTTCAACAAAGGGATTCTTAACTTCATGTGACTATGAATGATGTGATTCTGTGGTAAAAGCAAATGAGGTACTAAATGTTTAAGTGAATTTATCTTAAATTGATTAATATTTAAAATTTAATACTCACATGCATGATCTAGTTTTATAGTGCCAAAATGTATGTAGTGAAGAAGGGAAACCAAATGGAGCATTAGCCTTCAATAGAATAGAGGACAGAAGGACATACAATCATACAATCATACATACTATCAGCACATTTTATTTGAATATTTATCCCTTAAAATAACAATTCAGACAATATTTGCTATATCCTTTCCCCTCAATCAGAGGGTGCATGCGTGCAGGTGTCTCATAAATACATACACACACACACACACACACACACACACACACACACACACACACACACACACACACACACACAGCCTGTATGAAAGGCAAATAATGATAGTCTATGATAGTCTATGGAATTAAAGTTCTGTTAGGAGATAATTCCCTCCTAAGGTTAATGGCTCCAACAATGTATTGATTCATAACCTGTATTTGTTGGTTAGAAAAAAAAGGAAGATGTTTGAGCATGTAATGGTTTATAGCATGTTCCCCAAACTAACTAAATTATTACCTAACATAACCTTAGAAAATAGAAACCTGAAAAAAAATCTCCAGAAGAAATTCTCCTTCCTCAGCTTTCACTTTGCTGTATCAACTTGTGCTTTTTGTAAACCTCTCTATGTTACTCACAAGTATATTTTCTAATGCCAAGTTATATAGAGTAGGTCACACAGTTAAAGTAGTTAATTGCCTGTGTAGTTTGGTCCCACAGATATTGGAAAGGACATAATTTACTTATCGATCATACAGCACAGTAGTGGACTTTGGATCTAGCATTACCAAATTCAAATCCACTGTTTCCTCTCACTAACTTTATGACATTCAGAAAATAGTGAACCTCAGCATTCTCACAAGTTGTTTTGTGTTTAATACATGCAATATTCTTTATGATTATGGCAAGTATGTACCAAATGCTTGTTGGTTGCTTCTATCTACCCTGATAAATCTTTGTTCCTGACCAATGGTTCTTGCAAATCCATCCCAAAAATCTACTTTGAAATAGGTTTAGTTCCTGGTAACTAACATGCCTCTTTATAGCCTTTAATGAAGAATATGAATTATTATAGTGTATCTTTGTATGTTAAAATAATGTTAAACAAAACCTTACTGTATGCTGTTATAAATATTGAAGTAGATTTTTTGGGTATCCAAGGAATAATCCTGTCAAATATTTTCAAAATTGAAAGTATCCGTACAGAGTTGACTCTGTGGCCTGAGAACTGAGCATTTAACAGAAAGGACTGAAGGAAGCACCAAGTGCAAGAACACAGCCTAGAAACCTAACATGTCGCTCTCATATTCTCCTATCTTGAACGTTCTCAAATGCTCACAAGTACCTAGAACTCAGTAATGTCACTGCCAAAGGACAAAAGAATGAATGGATACCAGTAGACAGTGGTATACTATGACAGTTTCAATACCCAGTGATTTTAATTCTGTATGTTAAGAGTGCCAAAGGACAAAAGAATGAATGGATACCAGTAGACAGTGGTATACTATGACAGTTTCAATACCCAGTGATTTTAATTCTGTATGTTAAGAGTGTAGGTCGAATGCAAAGGATGAAGCTAGAGAAGATGGTTAACATAAATAAGGTGCTTTGGTCAGTTTTCTGTTTCGAAAACAACATTTGGGACTAGGTAAGCTAGAAAGCAAAGAACCATATACAGCTCAGAAGTCCAGAGGGTAAGAAATTCAAAATTTGACAACCATGTCTGGGGAAGCCCTACTTCTGGTTCATAAGGTGGCAGAAGATGAAAGAGCAAGTAGGCACATGTGATAAAGACCAGACATAGGGGAAGACTTTCTTTATAACAGCCCACTCCTGCCGTAGTTGATCCAGTCCTGCAAGAGAAAGACTTCACTCACTACTGCTATAATCTACTGGGTCCCACACCTCTTAGAATTTCCACCACTTCTTAATACTGCTACATTAAGAGATCAAATTTCAACATGAATTCCACAGGTGATAAACTGTATTGACCCATAGCAGAAGGAAGGAAAAGACAGGGAAGAGGAAGGGATGGAGAAAGACAAAAAAGAAAGAAGAGAACCAGGCAGGCAGGAAGAAAGGAAGGAAGGAAGGAAGGAAGGAAGGAAGGAAGGAAGGAAGGAAGGAAGGAAGGAAGGAAGGAAGGAAGGAAGGAAGCCAGCAAGGAAGCAAACAAGCAAGCAAGCAATAGGAAAGAAGGGCAGGGAGGGAAGGAAAAAGTGAAGAAGTAAGTAGAAGTTATGCTTATCAAATTTTATCTAAAATTATTATAACTCAGACTGGTGACATTAGTTATGGATTAAATTGTAGATGAGAAATACAAACAGCAGCCAGAATAAAGCTTCTGGTCTAGGACTTGATCTGAGACTTGACACAGGTAACATTTGGAAAATTCAAGAGAAATAAGAATGGAAATTAAACAATGCAAAAGAAACACATAGTGAATAAATGAGTCTTAGTTGTCAGTATAACAGGGACAGCAGTGTAGCTATAATGAAAAAGAATTATTTCAAGTACAGTGTAGGATTACCATGGAACTAATTAGCGATGAAAAAAAGAAATTACTATGTTCTTTAAACAGAATCTTTAATACAAAATTAATTAAGAAGTTTTGCAGGCCTTATTAAACAAATAAATTTGAGGTTGATTTGAGGATGCTATAGATAGAGTAAGATGTAGAGATGCCAGATACTGGGCATGGGAGATGAGGTAGGATAAGATAATATTGTGAATAAGGAGTAATGTAGATGCTTGCAAGAAAGAGCTAGAACCACTAATATTGTACTAGATGTTTAGTAATCTGAGACACATAGGGAGTAGATAAAGGCTGCAATCTTAGGAGCCTATGAGTATTAAAAAAATTTTTCTTGCCAGGCACAAGCGGCTTACACTTATAATCCTAGCTACTCAGGAGGCTGAAATCTGAAGATCACAGCTCAAAACCAGACCAGGCAAGAAAGTAGGTGAGACTCTTATCTCCAGCTGACCACCAAAACAGACGGGACTGAAGCTGTGACATATGTGGTAGAATGCTAGTCTTGAACAATAAAAAAAAAGCTCAAAGTCAGTACACAAGCCATGAGCTCAAGCCCCCCAGGGCTAGTACAAAAAAAAGATTCTTGTGCTGAATTTTACTAAGAGACACTGCAATCAATATGTGCCACTTCAGGAGCACTTCCTCCTAGCTGAGGAGTATTATGTTGGAGTATAATGAAAAGGTTGAGTGTAAGAACCATTGAAGATTTATTAAAGTGGCTCAAGAAATAAAAATAGCTTCATTGAAATTCGGTACAGTATTTCATCAGCTCCAAAACTCTAAGAACTTGGTTTTTCTTCTTTTAAACAGGGCAGTCAAATATTTCAAATTCTAGGGAAATTAAAATACAAACATTACCTCATAAATCACTCACTAAGAATATTATTCCAACATTATGAACTGAGCTACAACTAAAATTTTAAATTAAACATCTGGCATTCATTTTTTTGCAACCAAGTATTAGTTCCTTTGTTTGAGTAGAAAAGATTCTAAATATATTCTGAATATTAAGTAGAAGAACTCTGCCATAGAATACATTATTAAATTGAAAGTTAATTATTATATATTTCTTAAAAACATATAATTACAGAATGCTTAGTCTTTGAAGCTTAAGGCAATTCACCACCTTTTAAATTAAGAGTTAATTAGTGGATCAAAATTAAAATGGTGCATTAACAGAGGTTTCATTATTTTTCAAAGGGAATTTTTAGATCTTTTATTGATACTGTTGCTTTTGAATAAAATATCAGAATAAATTGTTGTTTTTTTTTCTTTGAGATATTTTCAAACTAACTAATGATCTTAATTTGTCTTGGAGTTTTAAATATTGGTGACAAAAAAAGGAAAAAAATACTTAGAAATTAAGATAAGAAAGGGAGAAATAAAAAGTAATACCAAGTTAAAAAAATCAAGTTATTTGGAAAATTTAAGACTAGTAGGAAGGGGAAAAATCAGGCAAACAACCAACTAGAAAAGCTCCAATACATCAGATATACGATAGGCCAGGTTCAAAGACCAAGGTCTTAGCAGCAACAGAGTTTACCTGAAAATATAAATGTTAAGAAAATACTAGATCCCTTGGCATTTTTTACTAAGTATCTCTTAGAATGCTGGCTACCAAAGTTGTCTCTGAAGGAACTGGGTCAAGAGAAAATAATCTGTGGAACTTAAAACTAAAAGCAGAGTGCCTCTTGGGAGCGAATCGCCTAGGAAAAATAAAACTATCTGCAAAAATAATATTTATTGAAATGAATTCCAGGAAATGCAAACAAGAGGATTTTTATTCTTTGTTGCTATTTGTGTTTTAATTTCCTTTTATCTTGTTTGTTTATCTGTCTCTAGGAGGGTAAGGGAGAGCATAAATAAATGGGACAAAGAGTGAACGAAGGCAGTAGTGGTACTTACTAGACACTGTTGAAAATGAACTATACCACTTGTAGGTGGGAATGGGAGGGACAAAATGGTAGATCTCAGTGAGGGAAGAGATGACATTGTCCAAAACGAAATGGACTCGATACCTGACTTACGTAACTTAAACCCTCTGTCCAACACCTTTACAATAACAATAAATAAATGGGGGGAAAAGAACCAGGTAAAAGGATAGAATGAATATTAAACAAAAAAACACAAAAACTAAACGCAAATGCAATGAGACACACTAGCATGTTAACTTAGTGTTCCCTCTATTTCCAGTAGTCACTGGAATGCTTCCTATTTCTATTCCTCCACCAAATCACAGCAATCCCAGGAGCCCTAGTCACTGGAGTTGCTTTCACCCCTCTGATCACACCTAGCTTTCGACAAAAAATTGTAAGTCATGTTAAAAAGGAAAAAAATGAGTCGTTATACTTGGGCAAAATAAATGAGCACAATTTATACAGAGTTTAAAACTTCCATCTGTCTAATCCAGTGCTATAGAGATAAAATGAAACAACACATCAACGAATTAACTATTGGATCCTCAAAAGTGCCTAAAATGTGCAGAGTAATATAATTTTAAGGATATTAAAATTTGTTAACTTTCTTTTCACATTCACACAGAAGTTAACACACTGGGAATCATTTTACGTGTGTGTGTGTGTGTGTGTGTGTGTGTGTGTGTGTGTGTGTGTGTGTGTGTGTGTGTGTGTGTGTTAGTATGGAGATTTGAACTCATTAGTTGTCCATCTGTCATGGGCATTGCTCCACCATTTGACCCAGGTTTCCAGACTGGCATTTTTCTAGTTTAATGGAGATGAACTCTCACAAATATTTTTCTTCCTGGACTGACTTTAAACCTTGATCCTCCAACTCTCAGACACCTGAAAGCTGAATTATATGTGTCAGCCATCAGCACCTGGCCTAAATTCTTTTAATAATGTAATTTTCTGCTTCTTTTTTCAGTAACGGTACTTGAACTCTGGGCTTCATACTCTCACTTGGCTTTCTCCGTTCAAAAGAAATCTGTTACACTAGCCAGAGTTCTCCTGAATTTCTGCTGCTTAGTCAGAAATGAGACTCTCACAGACGTTTCTACCCAGGCTGACTTAGAACACTGATCCTCAGATCTCAGCTTTCTCAGTGGCTAGGATTACACATGTGAGCCGCAAGTGCATGTTTTGTTGTTTTGGAGGAATTTGTTGTTGTTGTTTTTAAACTCAGAGCCTTGTGCTCAGGCGACTTTTTTTCTCCATTCTGGCACTGTACCACTTAAGCCATTGCTCCAGTTCCATAAACTGTTGTTATAAATAAAACTCATTTTCAAATTCTTATTTAATTATAAAAAATTAAAAGGAAAATATAGCAGAAGTGATGCCTTGGAACAGGATGTGGCAATAAGAATTAATATTATTCTCCCTCAGCATTCTCAGATTCGCCAATTTATAACTCATCCAATCCTCAAATAAGTTCAGATGTCACGTAAAAACTACATGAATTAGTCACATTTCCTGAACTCAGGTTACTGTTAACTTTATCTTGTTTCCTTCTTTAGGATAATGCCTTGCAAATCTAGAATTCATTACACAGGACATTTTCAAGCAACAATATGTTCTTTGGAGAATGTAATTAGTATCTTCTTTTTATTCTTTTTTTGAAACATGTACCCATCTACACAGGGCACTTTGCATCTTATAAAGAAATGTAGCTTCCATTCAAATGTGTTTTTACACTGACTGCAAGATAAGCATGGTGATTCTTACTCTTAAGTCTCAGAAGAATGCTAGGTTTAGCTGAATACCAGTGACTCAGCCTACAATCCTAGCTTCTCAAAGGCTAAGATCTGGAAAACTGTGTTCAAGTCCATCCTGGGCAGAAAAATCAGCGAGATTCCATTGCCAAAATCACTAGCAACCTGGCTGGCAACTTGGCTCAAAGTGTTATAGAGCACAAGACCCCAAGTTCAAACCTTTGTCCAGAAAAACAATAGGACCTTTGCATTCAGTTCATCTCCTAGCAGAGTTCTTGTAGTTTAATTTGTATTGAATAGCTTAATTTCCCAGAAATTTAAGGATAGTGGCTTATTTTACACTAGGCAATATACTTATGCTTATTACTGAGCAAAACGTATTATTTGCAAGATAAATATTTCTAATTAACAATTATAGCATAAATAGCTAACATTTACTGAGCATAAATATGTGCCATCGTGTTTAGTGAGCTGTATACACTATTGCATTTTCTCAGTTATGCTTCTGTGATGTTACTAGCATTGCTACAAAATAAGCAAAAGGCAACATCCTCAGTAAAAGGCTGGATTAGGACTCATTTGTGCTAATTCTAGAAGCTCAGTCTTTGTTTTGTAATTTTAGTAAGAGCACTTAACTGTGCCCCTAACAAAAATTTAAATGCACAGCACAATATTGTTAACAATAGGACAATCTTGCAAAAAAAAAAAACCCTCTCAACTTACTCATTTACATCAGAGACACTTTATTTTCAAGCTTTGACCTAAAACCAGTTTAAGGTAGAGTTTTCAGAGAATGTAGGCAATTAGAAAAGAGAGTGAAAACCGTTTTAAAATTCTCCATCTAGAAATACCAGTCATAATATGTTGGTGGGTTTTTTTCTCATCTTTACTGATGTCTGTGTGTATCTCTCAACTCGGAATCACTGTAGGAATTTAACATTTTCCTCATTTCAAACTACACAGTGACTATAGAGTGAACACCTGTTAGGGGCAGGTGCTCTATGATTAAGCTACACAACGAACCCTTTTGGCTTTGGCATTTGGGAAATAGGGTCTCAAATTTATTCCATGATGTCTATATTTTACATTTCCCATGAGGCTACCATAAAAGATGTGTAACCCTAAATCCAGCTACTGGTTGAAATGGGCGCCTCAGAACTTTTTCCTTAGGCTGGCCTGGAACCACAACCCTAGTAATCACCTCTCTACTGGTGAGGATTATGCACTAGAGACACCACACCTGAGAAAAACATAATCTTAATGACTGCAAGAAGAAAAAGTCTTAAGTGACAAACAAAATCAACACAATTCTTTTATCACTCTGAAGGTGTAGTTTTAGTCAAAATGATTATATATATATATATATATATATATTTATTTATTTATTTATTTATTGTCATTTTAGGAACTTATTTTTTCCTTTTTATATGATCAAAATATATCAGTGGAACTGTATTTCCCCTTTACTTCTGGCAAGAAACCTTTCATTTGAAGCAATTCTGAACTGTGAAAATCCTTAGCTTAACACAGACATGAAAGATCATCTCTGGCTGAAATGCCTCAGTTCACAACTTAAGAGAGGGCTCTTGCCTTGCCAAATGAGTATCTGGAGTTAACTAGAAAATATCACTAGGGATTACCTGAACAGGCAGTGGAGGGGTGTGTGTGTGTGTTTGTGTGTGTGTGTGTGTGTGTGTGTGTGTGTGTGTGTGTGTTTCAAGTATCTTTCAATTTTTCTTTCCTCTTCTAAATGTAAAAACATGAGGGAACTAACTTTGGTTCATTTATCTCCATTGGAAAAGGACAGTAGGAGGCCATGGTATTACAAAACCAGGGAAGAGAGATTCCTTTAACACTAAATAAGTTTTGGTTAGCATGTTTCTTCCCAGATGATATAGAATAAGTTAAAAGTTCTTTGGGATCATTTGCTGTTCATTTATTTTTCTGCATAGTACCTTCTCCCAGGGACAACTTAGATCTCTATGGAAATAGTGCAACAAGTACAATCAAAATTAAGTATTTATTTTGTTATCCTCCTGAATTTTTTGCTTCCACTGTAGAGAGAAAGCAGTGCCTTATGTGGATTTTATATGGATTTAAGTAAAAAGAATCCATTAATAGATCACTGGAGGAAAGAAATAAATTGCACTCTCTGTATATACAATATAATAAAAATTCATTAAGAATATCCATGGGGCATTCAAAGCACACTGAAGAATTGGGCTGGAACTGGGGATTTTGAAGGAAGAAACACCAAGATGGGAATAAAAATTCACAGGAGCCAAGATGGAGTAGGGAATTTCAAGGATGAGGCACCAAGATGAGAACAAAAAATGTATAGACACCAGAATAAAGAATGAAACACCAAGATGAGGAATGATAACCAGCAGAACTGTGTGTATAAAAGCATGTGAGCAAGCAGCCTAAATTAATATATGCATTTAGTCAAAACTCACATTAGACTTGTGTACTACGAAATAAAAGCAAGCTAAAGTAAAAGCAAGGCATCTTCTTCACAAGTGGCATATTCTTAGATAAAATGCAAACAATAAGCAGGAAGGGGAAAGTATGTACTTTAACGTCCTACAAACATTAGGACTTAGCTTGGAACGGTGTTCTGTTTCTCAGGTCATACCCTTCCTCCAAGAGATTGTTGTATTTGGTGTATTCTTTCCTTCTCCTCACCAAATATTGCAAAGAAATGATCATCTTCTCTCATGAATTCACTCCCTCTGCTGGCACTATTGGACCAAATAAAGGATAAACACTTCTCATAGGACCCTTCCTCCAGCTATTGTCCATCTGGGGATCCCACAAATCACTCTTACCAGTCATTGTCCTCTCCCAACATTTTATCATTTAAGCTGGAAGTCAATAAATGTCCCTCAAAGGATCTAACTCCCAGATACAAATCCTAAAATGTAAATAGGAATGAGCAAATGCTATAAACATGTGAAAGAAGTAGAGACAGATCTAGACTTGTTAACTTTTGATATTTAATATTATTTAACTCATGAGAAGATGTTCATAAATTCTATAATGGAATAAACGTTGTCATGCAGAGCTGGGTACCAATGGCTCACAACTGTAAACCCAGCAACTCTGGAAGCTGATGTGTAGGGACTGAGGTTCAAAGACAGCCTGGTCAGGAAAGTCAGTGGAACTCTGATCTCCAATTAACCACTATGCCTCCATCAGAAAGAATGACATTGCTCCATTTGTTAGGAAATGGAAAGGCTTGGAAAAAATTATATTAATTGAAGTAAGCCAGGCCCAAAGAAACATAGGTCTCATGGTTTCCCTTATTTGCAATATCTAGTATATGTCTGAGTCAAGCAGAAAGGTCAGATAAGGGGATGTTAGGGAAATGAACCCTAAGATATGTATCTAATTTTTTTTTCTTTCATGCATTTGTTTCTAACACATTTTTAAAATTATTTCTTTGTTGCTTTGTATGTCCGTCCCCCACAGTATAACCCCTGCTTTTACTGTATTTGATGTCGGTATAATTTGTGGAGGGGAAGGGGAAAAACAAATCGTTCAAATAGAGATACAGGTGGACCCATTGCAACAATGAGATGTACAAGTCTTTATGTCGAAAAATGAACTTTACAACTTTCGTGCGGGTGGGGGGGGGGCGGGGAGAATTGGGTGGGGGGCCGGGGGGAGGATGGGACGGGATGGGAAGGGGAAACAAAGAAGGCTACAATGCTTGATAAGAAATGTACTCATTATCTTGCCCATGTAATTGTAACTCCTCTGCACAGTATTTTCACAATAAAAAAAAAAAAAAACTGGAAGTGAAGCTGTTGCTCAAGAAATAGAGCACTAGCTTTGAGCACAAAACCTCATGGACAGCACACAGGCCCTGAGTTCAAGCCCTAGAACTGACACAAAAACAAACAATAAAAACACCATGCAGACAAAAAAACCAGGAATATCAAAGCAGAACATATTCTGTTTAACAACGTGGCATTGTCTTTTTGGTGTGAGAGAAATCAAAGAAAACCATAAAGTTCAATTATGTGTTACTTTCTAATTTTACTTGCTATTTAATTACTAGAGATTTTACCCATATACAAGAATTTGGATTTTTCTTTCATGCGTGGGAAAACACAGATTTTAGTATAGTATATATTGTACAATGCCTTTAATAGTTATTCAAATAGTTAAAGGTCCAAGGACCAAGTATTATTACTTTAAAAAGAGATCACAAGAAGAAAAAAAGACTATTAAGTTCCAAAAGAATTAATCTAAGAAAACTCAAAGCTAACTGATTCACTCTATTTTGAAATAATAATACTGCTTTTACTTAGAAAATAGTATCCTGCAATTTACAACTCAACCTTTTTATACAAACATTGGTCTAAACATTTTTTATTAAGTTTGTATGATACTGTATTGAGAATAGAAATCATTTTAATAATTATCTATTGGCATATGCTGAAATAAACATTTTTGATAATTTCTGATTTTTTACTAGCATAAGTACGTATTTTGCTGTGAATGTAAAATTGCTTCTAAATATAATGTCTAACAACAATGCATATAGCTTACTCATATATAGAAACTGAAAATTTCACTTTGTAAAAGTAGAAAGAGGCAAAGTAGTCACCAGAGGTTAAGAAGGGCAGTGGGGAGAGATTATAGAGAGAACCTGGATGACTGTTAAGAAATACAGTTATAGAAAATGAATAACCTCCAATGTTGTAGCACAGAAGAGTTCATAATAATTTCTGACTTATGTGATAAAGAACTAGAAGGGAAGAGTTTGAAGATTCTCAACACAAAGAAATGGAAATGATTAAGAAGATGAAAATGCTAACTACCTGATTTGATAAATACACAACTTATGTATGAAAGTCACACTATTCATACATATGTACAATCATTATATGTAAATAAAAAAGTGAAAAAATAAAGAGAAGAAAACTACAAATTCCAGGTATTAAGCTACTAATACTAAGTAACTAATTAGTCTACTTAAAATCAATTTATTTGACCAAATATCATTTATGAACTGAGAAAACTGATGATAATTACGAGAAAGTCTATAGGTATGATTTAGACAACTACCATCTATAGGTTTAAGCCTAATGGGAAACTGCAGTTTGTATTAGTCACTAATTATACTAGATACATTGATTTAAATTTGTCTCCTTGGAAATTTCAGTAATCCATAAAAGATAAAATTAAGGGAAAAGTAGCTAAGAGGTATGTGTTACATACTGACGCATTAGGGATGTATCTATGCTTTGAAATTGCTTTGCACTTCTATCAAACCTTCTCATGAATAGTAATCCATTAATACGAGATGAAAAATAATGTTTCCATAGATTTTATATCAAGAGATATATTACAAATTTTCTATGTGAAAGAAGTAACTCTGTTCCTGATTTTTTTTTTACAAAAAAGGAAATACTGTGATAATTTAAATAAAATTCAAGTTGCTACAATGTCCTAAGTCCAAGTCTTTGATCTGTGTAGTGACCTTCTAAAAGTTATGTTGAAAATCATTTTTTTAAAGTTTACACTTAGCTATTTAGCATATATGACCTCATAGCACTGTGCTTATATCTTGGATTTTCCCTAGTACACATTTATGTTCCTTTGAGGAAAATTTAAAAGCAAAGACGGGTACTAGAAGAAAATATATAAGGTGATCTAATCATCATTGCAATCTATTTTGTGTAAGTAAAAAAATAGAGACACACCAGGGAAAACACAAGTAAACATATTTAAGTAAAATATTATATAGAAAATAGTCCAAGAAATATATAATTTTTAGTGAAATTTTTTTCCTTAAATAATTGCGTGATCTTCAGCCAAACATTGACCTGTGGCCTTCATTTTTTTCAGGTATGTTTTGCAAGTTACTTCAGTAGCTATGGAGTTTCATATTTCTGGATATCAAATATGCTATGGTTTTTTAATGTCAGAGGCAGCTAGTTCAACTATGAGGAGCTTCAGCATGGAGCCTCAGCAAGGAACTCAGCATGGAGTAAGGAACAAGGAAGAGGAAAAAAGGCCTACCTGAAGATATCCTAAATATCACCACTGACATTCCACCAAAGATCAGCATTTTCACACTTATTTGTTGTTGTGAGATTGTAACAGATTAGAATCTTCAACACCAGCATTGCTATGTTTTGGCCTCCAAGAATTCATGTACTGGAGACTGGGTTCTCAATGTGTCAGAATTAAGATCTGTGGAATCTTTATTTTTTTTAATCCTTTTTATCATTATCACACTGTAGTGTGAGTGTGAAATAATTACATCTTTACAAACACTATCTTCAAAAGGTATTCACACTAGTCTCCTGGTGTGAATTAGCTTTCATGAATGGGTTGTTGGGTTGAGGATGTAGCTGAGTGGAAAGCTCACTAGTAACCTTTATCATAGGTAAGTTATGCAAGCAGAAGTCAGCCTGGAACTGAAGGTGAAGATTCAGCTGTGTGGTTGTGTTATAAGAAATTCGACTCCAAATGAGCATGAGAAAGTTAAGGCTGTAGATATGAAATGGTGTTACTTATGGTTCTGGAATTATGAGTGTTTTTGAATGCCAATAAGAGGATTCAAATGGTTTGATTAAAGATCAAGAGCCTGAATGCAATACTAGCAAAACATAGCCCTGGAATTAAGTTTGTTCATGCTCTGAGAATAGCAAATTTGTACATTTTTACTCCTTTTATGATTACACTTACATTGTACAATGGGTAGAGGGACAAATGATTCATCTATTTGTTCACCTAAGAAAATAAAGACTCACGGAATTAGACAATTAATGAGTGATGAAAATTGCACATTTAGATTTTCATACAATACTTTTTCATTGGTCTGAATGAAATGATCGAAGAATACTGAATGGAATTTTAATCAGCCACAAAAAGATGAATGAAATTATGCTCGAAATTGATGGAATTAGAGTGTGAAATGAAGTGAAATAAGCCAAGGTAAGCATCACATGATTTCTCTAAATCATAAAAGTTAGGGGTTGAAAAAAATTGCAATGAAAGTAAAACAAACGCCAATGGAATACGTAAAAGAGGAAGAGAACATGGGGGAAGAAAAGAACATAAAAAGAATATCAGAGGGAGTGAAGATGCTTAAAAAAACCTACATTGTTTATATATGGAAATATCACAATAAGTCCCATTTCTTTGTAAGATTAATATAAAATAATTATAAAAAGAAAAAATTGGAAGAATCAAGAAATAGAGTTAGTACATAAAAAGTCCATATTGGCACATAAGTCGCCTCTGGTCTTATGAAAAGTCCTCTGTGAAGTCATTTTTTAGGTTGTGGACATTATATGTGTTTTCCTAGGGTTTGTGTTTCTGAAATTCTCTTTTATGTAGTAAGACCAACCACTCTTCATCTATTACTTTCTACATTGATGTTACAACATGCAAATTAAGAAGTAAATTTTGCTACAGTTGGTCTTGCCTATTTCCCACTTTGCATATTATGTTCTTTTACAATCTGATTAATAATATATTTAACCTAAGCATTTGCAAGACTCAAAGTACCACTTCAATTCTCCAAGGTACTCACAATGGAATCTTATTAATAATTCACAATGGTGTGCTAAATAATGAAAGCTCTGCCAAAATGTCTGTCATGTCATCTGGCCTAGACCCTTTCCCAGACTCGGCCTTGTTTGTTGTACACAAATGCAACTGGCAGAGCTCCACAGGAAAGCATGTTTCTGCCAATCAAACCCCAGGAGGTGGAGCAAACTGCTGATGGATTCACAAAGCAGATTCAATTTGGCAAAACACAAAAATACCAAATAAATGTTTTCTAAAGCAAAACATGGTAGTCCAGTATTGGAATGTAAATAAAAATGAATTAGCTAAGTAGCCATGAGTATTTAAAAATGGTAGAAATTTTATTTGAAGAAGTGCAAAAGAGAGAATGATGAGTTTTACACACTAAGATCAGGAACATCTAATATACTCAGAGCATTAATGGCTAATTAATTGGGAGAGGAGAATAGAAAGAGGAAGGGGGATAGAAAGAGGAAGGATGGAAAGCATCAACAAGATGACAATAGCTGGTTCCAGACCAAATTCAACTGATTTGGTCAACCATTCCTGGACAACTATGTCATATCATGCATTCTTTTTTTTTTTTTTTTTTTGGGTCCGGTCGTGGGGCCTGAACTCTGGGCCTGGGCGCTGTCCCTCAGCTCTTCAGCTCAAGGCTAGCGCTCTACCACTTGAGCCACAGCACCACTTCCAGCTTTTTTCTTTTTGCTTATGTGGTGCTGAGGAATCGAACCCAGGGCCTCAGGCATGCAAGGCAAGCGCTCTACCACTGAGCCACCTTCCCAGCCCTCATATCATGCATTCTAAAACCACATTGAGGTTCTATCACCCCAGTAGAGGAAAAAACAAAATAATAACAAAACAAAGCAAAAATCATAACAAAAAAGTCAATGTGGACTTATTAAGAGGGTGTGAAGGTCATTTCCACTTTGTGTGCATCACATTTCACCTTAAGGGACAGCAGTTCTGTGGTGGGAGAGCCCCCATACCTGGCCTGAAGCTTTTTTTCCATAGAAGAAAGTGAGAGAAAAGTGACCAAGATGCTTCCCCAGCCTTCAGGACACTGCAGGAGGCCCATTTCTGCCTCACAGTTCTGAGGGCATCAGTATCTATGAATGATCATGAAAGACTAGGAGTAAGAGAGAGAGGGAAGAAGCAGGCAGCAACCAGCACTACTTGGACAACAAGAACCTTTAGACATGACCAAGGGTCTCTATCAAAAGGAAAAAATGAGCAAAATTAAGAATAATTTAGCTAGGCTTAAGAAATAAAAAGGTACAACTAAATGAAATTAATTCAACAGCGTATACTATGACTGATGCTACAGAAACACAAAATATTGATGGAGAGGAAACATGTCCAACTTTATGATGCCCACATTAGCCTGATCCCAAAGATAAATAAGGATAGTACAAGTAAAGAAAGTCAGATACCAATATTTCTGGTGAACACAGATACAAAATTCCTTAATAAAACTTTAGAAATTTAATTCAATAATACATTAGAAGGACTATAGCATGACTGAAAGAAATGTGTCTATGTTTACGAAGATGAGTCAATATTCAGAAATTTACGATTGTTATACAGCACATTAATAGAATTAAGGGGGAAATGAAGTAAAAATAATAATGACCTCTTGATTGGGAAAAAATAATGTGTGTAAAAATACTCTCAAATTAGGTATGTTATGAATATATTTCATATGAATTTTTGAATTGCTTCCTCTATTTCACTGAAGAATGAGGTTGAGATATTGATGGGTATTAGACTGAATTTGTAGATAGACTTTGGCAGTATTGCCATTTTCATGTGTTTTAGATGTTAATCCTGCATGAAGCATGGAGGTTTTTCTACTTCCTTACTTCTGCTTTAATTCCCTTTTTCAGGTTTTTAAAGTTTTCATCATAGAAATTATTTAGTCTTTACTTAAGTTTATTCCTAGGTGTTTTTTTTTTGTGAGCCTATTACAAAAAGGGCTGCATTCCTAATTTCAGCCCCACTCTTCTCATTATTGGCATACATTTAAGCCATTGATTTTTGAGGGTTAATTTTATACCCTGAGATTTTGCCAAAGTTTTGAATCAGCTCAAGTAACTTGGGAGTGGAGTCCATGGGATAATTTAAATACAAGATCATGTCACCTGCATAATCAGAGAGTTTTACTTCATCTTTCCCTATTTGGATCCCTTTTACGTTTGCATCTTGTCTTATTGCTTTAGCGAGGCACTCTAGTACTAAATTAAAGAGGAGTAGAGAGAGTGGACATCCTTTTTTGTTCCTGAGTTTAGAGGAAACTGGAACAACTATGTTTATCACAGCATTATTTACCATAGCTAAGATATGGAACAAACCCAAATGCCCCTCAGTAGACGAGTGGATCAAGAAAACATGTTATATAAATATACACAATGGAATGTTATGCTTCCATCAGAAACAATGACATTGTCCCATTTGTTAGGAAATGGAAAGACTTGGAAAAAATCATATTAAGTGAAACAATCCAGTCCCAAAGGTCCCATGGTTTCCCTAATTTGCAATAATTAGTATACATATAGGATAATCTTATCAGATGAGGTGAAAAGCTCAAAAACCATGTACATATGACCATATAAGATGATGCTAAGTGAAATGAACCCCAAGTTATGGACACAAGAGGTCTGTCTTTATTGATATTGTTTTAAATGTACCATGTGATTTTATTTTGTTGTTGTTGTTGTTTCCTTTGTATGTTCTTTCCCATATGGCATATCACCTATTGTCATTGTATTTGATTTTGGTACACTGCATCTTTTATATACATTTGTCTAATCTGGGGAAGGGAAGAAGAAAAATAAAACACTGAAACAAGGACAAAGGATGACCCATTGAAATAAGGATACCCACAGGACAATATATTAGAAACAAACTTTACAACTTCAGGGGATGGGGATGGGGGGAAATGGGGTGGGGTGGGGGCAATGGGGTGGGGTAGGGAGAAGTGTGGGAGGTGGGAGGAGAAAGGATAGGGGACAACAAGAAGGAAGGGAAGTGGGTAGAAATGATCAACAAGTAATGTACTCATTGCCTTACTCATGGAATTGTAACCCCTCCATACAGTATCTTTACAATAAAATTATTAAAAAAGGAAAGCAAAATCATGGACTAATATGTCTCATGGCAACCCAATGAAAAACCCTACCAGAGAAAGCAGAAGCCTAACAACTAACAAGCCTGTGTGTAAACAAAATGTATATTATTACATCTCTTCCCTTCCACAATTATAAAAATATATATACAAGATACAGGACACTGGAATCAGATACAGTGAAAACAGGGGTTATACTGTGGGGGAAGAACATACAAAAGAAACAAGAGAATCACATAGTGCATTATATAAGTACGTTAAAAACAATAGTAAGCAAGAAAAAATCACTGTGTCCGCGTCTTGGGGTTCATTTTGCTTAACATCATCTTATATGGTCATATGTACATAGCTTTTGACCTTTTTTGCTTGTCCTAGACATGTACTAGTTATTGCAAACAAGGGAAACCATGGAACCTATGTTTCTTTGGGCCTGGCTTACTTCACTTAGTATAATTTTTTCCAAGTCTTTCCATTTCCTAACAAATGGGGCAATGTCATTCTTTCTGATTGAGGCATAGAATTCCATATGTGTGTGTGTGTGTGTGTGTGTGTGTGTGTGTATCTCACATTTTCTTGATCCATTCATCTACTGAGGGTCATCTGTGTTAGTTCCATATCTTAGCTATGGTGAATAATGCTGCAATAAACATGGTTGTGCTGGTAACTTTGGTATGACCTTGTTTGTGATCATTTGGGAAATGCCCAAAAGAGGGATTGCTGGGTCATAGAAGAGCTCTATGTAAATAAGGATACAGATTGACCTATTGTAACAATGAGATGTATAAGTCACTATGTTGAAACGAACTTTACAATTTTGGGGGGTTTGAGGGAGGAGTTGGGGAGGTGGGTGAAGGGAAAAGATGGTAAGGGAAAAATGAAGGAGGCAAAAATGCCCAATAGGAAATGTACTCATTACCCTACTCATGTAACTGTAACCTCTCTGTACAGTATTTTTATAATAAAAAATATATATATGGAAAAAATGTACATTATGACTGAGTAGGTCACACTTTTTCAGATATACAAAGTAGTTTAGAATATGCAACCACTGATTGTAATCTGCAAATTAACAAATTTAATAAAAGTTCAAATCAGTTTAAACAAAAAAAAAAAAGAAAGACTGTATTTCAACATACTAAGTCTATGCACCAATATTCAGCAATGAATGTACCCAATGGTGATAAACTGAAAGCTTAATTCTAAGATCAAGAATAAGAAAAGGATGTTTATTTTCACACTTGTATTCAGTATAGGACTAGAATTCTTTTTTTTTTTTTTTTTTGGTCCGGTTGTGGGGCCTGAACTCTGGGCCTGAGCACTGTCCCTCAGCTCTTCAGCTCAAGGTTAGTGCCCTACCACTTGAGCCACGGGGCCACTTCCGGTTTTTTTTTTCTTTTTGCTTATGTGGTGCTGAGGAATCGAACCCAGGGCCTCAGGAATGCAAAGCAAGCGCTCTACCACTGAGCCAACTTCCTAGCCCAGGACTAGAATTCTTAACC
The DNA here is from genome assembly GCF_024711535.1 of Dipodomys merriami. Lineage (NCBI taxonomy): Eukaryota > Metazoa > Chordata > Mammalia > Rodentia > Heteromyidae > Dipodomys > Dipodomys merriami. Next base: position 29,706,981 of record NW_027203048.1, read on the forward strand.
AGTGAAATCAAGCAAGGAAAATAAATAAATCCAAAAGGAAAACATGGGGGAAAAACCACATGAAATTGTCACGTTTTGTGACAATATGACCTTATAAATAGAGAACTAAAGAAACTGCTAAAATATATTACTCAATAAGTTTTGGGATACAAATCCAGTCTATATAATAAAAATAAATTATGTGAAAAACATTGAAGAAATCAAACCTATGTACAATAGTATTAAAAATGAAAGATTTGAGCATCTATTTTCCCATATACATAAAAGACCAATATACCAAAGTCTAAAATATTGATGAAAAAATTAAAATAGACACAAGTAAATGGAACCATATCCTGTTTGTCCTGGATTGGAAGAATCAAAATCACAGAAACCTCTACTCTGACCAAAGCAACCTAGAGATCCAAAATAGTGTGCACCTGGTCATCATACAAGCAAATATGTCACTCTGGTATTTGGGAATATCAGGATTGGGAAAGCCTCTCTGCTCTTTTCCTATCATTCTTCCATAAGCAGTCTATATTATAGTTTCTCATTTTCCCCTAAAATAAAGCATAGGCTCTCTTTTAAAAGGGATTCCTCTGACATTAGGAGAAAGTAAACGAGGACAAGACACTGAGTTGTTGAGAAAGGAAATCTGATCTTTGCAAATATAATCTCTATAAAAATCCTGATGATTGATTTTCATAAAACAGGTAAATGTTACAATTCTTGAATCTCGAAGACAATCTTCAGCTAAAAGAAAAGACCTAGACTGGAGGCATCACTTGATTTCAAAATATATTTCAATGCTGTAGTAATAATAACAGTTTGGTACTGACAAAAAATAAATATAAGCAGAACAATACAAAACCCAGAAATTAATTTACACACATGGACAACTAATTTCCGACAAGGGAATGAAGAATGCACAATAGGGAAAGGATAGTTATTTCAATTAATGATGTTGAGGAAAACCTGGGTATCTATAAGAATGAGAATGTCAAGTTTCCAAGCACCACACATGAAAATCAACTCAATTAAGAAAAGCACAGTTTTAACTGTTGATTATAAAATGAATAAACATCAAATACTTTCTCATCAAATTTTAGATATTATTTCTCTACAATTTTGAAGAAACAAGCTTTCCCCTGTCAACCACTTTTCTGCATTGGAGCTTATTAATTTCTGGCTTCTAATCATGGCCTCACTGAATTTGTCCCCTACAATTAATCAACCATCAAATTTCATTATATTTTGAGGAAAAGTATCTTCTACATTCAATAGTTAGCTTCCAGTGTCAGCATGTTATCTACAATCTTCTTGCCCTTTTTGGATATACTATATTCATCCATCGTTGGCTATTATTAACATTTTAAACATTTAAAAAGTGCAAATCTCATTAAGTCATTTTCAAATAACCATTTTCTATATTACCACCAATAATGAAAATTCCTAATTCCAGTATTTTCTTTTTCAACAATTTAGAGTAAGTTAAACAATGTTTCAACTTCTACTAACTTTTGTTTAATAACCTTGAAAATTAGTGGAAAGGAAAATAAGTCATTTAGTTAACTAAAATCTAAATCCCTATCTTAAACACCACTGCATGGTTCTGTATAGTGAAATGTAATGAGTAGCAATGTGACTGGGGAAAAAGGAAGGAAAGAATGAGAAGAATTACTCGGTTTCTCAATGTTCATGAAAATCATAGGAACCTGAGATCCTCAATAAAATGCATTTCTTGGGTCTTGCAAAAAGGAGAAGCTTACAAGGTGCAAATACAACAGGGTATTCTTTTAGCAAAATAGGACAAAGTAAGAAGAAATAGAAAAGAGAAAGTACACATCTCTGCTTGGCACCCAGAAGATAGGACTGAAGATTCAACAATGGTGGTTTTGGTCTTCAGGTATCTATCTAGAGATTCTATCTTGAATTCTTATCTAGTCACATGCCAAATTTTGTCAAGTTTCCAAGCACTGAAACAATATAATCAGGGTGGTTATGTTATCTAAAACATAGTTGAGACTCATTGCTACTCAAAAAATAGAGAAAAGTGGCCTAGGCCTACTTAAATCATATGTACAAAAGGTACAATTTCTGGTCAGAAAATAACTGATCAGACATTTCTTCTCTGACTTCCTACTATTCAATAGGCTTGCAAGGTACTTAATATCTAAAGAGTATCAATTATCTATCTATTTATCATCTATTCGTCTATCTCTCATCTATTTATCTCTGTTGTCTTGAGCAATGATCTCAGGAAATAAGCCACTGTAAATTTCTTTTCTTGCCTTTTTTCTTTCACTTTCTCTCTCTCCACTGCACCTTCTCTGCCTCTACTTCTTCTTCTTCTCTCTCCTCCACCTCTCCCTCTTCCCCTTCTCTCTGTTTCTGTCTTATCTCCACATTCTTCTAATATAATATTTTCATTTCTTTACAGTGAAAAACCTGCATTGGAAGAAAATAGCAATCCTTTTTCAAAGGGGTTAATTTACTTTAGTAAGATTCAGGAAAAGATGACTGAAGTGTTACTTCTTATGTGCAGCATAAGTTTAAACCACAGAAAACATCAAAACCTACTCTGGCTTTGTTTAGTATGTGTCATAACTTAGAGATTCAAAGGATCTTTACTTTTTAGCTTCCAAGTGAAAAGGGTTTGTCTACAAAGGTAAGAACAAAATTTGCTAATTAGAAATTGAAAAACTTAAGTCAATCAACAGGCCTTTGTTGTAGGTTTTGATCATGCCAAAAAGAGTTTTGTATATGCCTTAGACACATACAAAAGGCAGTTTGTTAAAATAGCAAAAGAGCAGCAAAAGGTGTCTGCTTTTCAACTCACTCTGACTAGAAAGATGAGACTCAACCCAGCTCACCAGTAATCATGTGTTTTTTACACAAAAGAGGAGTTAGAAAAGCAAAGCTTACTTAGATTTATTAATTTTTTTATATTTCTCTTTCTAATCAAACACTACTGGGAACAAATTAGCAGCTTATAACATGAGAATGTCTTCACTGGAGGCAATTTATTTCTAAAAAGGAGGGAATTGTATTCATTATTGTGACCCCCATTTTTAAAAATCTAGTGCTATTTGTCTATGGGAAATCAGGGGAGATTACTATAGGAAGGTCACCAAAAGAAAGAGAGAAATGCAAAGATGATGAGTGGGATGTGGATCAAAAGTTATAGCATAAAGGAGTACATAGGGAATTTATATTCCAGTTGTTCATTTTATTTCATTCACTTCAGTATGGGAGAATACATCTTTTGTCTCATATATATATGTATATATATATTCGATTAATAAATGACATAGAATCATTGAAATTGAAATGTGAGGGCAAATGACTTTTTGCCTTCCCAATAAGTACAAGACTTTGTACCTGCAGGAGAAATGGTATCCTGATGTGTGTCCCAAGAGAAGGAGGCAGGAGATGCTGACCTGAGGATACCCTCAGAGAATAACGGAAGAGTGAGTGGGCCTGCCCAGGTGAGCAGGACACTTCTTTCCAGTTTTCACATTGGATTTCTTTCAACTTATATGTGATTTAAATTTAAAAAATTACAGGTGGACACATTGCAACAATGAGATATACAAGTCGTTATGTCAAAAAACTTTACAACTTTGTTGGGGGAGGGGAGGATGGGGTAGGGGGTATGAGAAGGGATGGGAAGGGGAAGCAAAGGAGGAGCTAACAATGCTTGATAAGAAATGTACTCGTTATCTTGCCCATGTAATTGCAACCTCTCTGTATGGTATTTTCACAATAAAAAAATTACAACATCACCAGCAATGGTTAATCTATATTTTTCCCCATGAAACATTGACTTTCAATTCCAGAAGAACATCTGGGCCATCTGTCCAACTATTATTTTATGCTGAAGACTTTTTTTCTTACTGTACAGAAATATGATCAGCAAACCCTTAAGTCTTAGATTCTAAGTCTAATGTTGTTCTTGTTCTGAGAGAAGGCCCTTGGGAGGTCTGAGGATTTTGTCCTTGACTGTCCTGCATTTTGTCTGTTCTGTCCATAATGTAATCTAAAGATCCCTGTCCTTGTCATTGCTCTCCTAAATCAAGCATTTAAATGTCACTGTGGAATTAGAGTCACCAGATCATCTGCTATGCATTTTACAGTGGGGAGAGCAGAGGTGAGCTTCCTGCTAGAATGGGCCTGCTAATGAAGCCTGATTTTTAACCCCTGGTAAGAACTTAGTAAAGCATGGCCTGACTGGAAGAGAGCAGTGGTAGATTTAGGGCATCTTAATAGGCAGCCTGCCCAAATTAGGTGCTAAATTCCCTTTCAGGAGTAATAGTATGTGTAAACTGAAAATTCATGTAGTTATATCTCATCATCTGAAAGCAAAAATAACTCTCCTCCAATTAGGTACTTATGTTGAAATGAAAAGCAGTTCCCATCTTCCATGTAACATTCTGAATGGACAGATTGGCAGTTTGGGTTCATGATATGTCTTACAGAGAATTCTTGCTTATCATGTTGGTTAGTTTAGTTTAGTTTAGTTTAGTAGTTAACTCACTTGGTTTCCTACAATTCACTTCAGGCAACGTACAATTGCATACTTTCAAACTGATTTGAAGTTGACACATTGAGACCTGGAAAAGTACTTCACAAAGCAAATACTGGTTAAGCATTGTACTTATGTGCCCAGTTAACATGGGAATAAGGAACATGTTTTATACCATAATACATTTTCAGAATAGGTGGGAGGATAAAATTATTACTAAATAGCAAATCTCTATGTTAAAAATTAAAGTTGGAAAGTCTAGAAAACTTTATAAGACACTAGTTAAATCTGTATCAAAGAGACAGTATGTTACTAAACATTGCATGGGATACATACACCCCAAAGAAATTATTGTTAATCTGTCATTTAAACTTCAGTGCCTACTCAGTATTTTATCTGGTAGTTTTACCAAAGGACAATTTTAAAATCATTGCTGATTACAAATTAGAATTAATGAGTATACAATAGTAATCAATGGACCAAAAAAAGATAGGAAAGAAATGTAAGAGAAATTTAAATAATAAATTAATAAATTTAGTTCACTAGTAATAGACAAGTAAATTAGCAACTAAGTACTAAAAATTTGGACTCACTGCTCTCACAGTCATCGGAACTCTATTGTCAAAGGAGCTGTGTTCTGCAGGAGAATCTCATGTGTCCTGCTCAACTCTAGTTCTCAATATGAGTCTTTGAGATTCTAGGTAATATTGTAGTTAACCTAGTTTGTTACTGTGTAATATCAGACTGCCAAATTTAGTAAAAAAAATTTTCTTTGTAAAGTACATAGGTGTCTATAAACAAAAAATGGTATAATTAGATTTAAATATAGGAAAAATATAGGTAAATATAGGAAAAAAGAAAGATGCAAGCAAAACATAAATCATTAATTTTTTGATAATCTACTGATGTTATTTAAACATCTATTCATTTTTAAAATAATATTATTATTTTTTTTTTTTTTGGGTCCGGTCGTGGGGCCTGAACTCTGGGCCTGGGCGCTGTCCCTCAGCTCTTCAGCTCAAGGCTAGTGCTCTACCACTTGAGCCACAGCGCCACTTCCGGCTTTTTTCTTTTTGCTTATGTGGTGCTGAGGAATCGAACCCAGGGCCTTGAGCATGCAAGGCAAGCGCTCTACCACTGAGCCACCTTCCCAGCCCTAAAATAATATTATTTTTTAAGTATATTTCAGACTCAATTTTAATTGCAAGGTGTAAAAATATCTGATTCTAAGGGTTGCTTCATAAGTAAGAGAATCATATCCACTTTCTTTATTACTGAGTTTATTCTTAGAGCCACAAGAGTTGCTCTAGACCTTGAAGAAAGAAGTTGCTTGTTGTTATAGCTATACTTCTGATTATTATAGATATACTTCTGATCCTTTGTGTGTGAGGGGGAGCAGGAAATGTTTCTTTCTCTATTTTATATTTGGTCTTATTTTAATCCTGTCATACCAAAATAAGTAATTGCAAAAATGTGTGTGTGTGTTTGTGTGTGTGTGTGTGTGTGTGTGTGTGTGTGTGTGTGTGTGTGTGTGTGTGTGTGTGTGTTATCTAGGGTACAAGAAGTGGAGTGGAAAGACAGGAAGAGCCAGGAGGCCTGTTTGACAACACTGAAGGAAATCCCTAGCAAAGTAGCTGCATTGCAAAATCTACCAAAGGATGCTAGAAAGAGTGGACCACTGTAAAAATGAAATGGGTGATTTGTATTGACCCTAAAGTAATTCCCTTATTTATATTCCCAATTGTTATGTGAAAGATATAATTATAGAGTAGCAAAACTTAGAAGATACCAGTGGAAGCAAGTGATTAAAGTATTGAAAGTAAGAAAACATCATGCACTTCCAATTTGATAAATGGAAATTATATTACTTCCCTGTGGTAATATACTCTCCTCTCCATACCCGTCCTCACCCCCAATCCACCCAAAGCAGCACATTTAGAAGAATGGAACTAAACATCAGAAAATATGTCTCAAACCAAGGGACATTCCATAAAATGTTAGGCAAAAAAGTAACCATATAATAAAAGTATCCAAATAATGAAATACAAGGAGAGAACTCTCAAGGCAATTTCAGAACCTGAATGGGGTCCTTCAATATATTAAGATAATCATGATAAAACTAGTGAAATCTGGGTAAAATCTCTACCTCAGTTGTTATTTTAAGGTGAATATGGCCGTCTGGTTGCTTTGTCATAGAAATTTTCTGATTATTTGAAATTACATTTCTCATACCTAGAAGAATAGATTTGTAAAGTCACAGTGGTTAGGAGACTGTTCCCTTTATTTTCAGATTCTGAATAAATATGAAATCGAATAAATATTTATTTATGTGGGACATATTCTATTCCAGTGGAATTTTGTAAAAAGAACTTCATAATTTCCCAGAGGTGAATTATTATATTTTTTTGGAGGGGACAGTCAGGATTTGCAGAGTGAAGTTTCTGAACAGCTTCTCAAATGTTCATGCCTTTTGGGCACTCAGTCATGCCATGGTATGAATGAGATTCATTCCACCAAGAGATCCCCAGACTTGACAGGGTGAGACTACAACTCAGAAAATAACAGTTAAAAAAAATCTAGTTACTTATTTTACAAATCTAAAACTTGTATTATTCTGACAATGCAAAATGTCAGTCGGAGTTGGAATCAAAAGAAAATCTTTATTGTACCCTTTTATTGTTAGCACCATTTAAGTGCTCCAAAATCTTCAGCCATTAAGAAAGGGCAGGATAATCTAAACAGTGTCATGAATAAAAACAGGATCCACACTCCATATTTTAGTCATCATTTAAATAAAAAGAAAAGGGGACACAAAGGAGGAGGCAACAATGCTTGATAAGAAATCTACTCATTACCTTGCCCATGTAATTGTAAACTCTCTGTACAGTATTTTCACAATTTAAAAAAAATGGGAAATAATCTAAAACAAGAAACAGAATGTCTCTTTCACAAACACACACTCATGCAAACATTCTAAGAATTCTTGCACAGTTCTTGATGTGAAAGACACAGAACTAGAAATTAAAGAGGATTTTGTTAAAAAGCAAGTTCAGACAGTGACATTACTACAACTATAAAATGCATATACACATGAGATTTTTATTCATAACACTAATTAATAATGGAACCAATAAGATGTTAAAAGCAGTTCAAAGCCAATCACTGGTGCTCACGCCTATAATCCTAGCTACTCAGGAGGCTAAGATCTGAGGATTGCTGCTCAAAGCCAGCCCAGGCAGGAAAGTCCAAGAGACTCTTATCTCTAATTAACCACCAGGAAACTGGAAGTGGCGCTCTAGCTAACCTTGAGCTGAAGAGCTGAGGAACAGCGCTTAGGGCCCAGTGTTCAAGCCACACGACTGGAAAAAAAAAAAAAAAAAGCAGTTCAAAAGAAATTCCAATAACAGGTGTGTAAATGCAGATAATAGACACATTATGTAATTTAGGCAATCTACAGAACAGACTTCAATTTACAAATAGATATAAGGATGATTAGTATCCACAAAGGAAACATTCGTTTATCTATGCAAATGAAACCATTTGCATTACTACCAGCTTTGAGGATAGCATTACCCAATGTTTCAAAAGTCACGAGAAACACAGCTATGCTAGAAAACGTTACTAGACAGTATGGACATTAGAAATCTTTGTAGTCTTTAAAGTCTTTTTCTGGACTTTACTGATTAGCTTCATACTTATTCATATTATTTTTTAAATATAATGTATTTATTTAGCTAAATAAATAAAGGATTAAGGCAAGACCTTATAAAGTTAGAAATTGTGAAAGTTCTGAGTTTGACTGCACTGATAAGCTAAGAAGTTAGGTAGGCACTTATTTATATACATAGACTAAAGAATAACAGACCCTGGGTCAGAAAAACAAGTATTGCCACAAAATGAAATAAACAAAAACTAAAGTTGCAAAAGTAATATCATACTTTTAGTTCCTAATACTCTTATCCCCACAGGGTAAAGGAATGAGCACAGATGTCTGCTTTGCTTTCAGAGAGTTTGTATCCCAGAGGAAGGACTCAGAAAGCTCATCTTTTAAAGACTGTGGGCACACATGATTGTCCTTTTCTCCAGAGAAACATATGACTCCTCCAAAAAATTCTTTGGAGGAAAGGACGAATGAATCTCTATGGAAAGAGAATGGATATTTAAGAAAAGACAGTTTTCAATCTTCCCAGTTTTTCTGTCACGTAAATACACTGATGAATGTCCATTGCTCACTTTTCCACTGATGGCAAATACAGTTCTTGCATCTGACTGTCCTTGCTACTATGACAAAATTAAAGTTCCTTTGCTACTTGACTATTAATGTCCCTATCTTTTCCTTTTGGAATGGTGGCTGAATGTAGTTGTTTGGGACCCTGAAAATCTAGTTGATGTTCTGAAAAACAGTATTCCAAAAGAGTTTAAATATTTGAACTACAGTGGGAATTATGTTTAAGACATGTCTAAGCTGTCCATTCTGAAAAGCCTTTCAAATGGAAAGGAACTGATAAGAAGCTTTTAAACTGTACCTCTCCCTTTTGTCTTCCTGCCAGACATTAGGACAGTATGAAAGCCCAGTGTTTCTGTCCTTGACACAGCTAAGAGGGTCAACCACAAGACGACAATTAGCCCATGCCCTATCCCACACACCTGCTTAATCACCTTGAAAGCCCAGTCCTCCCATGCCATTTCAAACCTGCTTACAAAAATAAGCAATGCTGTGAACATTAAGCTTTCTTCTGCCTGCGACTCATTCTGAGTAGTAGATGTTTTCTACCATCACCACACAGTAACCACCACACTTTTCCTCCTCGACTGAAAACATGTTCAAAAACACAAGCTGAAAAATCCTGTCTGAAATTGTAACTGTTCCTTTTGTAGCTTTCAGGCAGGATATTACCAATATACATAAAATCTTGGCTTTTATTTGAGGAGCATAATCAGAAGCTAAGTTTTCCAAGCAATGTAAATCTACCACCCCAAGACTTTTGCATCAAATATTTGTGCTACAGAGATTGAGACATGGCTACATGTACACTAGAAAAGAAGTAATTGCTCTGATAATCAGGACACTAAGAAACAACTGGGAGAGAGGCTGCTTCAGGGACAATGTGCAGTAGCTAATTGTTCAGCTCCTGAGTCTATATTGCTCGTAGACATTGACTCTAGCCATGGGGTAAATCAAAGTGAATAAAGCTCAGCTGGATTTTGACACCCGCAATGTTTCTTTAGTGTTGCTTCCTGGAAAAAGAAAATGTTTTAAAGTACTGTAAAATCCACAAAATGCTAGGGGAAAGGCAAAACACTGAAATAGAAAGGATATATACAAAAATTTAGATATTTCTTATTTATGTTTCAACTGGCAATTATAATAAGAACTGAAAATTCCAAACCTTCTAAAGAAAACTAAAATATAAACAGATCCATCCTAAGGACCAGATAATAACTTTAGTCTTTAGATAACAGATTTTTCCCACCTCTTCCATTTTTTAAATCTATTTTCTCTGCAATTAGTGATTCCACGTTAATTCAAGATGAAGACCTTAGCTTTCTGATGAGGTAGCTGTTCAACCTTTGTCCATAAATACCAGGTCTGATTACTAAGCCCGAAGGTATATGATTATTATAAAACTGATATTAAAACACATAGCCAAGTTCTCCAGACAGTTAATATATATTTCCATGTATACCTCCAAGCCATGAAAGTTGGCAGCAATTCAATATTTCAACAGCAGCAGCATTTCCCATGGAAAAAAAACCTAAACATTAAATTTTCTTTTCCTTCCTGATTGCTTCAATTACAAAAACATATTATAATTTAATTAGCTAAACTGATGGTTTATTAAGATGATCCAGTATCCATGACAAAATTTTATGAAGTTTAAAGTTTACAATTATTTAAAATTTTTAAATTCTGTTTATTCCACAGAATTACTTAGTCTGGTTAGCTCAGGCTTATATCCACATTTTCTAGAAGACTACAAATCAGAGAATTAAATCCATATTATGAATGCCACCCATAATGTTGCTAAGGAGAGCATTACTGTGTCATTGTGGAAACAATGTACAAATTAACTACATTTTACTTATAGTATTAATTTAAAAACACCATCAAAAATAAGATTAGAAAAAAATATTTAGCATGAGGTTAAGGACATGAAATCAGCTAGGCCACATGTGAGTACAGCAGAAGAGAGGACTTCTAACTATGGCTACTTCACAAGAAATCGAAAACCAGGGAGAAGCTGTTTAAGAGTGCTCAGGATGTTTAGAAAAGTACCTGTGTTTTTCCTTAGAAGGAAGCTTTTAGCAGAATTAAATAAGACCTTTAACAATTGTTGGCATCTGCATATACTAGAAAGTACATAGCAGACCTAATTTAATAAAAAAACAAGGGATAATTTAGCCCTCACTCAATTGACAAATGAAGTAAGATATTATCAAGTATTGATATCACTGCAGTTGAGATAATTATGAGACCAAAGCATTATTCTTTGTCTTAGTTTTTGTTATAACATTGAGTTTATAATAAGTATAAAAATTAGAACACTATTTGTATATTTACTTTGCTTTCTACAGAGTCTGTATTGCAAGTACTTCTTTGTATTTTCAATTGGTTTACTGATGTCTGGTTACTTGTACGGGAGGTGTTTCTGTAAATGTCAAGTTATCCTTGGATCTATTTTTAAGACATTAAGAAACAAGTGTTGTGGTACACACCTGTAATCTCAACCTTCAGGAACTGAAGCAATGGGACTTGAAGTTCTAGGCTAGCCTGGATTATGCAGTTGAGATCCTGACTCAAAAAAAAAAAAAAAACTAACTAAAAAGAAAATACAAGGACTTTACTGGAAGTTTTCTCTTGTATAAGATTACTGAGCATCATAAGAAAAATGAATCAGTATTTCATTGGAACAGCTTTAAATGTAATGGTGTTCCTTTTCTTGAAAGAATAGGTCAATTTGAAGTGGGGATTTGTGTACCTTTCTTGCAAATTCTGAGAAGGAGGGGGATCGCAATGTGAGAATGCTCTGGGGAAGATGAGGAAGAGGAAGTGGCGCTGTGGCTCAAGTGGTAGAGTGCTCACCTTGAGCTGAAGAGTGCAGGGACAGCACCCAAGTCCAGAGTTCAAGTCCCACGACCAACCAAAAAAAAAAAAAATGAAGTGGGAAGATGAGGAAGACCACCACAGCTTTACTCAGTACCATGGACAATCCCTTTCACTATGTGATTGTTTCCATCATTTTCTTTTCTCTGGCTTTCAAGAGTGTGGCAAAATCTCTGGTTCAATGGTTCCCAAAGGCAAACCTCTAGCCTCCTGGTCACCTTGGATGGAGGAGGAGTGGCCAGAGGGCATGCATATTGGGAAAGCATTTGAGACATCCTACTGAATCTTGGGCAGATGTTAATCCAATATCCAGTGCTTACTTCCTCCTCTAGGACAAGGTGTTTACTACCTCCAATTCCTTCTAGAGAATGAGTATGATGATTCATACAAAGGAAAAAAGTAGACAGATAAGTTTCCTTATGCAATTGCATCTAGCACTCTGGAATAAAGTTGAAGGCCAGGCTGAGCCAGCAATACCACATCTCAAATAAGTAGCAAGGAGAGGAAATGAGAAAAACTGAGAAAAAGACATGGATATAATCCTTAAAGAATAAAATAAGAGAGAGGGAGATTTTAAAGTATGAGAGGCATACTTAAGGTATCTTGAAACTGTTCTTGAAGGATTGACTCCTGCCTTATTCCTCCAGGACAAGCAAGACAACATGTGCACAAGAACAGGCTGGACCACATGCCTGTCCACAGGCAGGTTAATCCAACCTAGGCCTGGCTGAAAGTCCCTGGCCAATGACACCACCCTGGGCCCCCAAGAGACTAGAGCCCAGTTTTGATTTTCTGCCTCCTCGTTAAGCCCCATATAAACCTGGCCCTAAATCCAATCTCTTGTACAACCTCCAAACCTGCAGGAAGGTCTATGCCCCTTGCTGGCAATAAACATTCCTAGCCTGTTGAAGACCAAGTCTGGCCTATTCCTTTTCCATTCTCCTCCATTTTCCTAACAGTTCTGACTAGAGTAGCAGGGTTAAGTTTTGGAGTGGCAGACAATTGTGAATCAGGTAAGAATGTTTATACTATAGATGGCGTGGGGCGGGGGGAAGGTATTCAAAAGACTACACATAGAATAACATTGTTCCATTCATAAAGGAATGGAAAGACTTGAAAAAATTATATCAAGTGAAGTAAGCCAGACCCAAAGAAAAGCAGGTCGTATGATTTCCCTCTTTTGTAAGAATATCTATATGTGAATATCTATATGTAGAATATCTATATGATATTCTTAACAAGGGATCTCAACAACTCAAATGCTTAGTGCAAAGGAGTAAATATAATGAAGCATATTAACATGAACAACAACTTATAGAAACAAGAGATTCTCATTAGACCCTTTATATAGTTCATTCTTTTTTCTCTATTGTTGTCTTTTTTTCTTTATTTCTCTTAGTGTTTTGTTACCTTGTGTTTTGCATAATAGACAACACAATATGTGAAAGGGAAAGGAAATCACAGAAACAGCAGAACAAGGGATGAATGTTGAATATGAACATTACAACTTGGGGGCGGAGGAGAAGCTGGGATAAGTGGGAGATAAAGAGGGATGGGATACCAATGATTAAAAACAAATATACTTATTACCTTACCTTTGTAACTGTAAATCCCAAGCTCATCACCTTTTCAATAAATCAATCAATCAATAAATAAAACAGTGAGAAAACAGAAGACTCAATCAGAGTCTTTATTTTAAAGTCCAGCGATTACAAGGTGGACTCTTGTTTCAAAGACCAGCAACCAGCAAATACACTTAACACTGTTAAGAAGCTGAGCCATGAAGGCCAGAGAGGAAAGAAAGAACAAAAAGTAATACCAATTAACCAATTCAGCTCCACTGGAGAGCTGAAGTGGGACACCATAGTAATGGGTGAAGAACCAGGAGACAGGAGATAGGACATGTGGCATGGCACCCTGGTGCCTAAGCTGGTCCAGGCCTACATAGGGTCATGTCAGGGGGCAGGGGCACAGGAAACTCAAGTCCCAGGCACTAGACTGACAAGTTTAGTATCACCCCTGGCTCCAGGAATTCAGGCATGCCTGTCACCTTGGAGACCAGGGCTTCACCTTCCCCAACTATGAAGCCCAGATGCCAGACCCTACCATCCACAGTGTGGTCAAGAAGGTGCCAGCCAGATCTGATCTCCCTAACTACTGATTGGATAAATATGATGAAAATGATGGTCTAGAAAATTTGCATCAAGCCTCCTAAGGAAAAGCTATATTAAGAGGGAATAATTAGAAACCAGAGTCAATCCTAGAATTTCAGATCATGAAATCTCCATCCCAGAAAGATGCTATCAATGAAACAATCAAAAGCAGGAACATGTGGCAGAGCCTGCTGGGCAAGGTCTAGTTCACAGCTGGTGGGTTCATTTGTCCATTGCAACTAGCTTTTTCTGTTAAGAAGTCATATTCTCCATTCATGTTGATCTTTCTCCTTTTCTCAGTCTCTATTGACCTTCAAACCATGAAGGCTTGGGCCCTATATTTTTGAAACTTAAGCTTTTTAAATTAATTTCACTGTATTCGATATTGGTATAATTTGTGGAGGGGAAGTGAAAAAACAAATCGTTTAAATAGGGATACAGGTGGACGCATTGCAACAATGAGATGTTCAAGTCATTATGGGGGGGGGCGATGGGAAGGGATGGGAAGGGGAAACAAAGGAGGAGGCAACAATGTTTGATAAGAAATGTACTCAGTATCTTGCCCATGTAATCTTAATCCGTCTGTAAGATATTTTCACACACACACACACACACACACACACACACACACACGAGTTGCCACATAACAAAGCAGTTTATGGACACAATACATTTGGATCAATGTCACCCCTTTCAACATTCTCACTCATCCCTTCCAACCCTACCATTCCCTCACTTTTTTAATTTTGTAGGATATGCATTGAATTCTGGATTACATTCTCCCCCTGCTTCTCTTCATTCATCTCCTCCTCTCCCTAGGACCCCACCCCACCCCTTTTAAGTACCCATTTCCTGGTGTTCATCTTGTTGAACTTAGACTTTGCCTTTCTAAGGGATTAGACTACTTGAGTTCGCCTTCAAATCTACCATATTTAGTGAATATATTTTACATACACTTGTATACCACCTAATGTATTTACTTATTTTATAAGCTAATTCTAGCTTCCACATATGAGGGAAATATGCAAACTTCATTTCTCTGGGTCTGACATACTTCACTTAGCATAATTTTTCCCAGGCTTTTCCATACTAATTTTGTTGCAAAGAGAAGATGCCATCAGAAGTGTGAACACACCTCTAGTGTTAGATGAAGAAGATATAGCTAAGAGACAAAATGGGATAACGACTGTGTTTCCACAGTTTCCACAGCTTCTTTCTATCATTTTTCTATCTCATATAAAATTAAATTGATTTTCTAAATTCAATTGGCATTGTGTTTATATGAAAACCCATCACCTTTAAACTATGACAAATCCAGATATACCAGCCTAAATACAAGTATGTCTTAATAACAAGAGTAATTTTTTTTCTCTGAACAGATCTTTCCTTATGAATGGGTGATTATCTAGCCCAGTGGAAGCAGCCAGGTATGTTAAATCTGAGGAAAGCATGTGGCTTTCTCATGCCTGATGCTTCTTGGAATTCCACCAAACCAGCTATTTTTCTTGCCCTTACTTTTCATTTCAGGGAAATTGGTTAGGTAGGTGTTATATTTCAATCTGATTTTTATACTACTTGTACAAGAACAATTTTTTTGAGTACAGGTTTGATAGCCAAAGGTTGATGAAAAAAAGCAAAAGTGACCAGGAGCTTGGGGAACTGGCAAAGGCTCCTAAGAAGAAGACAAAACATACAATGGAATGACAGCAATATTCCTGCTAGAAACAAATTTCTTCAACTTATACATCCATATAGGTCCAGCCACAGTTGAATTATAGACCCAGCCCGAAGGCTAGCAACATTTTTATAAGGGTGTCTTCTTGGAATAGAAGAACCACACTCTTATCAGTTGTTCATGGTAATTGTAATGGAATATTTGTTTCCAGGGCTACCAAGGTAAATTGCCTCCTGATATTATTCTCTCTCTTAGGGATATAGAAAGACTAGCTGGTAATGTTAAGAATGAGACATTGTACCAACTCTAAAGTTCAAGCAGGCTTCATCTACTTCAGAGAGTGCTTTTGATATCTGGACTATAAGACACCCTAAGATCACTGCTTTAATGATTACTTTTCTTCTTTTATCACAATTTCCCTTAACTCCATCAGTAAGAATCACACTGCAGAGATGAGGATTGTTGGCTTAGAGGTCATAAGCGTGTAAACCCCATTTTATCTTTACTTTGGAATTATATTTCTTTAAATATTGCTTTCAGAGAAAAAAATCAATGGATACAAATAGAAAATGCCCAAGTATATAGACTTTTAGGTGAAATGCTTGAAACATTCAGTTTTTGAAAAACATCAAAGGCACATATATCTGCTTCTAGGGACTGAAAATTGAGCCATAAAATAAATTTTTTCATATGAACAATATTTTTTTTGTTTATGGGGTTTGAACTCCGGGCTTGGGTGCTGTGCCTGCGCTCTTCAGCTCAAGGTGAGTGCTCTACCACTTGAGCCATAGCGCCACTTCCAATTTTCTAGTGGTTTATTGGAGATAAGAGTCTCATGGACTTTCCTGCCCAGGCTGGCTTTGAACTGTGATCCTCAGATCTCAGCCTCCTGAAGTAGCTAGGATTATAGGCGTGAGCCACCGACACCCAGCTATATGAACAATTTTTATCTTTTCACATCCCATCCCTACTTGCTTTCCCTAATGTGAGAGTTGAGATCTTAATACAATTAGAAATTTATTTGGGAAAATAGAAAATATTGTATAAAAGAATGTTGTTATAAAGGTACAAAATACTGCTTTAGAAAATGCATCAAGAGATTTATATAGAGGAACAAAGTCCTATGATTTCCATATGAGTAAATTAATAGGCATACCCCAACAATGTCAGTGTTTATGCACTACATACAATATGAATTATGAAGAAAAACTTCAAAAATACATTTTTCATCAAAGGAATTACCACCTTTTAAATATATGAATTAAAATATATCTAAATTATTTGCTTGAAAAATAAAATGAAAACAATGTGTGATTTATTTTATGTGTGCTTTATTCTATAGGAATTATACTGATCTTTAAGAATATGAGAGTTGCATAAGTGTCTGAAAAATGCATAATAAAATGATAAATAAGAAGACATCAGAAAAATTGCTTCCTAGTGGTATAGGGACATGTCCTGTGAGTTCCGTCAAGGGGACACAGGAAAGAAGAACAGGTAAATACATCAGAAGAGAAGCAATACATTTTATTAAAACATTACACATCAAAATACAGAGAATAAAATGATTCAAGAAATAGTTTCAAGCATTTAAACTTATTACCATATAAGTCAAAACACATAATACCAAGCCTAATTTCAAGTCTAGGCCAATATTTGATCATGGTTTTACCTTCTGTTAGTCATGAATAATTTCTCCAGATGACCAAGTTGGCTTGGAATTATAAAGAGGCATAACAGTGCTCATTGATATTCAGTGAAGTTGTATCATTGGCGGAGTTTTGTGGGAGCAATTTCTTGGCCTCTGTGAATTGCTCCACACTCTGAAGTTCAAGATAACACTCACTGATTTACCTCAGTTCAATATTTTAGTATCTTCATACTCCAGTGAGTGGGGTTTGATTAAACAATGGCTTGTTGGACTATAAGGAAATGTAGGTGTACAGTAAATTATATAACAATATGTAATCTTGCTTATTCTAGCTTGTCCAAAAGAGGTTGCTGTCTCAAATTGCAAGGGATTTGGAAAGCTATAGCCAATGTTGTAGTGGTTCATTTGGGATGCTCTAGAGTCAAAATGTCTGTATTTAATTTCCCAAACCGCAGTTCATCTTAACTTAAACCCTATTTATCTTTTGTCTTCGTCTACAAAAATGATAATACTCTGCATAGAAATTGTAAGGATTAAACAGGCAAATGTGTACTAATCACTTATGCTATACTCAGTTGCCTTAATCTCCCTGCTTCCTGGCCAAGAGAAACTTAACTCCTGGGTCCACGTTGAGCAGCACTTCCTCTAAAACTTTCTATCTGTAAAGCTTAGCAAACTGGATAATTCATAGCATGTGGGCAGTTACAAACACATGATTACTATTACTTAGTTATTTTTATAAGATTTTCACTAAACACTGTAAAATTTTCTTATGCATGGTATAGCTAAAAGGGTTATTCAGAGAAATAAATATTTTCCTGTAACTCCTTCAAGGTCTTCCTAGTTGTACAAATTGTGAAGCTCTTCAGAAGCCTGAGAGAATGGAAACACTATTTGTTTAGACTTGGGAGTGAACTGTGACCATTTTTTAGCATGCACAAGTAAATTTTCATAGCCAAGATGAATATTCATCTTGACCATACTATTATATTAATTAAGTAAAAATGGACATAAAGACTACTTAGAGAAAAGTGGTTGTTCTACCTACAGTATTTTATGTCAGCAAATATGAACGTGTAAGACTTTGAAAGACATGTAAAAAGAGTTGTTCTTTTCTTTCTGCAATTGGCTTAGTTGATCCATAAGATTTATTCCTGGTTATAACCTGCCAGAAATAGATGTTTCCACAAATGGACACAAAATCAAACCAGGAATGTATACTTCTGAGCCTAGCAAGTAGCTAATAATGGATGACATGTTGGTATATGATTAGTACCAACTAGCTCAGTCTCACAATATGTAGGAAAACTTACATTAAAATCAACATAAATTTCAATATAAAAAGAATGGTTGAGAAGGATGGTTGAAGATTTTATCCAAATTTAATATCCCTTATTCAAACTAAGATCAGATGTATTTTTATTATAGATTTTTTTCTAAGATTTGGAATATGTGTGTATGTGTATGTATTGTGTGTATGATACCTTAGACACTTAAGTCTAAATATGAAAATAATTTATGTGTTTTTTAAAAACATGTGGAAGTCATGTAGATAGATGACTGATATATGGCTGATTTCTCACTGGCTTTGCTATAGTTGATACTTCTGAACTAAGCTAGGTATTGAGTGAGAGCTCTTTAAAAAATTCTCTTTTAATTTTATTTCTTTTACTTATTTTTATTCATATGGCACTGAGGAATTGAACCCAGGGCCTCATACATGTTAGGCAAGTACTCTACCACTGTACCACATTCCCAGCCCTTGTCTATGTTTTATATGTACATTAAACATATAGGTTGAAGGTATATATATATTTTTAGATTTTACATCAACTTTATTCTCAGAGTCAACCTGTGTGAGTTAACAAATCCCCATATTGCCAACTATTGTAGGAATTATAATCCTTATTATTTGTACCAAAATCTCACACTCAACAACGAGTTCTGGTTGCAAAAGAGCATGTACTGCTTGCACTTGTTTATAAAGCTTTGTTACAAATTAAACACACACACACACACACACACACACACACACACACACACACACACACACACACACATACACACAAGTGCTACTGGCACAAAATTTTTGATGGACCTGTGTTACAGACACATGAGGCCAAGTATGGAAATTTATGCTGTGTCTGTGTCATTCTCTAACTGATTTTACAGAATTTCAGATTTTGTATTTTTTTAATTAAGTATAAAACCTGCATAAGATTTTTGTTGTCACATAAACCACATTTTTTTGGAAATCATTCTTCAGTATTATTCTAGAATATACAAGCACAAGGAGGGGAGAATTAACCTGATGAAAGTTTAATATATGCAGGTGTGAATTTCCATGATGAACTCTCTTTGTCCAGTTTATATACACCAACAAAATATGTAACATGATTATTACTCCAAAGAATAATACTCAAAAGATTCATTGTTTAGTCATCAATTAATTAATGGAAAGTAGTAAATGTTTGTGTCATCTGATTGAATAAAAACAAATCAATATTTATGGACATATTGATAGTAAGGTCATCTTTGCACTCATCATTATTGCCCACTCATAATACCCAGCTCTCCTTTAATGGTGATTTTGGAAAAATATTATAATGTCATCCTCACTAAACCAACTAAATATACTTCACTAGTTTCATGTATTTTTGAATTGATAATTCATTTGCCTGAAAGAAGATGATTTGATTTTTAAACTTATTTAGTTTGCTCAAGTTGAAAGCCTTGAGCAAAAAATCTCAATTGCTATTCTATGACTCCTATCAATAACATGTCAACAATTCTGAGCATTTTTACCAAAACAATGATGCTCTAATTTTCTGTCTTTATTTCTACTTTCTTCTTTGTCAGTGACAATTGAAAGAAAAATAAATCTTTCTCTCTGTTTTAATGATGATTTCCAAGCGAACAAATTTTAAAACAGTAGATGAAAGACATATGAACATCTTCCAGAATCCATCATTTTGTCTACTTTTTTAAAGTAACTTAAGAAGGAAGTCCTAATGATATTATCTAGAAAAGGTAGGTCAAGAATGGACCTTTCAAAATTAAGCCTTCTCTAACCAGGGTATCCAGCAAGTCAATTTTTTTCTAGCTTTTCTTGATTGATTTTCTCTATTTTAAAATATTGATATTTCAGAAAATTGATTTTATTTCTCTTCCTACCACCTCTTATTTTTAAAAAATAAAAACTAACCTGACATCAATATATACTTTAAAATAAATTTTGTAGCTTGTCTTGATAAGAAATGATAGTGTAGCTGGGTGCTGGTGGCTCACACCTGTAATCCTAGCTACTCAGGAGGCTGAGATCTGAGGATCAGGGTTCAAAGCCAGCCCAGGCAGGAAAGTCTGTGAGACTCTTATCTCCAATAAACCACTAGAAAACTGAAGTGACACTGTGGCTCAAGTGGTAGAGCGCTTGCCTAGAGTATAGAGACAGCGCCCAGACCCAGAGTTCAAGCCCCACGACTGACCAAAACAAAAACAAAAACGAAAAACCAGAAATGATAGTGTATACATAAATATTTAAAATAGCATCACAAAGAAAAAGGTTCTTTTTATTTTCTCTCGAGAGACAAGTCACTACTTTTGGAACCTAGGTGCCTAAGGACAATAGCAGCTCTCTATTTCTTCCAATTTATGCATTCACACATCTCAGTTGTTTTCTGACAAATTTTTTTCTATAGGAAAAATATTGTGAATGTAAAGTTGTTAACTTTAATCATCAATTCTTTGTGTTAAAAAAGGAGAAAGTAGGTCCTTCTATCTCTCCCTCCCTCTTTTACTTCCTTATACTTTTTTCACTTCCACAATCAAATAAGCAGAATTTGTAAAGAAAGAAAAAAAAAAAACTGAACACTTCACACAGACATGTCATCAAGGAATGAAAGGAAGTCACTGGTCGAGCCTGAGGTTAAAAGAGGAATATTAAAAGAGGAAAAGGGAAAGCTATTAGTCCTTCTTACAACACTCCTTCGCTCAGATTACCAGGTATGCCGTAGATCAGAAAGCTGGTAGCACTAATAGATAGGGACTGTTAAATACTAGATTGAACATTTCCGGTTTTAAGACAGTTAAATGAAATGATCTAATTGCTATGGAACTTTGAAGAAAGATTTTAGCAATGCCAATAGTTCAATAAAAAGGCTACCAGAGCATATTCTGATAGTATTTAAGCTACCTTTTCTCCAATGCTTGGATGCTACCCAGTGACTTAAACTATCTTACAGATTTCCAGGAATAAATGCTATCAGAGCTGTCATTTTTCTCATTTGTAAAATCAGGACAAATAGTATTACTTTGTTGTCTGGATTTAAAAGGAACAACGTGTTAATATTCATCCAGTCAGGTGAATTCAACAAAGGCAGATTTTATAATCAATACAGTAATATCAACTTTTAGATTATAGAAATACAATGAAACACTTTTAAAGATAGTAATACTATATTACCTTTTAAAATCAAGATATAGGATGAAACAGGCTCTTGTTGATTTCTTGAGATCATCAGTATTACATGCTGTAAAAGAAATGCCAATAATATTCAATGTACTTATGTGAAAAGAGAACCAGGTAAATGTAGGAAATGGGTGGGGTTGAGAGAGTTGGACAGGAATGGTGGTAGGGGTGACACTGATCAAGCTGTAGTGTGCTCATAAATTAGCATCTTGAATTGAAACTCCTTTGTAAAAGTACTTAAATATAATAAAAAAGAAAAAAAGAGGGATAAAAAGTAATGCCAAAAATATATTTGAAAATGGTTTCACAGCTCTATATGAATGTCTGAACTTGTGAGAAATCTAACTTTCCAAGTGAATAACCCTGAATTTCCTTCTTAATGCTACTGTAACATTTAAAAATTAATAATGGAAAGTATCTTCCATTTAAAGGCCTAAATAGCAGTCTATATTTTATTCTGATAACTCTTGTATGAGGTAAAAAGTAACTTACTCTGAAAATAGAGAAACAATCATGAAGAAATAATTACAGTTCAAAAAGATTTCTCAAATCTGAAGTTTTAATAAAAATATGGATCAACCTGGGAAATAAGAGATAGCCAGGAGCAAGTGATATTGTTGAGCATATGAGGTTAACTGAGAAAAAATAGAGGTCACAAGCACAGCATCCAAGTTAATGGCAGAAGATTTCAACCCAACAGAAAGGCTTTGAGACAAGAAATTAATAGCTAAAGGGACAATGAAGCAGAGGATGTTAAAGCTCATCCCAGACTCACAGGATAAAACCCTCCAAATTATGTATTTTAAATTAGACTGAGAAATTTATTAGTGTATGGAAGGAATTTTAAACAGGTGTCATAGGCAAGTTAGAATTAAGGAAGATATCATACTAGATTAAATAAATTAATCCTGA
Source organism: Dipodomys merriami (assembly GCF_024711535.1). Classification (NCBI taxonomy): domain Eukaryota; kingdom Metazoa; phylum Chordata; class Mammalia; order Rodentia; family Heteromyidae; genus Dipodomys; species Dipodomys merriami. The sequence continues at coordinate 29,729,452 of NW_027203048.1, forward strand.
GGTCAGGTTTCACATACAGATTCCTGGCAGGGAGCCCTCTTATTGCTTAATACCAAGAGGATAGAGCTCTATGGAAAGGTGAAAATGGAGCTCATATTTCATCTGGGGAAAGGAGAATAAAACATCACAAAAGGTTTTGTGCTTCCCCACTGCTAGAGAACAAGAGAGCTTGGTTCAGAGGAAGGTTAAACTGGAGGACCATCTTCTGTAGATACAATAGGTTAAAGCTTCCTGATTGCATTTAATTATTTTTGGAAGCTGTTGGCAAAATAACTGTTGCAATTATAAATAATGCGATATGCCAGGATAATCTAGAGCTTTGAATTAAAAACAACTTTTACCAGGGCAACTTTGTGTTAAGAGCAACAAGATGAAACCATTAAAAATAATCACAATTAGCATATATGTTACAATGGATGCTTGGAGGCGGATGTAGAAAGCAGCAGCAAGCAAATGCTTGACTGGATTTCATGCTGGAGATATAAAGAAATTTTGACTGGTTTAAATGCTCAGGCTGTGATTTATAATAATTATAGAAGAGGAGCTATTGGTGCTTAAACTATGAGTATGTTGCTCTTCTTTATCTGCATGTGTTTTTCAGGTAAACGGAGTAATTTAACTTGTCATTACTGTTCCTATTCAGGAAAGATATAATTCAATAAGTATTTCCTCAATATCTTATGCCTGGTACCAAGGTAAATATACAAAAGGTGAAAGGAACCTGGGCACCAATAGCTCAGGCCTACAATCCTAACTACTCATGAGGCTGAGACCTGGAGAATAACTGTTCAAGGACAGCCCAGGCAGAAAAGTCTACAAGACTTCCTGTCTAACTAACCAGTAAAATGTAGGACTGGAGGGACTGAGTGGTAGAATGCCAGCCATGAGCAAAAAAAAAAAAAAAAAAAAAAAAAAAGGCTGAGGTAGAAATCAAGGCACTTCTTTCAAGCCCTGATACTAACACAAACAAAGCAATACAAAATGGTAAACAAGAATTCACTGTAAGGTAATGACCACTGCCTTTCAGCAATGTTGGAGCCCAGAAATTGATGCCTCAAAGTATGGTGCTTGGCTTGAGAGCTTGAAACTACAGGACAGAAACCATGTATAAGACTTTCTCCTGCCCCTCTTTCTCTTGCTCCCCTTTCTTCTTCAGAGTAGGCCATATAAACCAGAATTCATCCTTCTTAGGATGGAAACTGGGAGCCTTAGCTAGCCATAGTACATAGAAATATTATTCTGATCTTCCTCCATCTTTCTATATAAGACCTGGCTGTTTCTAACCTACCTGCTCTGTACCTGGGAGGAAGAAATTCTACAGAGAGGACAAGAAGAATCACAATGAACACACCTTGCTGGATTTTTCCTCCTTGTGTATTGCTATCAATAGTCCTTTTGGCCCAATAACAATTCTATATGGCTTTCCATTCTTCAGCAACTCTAAACATAAAAATAGGCAATTTTCTTTGAAGGTTTGGGGTTTTATTTATGAAAGCTTCCACAAGATTCAAACCTTTGATGTAATAAATCTGCTGTGCTTTACCCTTCTAGCCTGTTTTTTGTCGTGTAGGACTGTGACTCCTAAGATGGAAGGAATGATATCAAACCTTTCTGTGCGTATAGGCTGAAAGTGAAAATTGGAGTTCAGTCAGTGATATCAAGTATTGTACAATAGACTACAAAACTCTAAGGAACTGCAGAGGCAAGGTTCACAGTAGATTAGGATAGACAGGAGAGACCTACCTGGATTGAAGGAGTAGATTTTTGATTTGAGTGCTTTCAGCAGAAGTGCTCTAGAACCTGGCAGGTTATACTGTGAGAGAGAGAGAATCTGCTGAAAAGCTCATGAAAATTAGCAGTTTGGGGCTGTAGGTACTATGTGGAAATAGGTGACATGTTTAAGAGCCCAGAGGCTAAATAGAAGAAGGAGCTGGCTACAAATACCATGTGCAGAGAAATGACATCTTAAAGAGCCCATGGGAAAATAGGAATGTTATGAAAATGGAATACACTTGAAAATGGTTCCCATTGTGTTACAGAATTTTCCAAGGAGAAAATAAACCTTGGTATTAAAAGTTATTCCAGGAATAAAGTCTCATTAGGGCCAATAATATGACCAGAGCAGACATTCATTTCCCCAAATCTCCACTTCATTTTCACTTTCATAATAGTTTTCTTAAATGAGGAGAAAATGGTTCTTTCTAAGGCTGAATGTCACAGTGAAATTTATTCCTTAAAATTTTTCCTCTTGAATTTCATGGGAAGAAATTCTTCACCATTGTCTTTTACAGGTTTATAGAATGAGACTATTTGCAAATGGTGCACTGACAGAAACTTGGATGATGGCTTTCTTTTTCTCTCTTCTCACTCTCTTTCTTCCTCTTACTTTTCCTCAGTTCAACCCTTTATATGGAACTCACTTTTTCCTATCTTTTGGAAGACTGTTCCATGTCCACTGTCTTCTAAAGAAGTTCCAAATGACTCTAAATCAATAACTTTATCTTACAGACTTCAACGTACCCTCAACTCGAACTCCAAGAGTTCTGGTCCATCAAACTCTCCCCCGAAGCAAATACTGTTCTTTCATAATAACATTGAGCCAGAAGGCACTAAAAGTCTTCAGACTCAATATTGGGCCATCTCTATTGTATACTGCAGGGAATAATTTTACCTCAAACCTTCACATGAAATCTGTCTTGATTGTCTAGACCTGAACACGGCTAGCCAAGAAAAGGGGAAGTGTAAAAGATGAGGAAAGAAAATCAAATGGAAGGAAGATGGGCAAGGAGAGAGAGATTATTCTTCCACTTGGATAATACTAGAAAGTGTACAGAGAACAAAAGTTTAGGAAGCCATATGGTTAATGTTGATCTCTACTCATCAGAGCCCACAGAGTGGTAGGCTCCTTAATTACATTTTTAACTCGGAATCAGACCAGAAAAAATATGAAATATTTGTAGATATTCTAAAACATTGAACATTTTTTCAAATGAGACTAGGGTTATTTATAAAGTACTCAGATATTGGTTTATATATATGAAATCCAAAAGAAATTCTCAATGAAAATATGGTATAGGAAGAAAACACAAAGTAATTGTATACTACAGATAAATGGCATTAAATTTCTTCTGAAAACGAAAATATTTTCACATGTCAGATGAGGTGAGAAGAAATTCACAAGAGTTTCTTAAGCATTATAGTTCTAAGGACTAGTGTTAACTTGATTTGAGTGTAAACTTGGAAGAATAAAGTAAAAATAATGATGTTCATATTCTCTCCTTCAACAGATAATAAAAAAGTTAGGTATTACCATCCTCAAATTGATGAGGGTTTTTTTGTTTTGCTTTGTTTTATGCTAGGCCTCATACTCTTGCTCAGCTCTTTTCCTCAGGCTAGCACTCTACCCCTTAAGACATACCTCCAGTTCTGCCTTTTTGCTAGCTAATTAGAGATGTATCCCTCATATTTGTCTTTCCAGGATGGCTTTGAAGCTGAATTCTTTTTTTAATTTTTATAACCTTTTTATTGCCAAAGTGATGTACAGAGGGATTAAATTTACATAAGTAAGGTAATAAGTACATTTCTTGTCAAACTTGTTATCCCCTTCCTCATTTTTCTCCTGCTTTCCCTCTCCCCCACCCCTCCAAGTCGTACAGATCATTTCCAACATATTGTCATATGTATATCGCTGTTGCATTGGTTCCCTCCTTGTCCTTTGTCTCGCCATTCTGTTGTTCCATTTCCCTTCCCTAATTCAAATAAATGTATACACAATACCAGGGAACCCAAATCAAATACAATGACAACAGAGGATACACCATAGGGGGAAGAACATACAAAAGAAACAAAAAAAAAAAATCACATAGCACATTAAAAGCAACAAAAACAAAGAAAAACCTCTCCTGTCCATGTCTTGGAGTTTATTTCACTTAGCATCATCTTATATGGTCATATTTACATAGCTATTGAGCTTTTCTGTTCATCTGATAAGATTATCCTAGATGTATTCTAATTATTGCAAAGAAGGGAAACCATGAGACCTATGTTTCTTTGGATCTGGCCTACATCACTTACTATGACTTTTACCAAGTCTTTCCATTTCCTTACTAATGGGGCGGTGTCATTCTTTCTGTTAGAAGAATAGAATTGCATTGTATATATACATACACATTTTCTTGATCTATTCATCTACTGAGGGGCATCTGAGTTGGTTCCCTATTTTACAAAACTCAATTCTTAATCTCAGCTTTCAGAGTGGCTAGGACTATAGGCTGATTTTTTTCTTTAATGTTGAAAATATGTACTAAGCATTTGTATTGCTTCAGAGTCATGATTTAATATCTGAATGTATTACATATAACATAAAATTGGATGTGCTTAAGTGAAAAATATATTCCTGCCATTGTAGGATTCAATACTTATGAATTTTATCCAAATTCTTAAACAATCGCCTGTAATATTTGACAAACTACCTATTAGGAAGTACATTTTTATAGTAACACATGCAGCTACATAACACTAGGAAGAATGTATTATAAACCTTTTTAATGTGAATCTGTTATTTCCAAACAATTAAATTAACATCTTAATGCCACAGTTTTTAGGAAATAACTTCACTTCTAAACACATAAAGTTACTTAAAGAATCCAATCATTGCAAAAACAAACTGCTAGAACATCCTAATATGTTTTTACTTTTAAACACAAAGGAGTATAAATTTCTTTTAAAATTCCCAAATCTATTGCGTTACACTTACAATTTATTCAAAATGCTTGAACAAATACCTTACATGTTAAAGGCAATATAGAAAGACTTCTAAGAAGGCTTAGAAAAGATGTGTTATTTATCAAGTCTTGAGCACTGTTAATCACTACTATTTACCCAAATGGATAAAAATCTGGGAACAATAAGTAGTCTGGATGTTGAAATATTAAAATAGGGAGAATAAAATCTAGAAGGATAACAAAAAAATCTACATCAAGTCAGAATAATATTAGATTCGTAATAGAAGTATGATAGGAAGAGATATTAGTAGAAGATGATCAGGTGAGTATCTTCACAAAGTTCCAGATATAATTTGCCTTTGAACAATGAACAGAATATTTATAAAAGAAAAAAAATCCAAAAGGAGAAACTAATATTTGGTTGGACATGAAATTTAATGAAAAGCAAAACCTACTTGGTTGGATGCATAAATAATTTCTGTTTTCCTCAAGAGGTAGGCCCAATGTACAGGAATGCCTCCATGTTTTTAGTTACTGTTATTATTTTTGATATCTCTAAGTGGCTGTACAAAGGAGTTGCCATTGAACAAAGCAGTTTATGAATGCAATACATCTTGGACAATGTTACCCCTTTCATCATTTTCACCCCTCCCTGCCAACCTTCATTCATTCATTTTTCTTCATTTTTAGGATATGTATTGAATTTTTTACTGCATTCCCCCCTCCTTTCTTCTCTTCATTTGTCTACTCTTCTGCCCTTGACCCCACTCTAACCCTTTCAAGTACCAGTTTTTCTGGTGTTCATTTTATTAACCCAGCACTCAATGTACTTAATGGATGTGATAGATGTATGAAAAAATGTAATTTACTTGTCTATTAGAAAGAATGACATTGCATCATTTACAAAGACATAGAAGGAGCTAGAAAAAGTTGTGTTGTATGAAGTCAGGCCCAGAAAGGCAAAGGTTACATGCTTTCTTTCATATGTGAACTAAGAAGAAGCACATTGTTCAGCAACCATCCTATGGTTCTTGGATGATCTAAACAGAAGTGAACGACTGAGAGCCCTTCTACTTTCCTGACCCCCTAAATACAGAAGGACACGGACCTCCTGAGGAGCTGTCAGAGTCAACATGGAAAAATGATCATTGTTCTATGAGCCATGATAAATAGAGTAGAAGAAAAGCCCAAGGAACCACAGCTTCCTGTGCTTTGTTACTCTTCTTTCATTCATTTGATCTAAAGCTTTTACTTACTAGAAAGCCATTTAGTGCTTTCAGACTAAATGGAATATTTTATTTGAGTTCCTAGCTTCGTGATGAAATTCATTGTTTTTTTAAAAGAAGTATCAGCATCATTCAGGGGCTATTTTACCTGTCTAATCTTAGCAAATTTGCTACTATGTGATTTACTCTGAGGGTTGGGGTGGAGAAGCCTGTAGGTTGACTAGACTTTTATCCTGGATATCTTACATAATCTGTGTAGTGGACTCAGTAGTTTAACTTCCTTTGCTTTTATGGATTGAAACAACACATTACTGGTTTGTGATGATTTTCATCACAATGTACTATTAGTTCCATCTGAGATGCCTTTAACTAAGTGCATCTGCAAATAATTATGCTAAAAGGATAACCAATTGTTTTGACAAATATAGGGCAAGGCTTTCAAGAGATAGAGCAGCATTAAATTTAGGGTTTGTATAACTACCGGAATTGGCCTTTGAAAGCACATATAGTGTTCAAGGCTACCACTGAAATGCTTTCATGCTAAGTGGCTTATTATTTCCACTACTATAGACACAGGGATCAGATCACCCCCTTGGTTCATACCCTCATTATAATGGCATCATCTAGCACTACCATGGCTAATTTCCTGGGCTTATCTCTGGTCACTGCAGGAGTTTTGTGAAAGATGCCATTTCTTTTAGTAAATGTGGCAGTTATAAATGTATTTATCTCTAAGCTCCTGTAAATGGCTTCCACAAAAATAGATAAAAATCACTCTCTGAGGAAAGAACATCTCATTTCATGTTGATGGCACTTTCCAACGACATCTGTGCTAATATGGCCGACAGAGCAATTCTGTTAATGAAGAGAATACCTTCTGAGAATGCCCTCTGAAAGTTACTCTAAAGTCTACAAATAATAAATACACATCTGGAGACCATATTTAGAAAGAATGACCACTTTTTGTTCTTCCTACTTCTCCTCCAGTGGGAATAGTTCCCTCTCAGCCACCAAGGGCAGCACACCATCGGTGGAAGTCCTTTCCTTAGGCTGGATCAGCATCTAAGCAATTCCATGGTAGTTTCTGCTTAGGACGGGGCATGTTGGAATAAGGTAAATAAAATGGGGCACTCAGCCGCAGAGAAGGAGCCATGAGAGTGCTGGAAAGCCAGGGTAGGTGTTGTGATGGTGCTGGGAAACCATGACAAGAAACTGCTAGACAAACTTTTAAAAAGCCCCTAAAAAGAAGAACTTAGGATAGGAGGTAATTTGTGGGCAGCCAATTCTATTCTGAGTGGTGTGCCTGGTGCCTAAATTTTTTGCTGACAACCAGATATTTAGCTTCTGTATTATGCTTCTGTATTTTTCTTGGCTTGCAAAACATAAAAAAGTTGGAAAGATTCCATTTACATGATCCCTCCCCACCCCTCTTTTGGGGGTGTAAAAAAACCCACTTGTTACTTGGGGCTGCTTCTGGGTTCCTGTACCTAGGAGTAGTCCTTGCCATTTATTATTGGCTATTGACAAATCACCTTTTATTAATAAATGTCCTTATAATAAAGATATGGTTTTTAAGTCAGTGGTCCGTATCCTGGGGATCTTTCAACTTGTTGCACTGTTACCTTCTTTACTGTGGCTCTTCACCCAGGTCAAACAGCAAGGAGGTCCCCTTAAATTTAATGATATCTACCATTTACTGAATGGTAACAATGATGGTGATAACACCACTACTTGTAGGGCAATAGTGGACATCACAGTTATGATGAGGGATTATGGACTGAATATTTGAGTACCCTCCAACTTTATATGTTCAAGCTATAATAGCTTTTTCTCAGGGTGACAAAATACTCGAGAGAAACAAGGCAGGAATTATTTTAGAACATGACACGAGGTTTCAAACCAATGATTTACTGGCTATTTTGTTTTCGGACTATGATGAAGCAGAACATCAAGGCAGGTTATGGAGAGCAAATTCGTTTGCCTCCTGGTAGCTAGTGACCAGAGACAGAATATCCTTCAGTAAGTCATGCTCAATGATCTACTGCTTCCTCTAACTAGGCCCCACCTCCCACTACCTCCCATTATTGCCAGCAAATGATGAATCTATTAATGAATTAACAATTGAGTAGGTCAGATCTCATAAGATAATCACCTCTTAATGATTGGATCTACCAGCTGAGAACCAAGGTATCAAGATATAATGTACCTCCAGGAGTACCACAACAAAGTCTTAACATTTGATGGGGTAATATTTGAAGATGGGGCTTTCAAGAAATATAACCCCTGTTTTCATTGTATTTGATGTTGGTATAATTTGGGGAGGGAAAGGGAAAAAACAACTTGTTTAAATAGGGATATAGGTGGACCCATTGCAACAATGAGATGTATAAGATGTTATGTCAAAAAACGAACTTTTTGGCACGGGGGGGGGGGGGGGCGGCAGAATGTAGTTGTGGAGATGGGAGGGAAGGGATGGTGGGGGAAAAACAAAGGAGGAGGCAACAATGCTTGATGAGAAATGTACTTATTACCTTGCTCGTGTAATTGTAACCCCTCTGTATGGTATTTTCACAATAAAAAATAATAAAATAAAATAAAAATAATAATAAAGTAAATAAGGAGCTAGGCACCAGTGGCTCACACCTGTAATCCTAGCTACTCAGGAGGCTGAGATCTGAGGATCACTGTTCCAAGCCAGCCCAGGCAGGAAAGTCCGTGAGATTCTTATCTCCAATAAAACACTAGAAAACTGCAAGTGCCACTGCTATGGCTCAAGTGTTAGGTAGAGTGCTCGCCTTGAATTGAAGAGTACAGTGACAGCTCCCAAGCCCCCCCAAAAAAGAGAGAGAAGTAAGTAGGGTCCTCATGGGTTTATAAGAGGAATAACCTCTCTTCCTTTCCTTCATTCACTGAAGGCTATGTAAGAACATAGAGAGAGGGCAGATTTGTGCGAGTCAAGAAGACAGCCTTGATCTTGAACTTCTCAGCCTCAAGAACTTTTAGGAATAAATATCTATTCTTTAAGTCAGCCATTTTGTTGCAATTTGTTATAATAGTTTACAAAGACTAAAACATTATACAGGAGAAAAACACCATCTGTAATTTATGATCTTTCTTTCTAACACTTCCTCATACCTGCTAAAGAGAGAGGCCTTATGTGATTGGTGACTTTAGAGACTATTTTTGAACATGTAAACCACTTAGGCTCTTCTTACCAGACCCTGACTATTCACAGAACAAATAAATGTGTTCTGATTCTCTCTCAACTGTGTGTTCAGACAGTGACTCTGAAGAAAATCTTTGTTGTCTAGAGTAACAGGTGGAAAATCAAATTAATTCAGGAAGAAAAAAATTACCATATTCACTTCACTAGAACTCCATAGCCACATTTTCATTCAGTTTATATTATCAAGATCCAGATCTCCATTGGATATTTATGAGTATCTTGTAAAGTGATTTTAAACTAGGGGAAAAAAGATATTATTTATAAACCTCCCCCAAACTCACCAGTGATCACATCTAAATCTCATTGTGGGGTTTTCATTTTATTCTTTTTATTGAAAACTCAATATTATAACATGGTGGTTACTTGCTTAAATTCCATAGACAGAATGTGAGTTCAGATCTATGTATAAACATTCTGTCCTCTCTCTCTCTCTCTCTCTCTCTCTCTCTCTCTCTCTCTCTCTCTCTCTCTCTCTCTCTCTCTCTCTCTCTCTCTCTCTCTCTCTCTCTGTTTATTTAAAAAGTAATTCAATTCACAAAACAGAAGTACTTAGCAACAACCTAACTATCCAAGCTAGCTGCAAGAGATATTTCAGAGGAAACTTTCACAAGTTATACATAATTTGCTTTAGTTCTGGTGTCATTTTTACCAATTCATTTACCAGTGCTTGAAAGGGACTTAACTTTTCTTCTGATATAACATTTCTATTTATTTCTAGGTGGCCCTTTTCAAAAGAGAGAGAAATGGAGCCAACAAAGTTACTTGGCTATGAAGAGTCTGGCAGAAATCAGTAGTTCCCCTAACTCCTCATGCCAGAAAAAAAGCTTTAGCCTCTAACTCTGGAGCTAGAAGCAAAAGATTGTCACCCAAAGTAGACAAGTGGCTGTCCAAGGTTATTAAATATGCCTGTACCTGACAGTAATTGTTCCTATTATTTTCCCTACCTGAAGGATAAGAACTTCTTAATTAGTGCCTGGGAAAGTAAATGAAGATTTAACTGACAGAAACTGTATGCCTGGTTTTGTTATAATGAAGTCAGTCATGTAATCAAGCACAGGCCAATTTATTGCTCTACTCAAACACAAACTACTAAGTTCCTACAATAGACACTTCGTGAACTTTACCCATCACTGTTACAAACAACATAGGATATCAGCAGGCACATGATTTGTGGAATTTCCTTGACAATCCTTAATTTGAGCTCGTGCATTCTCTAAACAAAATTTTATGCTTCAATAATTCTGAAAAAGATCAATGGAGAGGTTCCTATTATTGTGTGTAAAAGAAATTGTAATTCTTAAAGAATGGCAACAAGTAAGCCAGATTATTCTACAGAGTTACAAAACCCTGAAAGCTATGTATATAAAAAAGTAAAGGAAGAAATAATTAAGGAAGACAGTAAAGGAACTATTAGGAAAAAAAGAATTAAAAAAACATTAGGGATTAACATTAGAGGTTCCTTTCTTCTCTAGCATTCTTGGTCCCCAAGTATAGAAGTACGAAGCCAACTTTCTTCTTTCTCATGATATGTGAACTTCTCTATGAAGCATTATTATTATAATAACTGCTTTTAAATACAACTACTAATTAACACTGGGATTAGTCAACAAATTATCTTATATATTGCTGAACAAATTTTATTAAACATATTAAAAGGATAACAAGCATTATAATTCTCCATCTCCCCACCCCCCCCTCTTTATTTTCCCAAGACCTGTAGCTCAGTGTATATCTGTTCTTGGGTGTACCAGCAAACATTTATCTCGCTTTTCCACTTTGAGATTACATTAACCTCATGTAATTGTGTATTCTTGTGCATAACTTAATTCAGAACACCATTTCAAACACTACTATTCTGTTTATGAATTCTTATTATTATGGTATCTTGAACTCTTTGGAGAGAACTTCATGTTACATATTATTGGGTCATCAGAGATGGCCATGCTGAGCATGTTTTATCCTTAATATATCTTTGGAAGACTAGAGTTAAACAATCATGCTATATCTGATTTACCAAGGTTATTTTTCTTATTGCAAGTGTAGCTGATGTGATCACATAAATCTGATATCTATCTAAATGCTTTTCCTAGCAAAGTAGTTGTCAGAAGGTTAGATCAGAAGAGACCTTTTATTTCTTAGTTGTTTCCATTATCTCTCCTTTCATGTGAAGAGTTTGAAGACTTCTTCATATAAGGATTTTTGTTTGAAGAATTTGAATAGATTTTTAGTGACTTCATCAAGATAGAAGTCTTAGCCCATTTGAATCTTTGATGCCAATATGAAATTCTTTTATTCTTATTGTAACATGTGTTTCATGGTAAAGAAAGCTATCATGTCAATTTTTGAAGTTTAGAGGTTTACAAATATTTATCAAAGCAAACACAATGTTGATAATCATCACACTCATAAGTTATCAATATCTTTGGCATTTATTGCTTTTTAGTTTTCCTTCTGTGATGACTTATTTCAACGTGATAACTTGTATCTTATTTCCTAGTTTTGATTGTCTTGCCTGTCATAATGAAAAAATATGTTGACTCATTTTTATGAGCCTTAAATTATTTTTTATCAGAAATACAAAAATACTCAAACTATACTAAACCATGTATCCTCTTCTTAGGTAGAAACCCAAAACATTTTATGGATTCAAGAACTGCTCTAGGGGCTGGGAAGGTGGCTCAGTGGTAGAGCGCTTGCCTTGCATGCATGAGGCCCTGGGTTCCATTCCTCAGCATTACATAAGCATAAAAAAAAGCCGGAAGTGGTGCTGTGGCTCAAGTGTAGAGTGCTAGCCTTGAGCTAAATAGCTGAGGGACAGTGCCCAGGCCCACAGTTCAGGCCCATGACCAACCCCTCCCCCCCCAAAAAAAAGAACTGCTCTAAACTTCAGTCATAGTACACTCTCACACTGAGCTTCAGAACATCTTAGTTTATTATTTCCCTTCCCCTCCCCAAATTGCAAAAATATATATACAAGATGCAGGGCACCAGAATCAAACTCAGTGACAACAGGGGTTGTAACATGGGGAAAGAACATACAAAGAAACAAAAAAATCACATAGTACATTGTAAGTACATTAAAAACAACAACAAGAAAAATAAAATCTCTTGTGTCCCTACCGTGGGGATCATTTCACTTAGCATCACATTATATGGTCATATGTATATAACTTTTGACCTCTTCTGCTTGTCCTAGACATATACTAGTTATTGCAGATAAGGGAAACCATGGAACCTATGTTTATTTGGGCCTGGCTTACTTCACTTAATTTAATTTTTTCCAAGTCTTTCCATTCCCTAACATATGGGGTGATGTCATTCTTTCTGATGGAGGCATAGAATTCCATTGTGTGTTTGTTTGTGTGTGTGTGTGTGTGTATCACATTTTCTTGATCCATTCATCTACTGAGGGGCATCTGGGTTGTTTCCTTATCTATGGTGAATAATGCTGCAATAAACATAGCTTTGCTGGTAGTTTTAGTATGACCCATTTTAACAATGAGATGTACAAGGCACTATGTTGTAAATGAACTAATGAACTTTACAACTTGTGGGGGGAGGGAGGAGTTGGGGAGGTGGAGAGGAAAGGGATGGTCAAGGAAAAACAAAGGAGGGGGTAACAACGCTCAATAGGAAGTAGGCTCATTACCTTGCTCATGTAACGGTAACCCCTCTACAGTATCTTTACAATAAAAATATATATTTAATTTTTTTAAAGTCTTAGTTTAATTCTATGATAGTAGGAACTTGGGATTACCACAAAGGACCTCTAGCAGATGCATGCTCATGGTGGATTCAATCCCTAGTCTGACCTTGTATGGGAAAGTTCCACTTTTTCCTGGATCTCACTTAGCACAGATGACACCGCAGACAGCCTTGGCTTGGACCACCCGATCTTCTTCAGGTATGTGATGATTAGAGGAGAAAAGGAATCTATTCTCTAGAAACATTGCTCCTAGTACTTTCAATATTTTATCCAAAATATTGTGTTATGACATTCCAATACAACTAATAAACTAAAAGGTAACATTTTACTGCCATTTTTGTCTATCTTAGAAAAAGTTGTGGCCCTAAAGCTAATCATAGAGAAATACTGAAATTATTTAATTGATTTGTTACATATTCAACCAAGTCATTTGAAAGAGGAGACTCTCTCTTCCTTAGTCTATTTAGAATATTTTCAAAAACGAACAAAAATATATTAAGTATACTAACATTCACCTTTTCCTCATCTAATTACATATTTTATGAACTACTGATTTAATTGCCTAGTACAGTTAAATTCACATATAATTAAAAGCAATAGTGTAAGTCTAAATCATAAATTTCCTGAATGTTAAGGGCATTAATCAATTTAAGACAGTGAAAATAAGTCATATAAAAATTAAGATTAGGGCCTGGGAATGTGGCTTAGTGGTAGAGTGCTTTCCTAGCATGTAGGATATATATTGAATTTTTTGTTATTGCAGAAGATACCACTGTGATGCTATTTCAGTAAGCATCCATGTCCTACACATGTTTTAACTTATTAGGTAGAAAATAACTCAGAATAGATTAACTATCTCATTGAAATCAAAGACTCTTTAAAATGAGAGTGTTACATTTTCTTTTGTTTCCAATTCATAACAAAATGCCTGGAATTAAAAGTGAATTCCACCACTCAGATTAACCCCCAAATTGATATGTTTACTATCAGGAATACAAAATGGAGAAGAAAACAGAAATAGTATGTGAGTAGTTTGATTGCTTGACTGGATCTTCCTGGTGCTACAAGTAGTTGGTGTGATTGTGTGGGAAGATTTTATCTGGATTCTGGTTCTAGGCTAACATTAAAACTTGATATTGTTTGTATGTTATATAATGGTGTAGAGAATTTTATTTTTTTCTAACCTCTTTAAAAGAAACCCAATAAGGAAAGGAACAGAGTTATACTTTAGATGTCTGACTGGTTTGTTTCATGTTAATCTTTAGGCCATCTCCAAGGCTACAAAATTGCAATATAAACACTACAGGCTATTTGTGATCAGAAAGTCAAGTTTCCAGCCAGGATTAAAATAATTGACATGATTAAAACCTATTATCTATTTAGTTTAAATAACTGTAATATTAGAATTTAATAGGATTTCTCTAGGGAAATTTGTCAACAAAATCTTTTCCAAAAAGTATGTGAACATAGGATGAATCAAAGACAAAAAATAAAATCTATTCTTAGGTTGGTTTCTAACTACTATAAATTCATAGCATTGTTTGTTGTGCCTGACTTTAAAGGTCAGCTGAAGACACAAATAAATCTCCATTTCCTATTGGCTTAAATGATATATAACTCTGGAATTTTTGAGAGATAACACGTTCTGTATTTTAAAACCATGGTCTTGCACATGAGACCTTGGACATAGTATTTAAATTTTATCTAATCCTATCTTGAAAAGTAGCATTGGTAGTATTAGATTAACAATCAACATTAAAGCATCTAAAATTGTTACTGAATGAGTCAATTCTCCAAGCATTTTAATGATAGTTGAGAAGAATGGTTGCTTTGGTTGTCTATCTATAACAAGAGAGATGCTTTTAGTATTGTGAGATTGATATGAAATTGCAAGATACAGCATTTACAGAGATAGGCAAAAAGTTAAGTAAAATCCAGTGATAGCTTAAAATGATGGTGGATTAAATAGCTCTTTTCAGCACCACTTTGAATGGCAGCTGAGTTACAAAAGGACAATTTATGGTCAGAGAGCTGGATCCTGGATAAAAGTTAGTTTCAAAATGAAGAATGGTAATAAATAGACCCATTTAAAGCAACAGACAATACCTCATACTTGTGTATATTTCTATTAAGAAGTCAACAATTTTATGTTTGGATCTGAAAACAATAGTGTTGATGTTCAAGAATGAAAATAGAGAAAATTACGTAATAAATTCAAAGGTGTAGATATTTCCCTTTCCAATTTTGAAGCACATTCGTGCTGAGGAAGATATCAAATGATACTTGGTTAATGCCAGAAACTCTCTTTATATTATCATTGAAAGGCAAAGTCAACAAAATACTCAACAAAATAAACACTAGGAAGCTGGTACTTGAAAGAGGTAGGATGGAGTTAAGGGGCAGGGAGTAGGTAATTGCAGAAGATAAAATGAGAGAATACAGTCAAGAATGCAATGCTTATCCTAAAAGAATTAAGAGTAAGGGAAGGGGTGGGGAGAGGAGAGATGGGTGAGAATATTGAAAGGGGTGACATTGATCAAGGTGCATTATATTTATACACTGTTTTCTTAAATAGCAGCTCCTTTACACATCTAATTAAAGATAATAAAACAATCTTAAAAAAATTAGTTCCAAATAGAGTTACCTTTCCTAAATAAGAATTAGAAAGAAATATATATATACATACAAACATGTATATTTATGTACGGTTTTGTGTACCTTAAAATCACAGTATATATAAGCAGATGCCACATGCACATCATGTGTATGCCATATGCATACACAATACTGCACAATACTGCATGCATGTCATGCATGTCACACATGCATCACATGATTGCCACGAACATTTCATAGACATGAATAGCACATTCAAACACAAGTTATCCATGCATCACACAGGTCAAAATATGTCTTGTGCCTAATGTTCATGTTGAACTTAAATGACACACACATTTACATTTGTTATACACACCACAGGCATATTACACATCATGTAAACATCATGCATGCTACATGCATGTCACTCATGTCACTTGCTTGTCATATATGTGTTACATGCATGTCATACAGTGCCACAAGCATGCCAGCTGACACACATGTGATGCACATATCAATGCATGTCACATATATGTCACACATGACAGCTATGAGCTACATTTACATATTAGCTACATTCGTGAAACATATCACTTGCATGTCACACACATGCCACCTGTCCCAAGGTGCTTCATTCACATCTCACACCCCACACGTAACACATATGCCACATGTACATCAAGTGCATGGCACATTGCACATGTGTATCACATGCATGTGACTCACACACTACATTAATGTCACTTGTGTCACACATATATGTGCCACATGCCATGTACATGCCACTTGCATTTCCATCACATACATGGATATCACATGTGACAAGGTATCACATGTGTTACATACTACCTGCTGTTTACATGTGTGTTGGGTGTAGGTAGGAATGACATGGATGTTACATACTACATGCAAGCTGTGTGTTGTGTGCAAGCATGTGTCACACATGTCACACTATGCAACATTACACATGCGCAAACCTACATATTAAATGCAGGTTACACATATGTTCCATTTATGTGATGTGCATTTTACATATTTGTTGCAATCTATGATGTGCATGCTATGTATGTAGCATATATTTATGATGTGTGACATGCATATTTCATGTGTATGTGAATATATTTCATAGATTTATGTATATTGCATATATGTTACATATTTTTCCATATGCATGTATGTATACATTCCATAGAGATACACATATGCACATGTGCTGTGTGTACTATACATATTCTATACATTTTATATTGCATGTGTTTGTATGTATGTGAATAGAGTTATACACACGCTATAGCACTTAATAGGTTACATGCATGCTGTGTGTTTGTAGTGTGTGAATTACTTATATATTCTGTATTTTTTATGCATGTTGCCTGCATGCTGTATGTGTGATATGGGTGTTGCTTATAATTTGCATTGTTTAATGTACATGCAGGTTATATGCATGCTATAGATGTGTTGTATGCAAGACATGCACAATATATATGCTATAATGCTGTATTCATGTGATATAATAATGTGTTACATGTATTGTGTTTTTGTTATGTGTTTGTTATGTATACCACATATATGCTGCATGTGTAGTGTATTGGACATATTACATGTAATCTGCTTGTGATGCATAAGTTATAGCCATGTTATCTGTATGTGGTGTGCTATATCCATGTTCTGTGCTTCTAATGTGTAGTGTGTATGCTGTGCACAAGCTACATACATGTTCATTGTGATACATGTATACCATATTTTCACATGTGTATCATGTCTGTAATCAGTCACCTGTATGTGTCATGTATTGTATGTGTGTGGTACCTTCATGGTGCATGTATTACATGTATGTTGCACATGTTATATATGTTGTATGTATTTTCATATGCATCTATTTCATGTGCCTTTATTTCATATTTATAAGTGTGTATGCATGTTGCAAATGTGCGACATGGTTACATTTATGTTAAATGCATGTAGCATGTGTCATATATATCACATGGGTGTGCATATACATTTCATAAGTTCTGCACATGTTGCATTATTCTGCATGTCAATGTGCTACATGTGTGCTACGTGCATGTGGTGTATATGCTACATATATGTTACATGTTTGTTACATGCATACATTGCACCGGCATATTATATGAGCAGTATATTACACATATAATGCATATGTATTGCATGTGTAGTTTGTGTCACTCAGGTGTTTCATGTATGTGGTGTATTTTGTGCATGCTGCATTGATGAATGTGCTGCTGCTTGTATGTTGCACATATGTGATATGTGTCACATGTGTGTTGTGTTGTGTTCACATGTGAGTTGCATGCATGGAGTGTTACTTGTGTCATATTCATGGTCCATGTGTATGGTGTAGTCAGCATGTATGTTTTAGGTATATTGTTTGCATGAGCCATATGCTGCATGCTTTTGTTGTGTGTTGTACATATTTTGCATATGTATTACACATTTAGCAGTAGGTCACATTCATGTGCTATTTGTTGCATGCACCTCTCATGTGTGGATATACAATCATAACATTGCCTATGTTACATATGTGTTGCATTTGTATTTCATATGTTCATCCTATGCATTGCATAGAGTTACATGCATGTGTAGGTATTGTATGTGTTTTATGTGTTATATATCTTTACACATGTACAATATCTGTCACATATTTATTTCTTATGTATATGCATATTCATCTCATAGGGTCACACATATGCATGTATTACATGTGTTCTATGTATGTTCCATGTGTATGGTATATGTTACATTTGTGTAATGTGATGTATACATCACATATGTGCAGCATATGTCATGTATTTCATGTCTGTGCATATATGTTTGTGGAGTTACACATCCATAACACATATGTAATATATGTTTCACATATATATGTTGAATGTACACATTACATGTAGTTATGCTATGAAATATACATGGATGTATATTACATATACATATATATGTAACTCTATGAAATTGGTAAGTAGAAATGTCCAAAAATTGTTTTCCAAATAATTTTTTTTTGCCAGTCTTGGGGTCTTGACTCAGGGCTTGGGCACTGTCTCTAGTTTCATTTGCTCAAGGCTAGCACTCTACCACTTGAGCCACAGTGCCACTTCTGGATTCTTCTGTATATGGGATACTGAGGAATAGAACCCAGGGCTTCTTGCATGCACTCTAGGCAAGCTCTCTACCACTGAGCCACCTTCCCAGCCCTATTTTCCAAATATTTTTAAAAGATTGCTTTGTATTGGAAATTTATTGGGCATTCACAGGTCAGTGAAAGGTGCTACAAATGAATAGAGGTCAAAGAAAGAAAATACAATCAATTTATAAAATATTTTGCTAATTGTAAGATTTAAGTTCTTGTAGTAAAATTTCATCTACAATTAGTCAAATACTATTTAATGTGAAAATACATGGAATTTAAAATAGTGTGAAGAAGTAATCATTGGTCTAAATAAAATGCTGAATTTTAACAGCTTTTGAGATACAATCAACACTATGGGATTCATCATTTTAAAGATAACAACTAATTCTTTGTAGTATATTCAGAAAAAGGTGCAACCATCACTACAGTCAACTTTATAATATTTAAACATGTCCAAAAAAGCAAAACTAAACTAAACTAAATAACTTCATTCTTTATTTAGGGTTCCACCATTTCCACTGAGGTCCATTGACAATCAATAATCTCCTTTCTATCCATTCCTAATATGGAATTTAATATGAATGGAACCATGAAATCTGTACTCTTTTGTGACTGGCTTCTTCAACTAGCACAATGTTTTCAAGGTTCACTCATGTTGTAGCATACATCAGTATTTCATTCCATTGCATGGTTGAATAATAATACACCATGTGCTGTATTTTGTTTCTTCATTCATCTATGCTAAGTTTTTATGTATTGTCTCACGTAACTCTAGTCTAAGAAAATCCTCAGAGGATTCTCCATTTCAGTTTCTAGAAAATTGAAGTGACTTGATAAATCACAATGGATTAGTAAGAAGTCTTTGTATTTAAATTAATACTGTATCTAGAACTTTTTGTTAAGTAGGATTTATACTTGAGGGAGTTTGGGGGAAAAGAATAAGCAGGTACTTATAGAAATGTTAGTTATGATTGATTATATATTGGATCATTTATAGAGGAAAATCTTGAACATCATTATACGATGTAGTAACTGTGGACTTGTTAAAAATTATGGTATAGCAAAACGATAGAATATTATTCATCCATAAAGTAAGGGTTTTCCAGAACACTATTGCTGATATAGAAAATCCAAAAATAAAAAATACCCACAGTCATAAATGTCAAGAGATTGTGGAAGAGTAAGTGTATCTGTACACAGCAGGTCTCAATGGTTCATCATTAGTCAAATAAGTAGAATGAAGACTTAATGGGAAATTGGAAATGTTAATATATGCAATGTGTATACATACACATAAACATAGGTATTTTTCTGTCACTGTTAGCCATAAATGCCACAGGCCGAAATGTATATACACATGGTATACCAATGATGTCACAGAAGTTCTGTGAACACAATGTAGATATGATATTATTTCACATTTTTCCTGAATTTTTATCTACTCTAAAAGAAATCCAAAAAGTATGTAATTAAACAACAATAATATTTTGTCCAAATTTGTTTCCATGATATTTGGGTGAGTTTGAGCCAGAATAACTGTTTTAATTTTATTATCAAATATGCAGCTGGCAATAAAAAAAGAAAAAGAGAGCTATAGCCAAGATCTATCTATCCTATATCTTTAGTAGAAAAATGTCCTTTCTGTGTATTGATAAGGCCTGTTTGCAGAAGGAGATAGTCTCATCTGTAAGGAAGAAACAGATGCTTGGCAATCTTGGAATAAATGGTAGGCTGTAATGCAAAACCCATTTGCCACAGTCAAATGTTGCTCATTAACCCCCACCCCCCCATACACACACACACACACCCCTAGCACAGCATGCAGTTAGACTAGGGAAGAGCCTACATTGGTATTTGATTCCCAAGAAAGGATTGCTCAACATATTGATTGTAGACAACAGTTCCCTTAGACCATTCATACTGCCTTCTTTTTAATAGCTACTACTTGCTTCATCCCTCTATTTTAAACAATATAAGTCAAGTGTGAATCTAAATTTCCCTGAGTAATATTTGTGTTAATACCAAATTTTTCTATCACTATTGCATTGTGAAAAAACACAGAAAAAGGAAGAAGAAGCATCTGAAGGGGAATTCAGTTTAACATCAACACCAACCTAACAGCTGACATCCAGTATAGCAGAGTCAGTTTAATATCTCAGAGTTAGAATGACAGAACCCACCTCCTTTTTTAGATAAATTTTATAATGTATACTTCTCTGGTTAAGAGATGAATATGAATATACAATTCCTTGCCTGAAATTTTAAAAAAAATCAATCAGTCTCTGAAAATGATGATAGGGTAACCACTCATGAGAAAAGCAGATTTGATCCAAGGTGACATAAAGCTGGCTTACGGGTAGAGCAGCACTTACTGTGAAAATGTTATGCCTTTGTCTGCAAAATATCCATGTCCTTGAGGACAGGAAGCTCCCACAGATCCCATGGAATGTGGAATGAAAGTACAGATTACACATTGGTGTCTCTACATTTTAAAGTGTCCCAATTCTAAGACATGTTTGGCTCTATTGTTATTTAAAAGAGGAATATAGTTCTTGTATTCACATTTTAAGAACATTATTTTTAAATGGGTGAAAAATAAAGGTAAGGTACATGTTATAGAATTAATTCATTTGAATAAGTCTGAATATTTTGTAGAACACTTTTTCAATGATTAATTTCTATAGTTTTACACACTCAAAAGAACAAATAGGCCAGCTATGCAGATAGGTAGCTCATGCCTGTAATCCTAGCTATTCAGGAAGCTAAGATCTGAGGGTTGCAATTTGAAGCTAGTTCAGGCAGGAAAGTCTATAAGGCAGGAAAGTCTTATCTACAATTAAGAACCAAAAAAAAAAAAAAAAGCTGGAAGTAGAGCTGTGACAGCTCAAGTGATAGAAAACTAGCATTGAGCAAAAAAGCTTAAAGACAACCAGGCCCTAAACAAAAGCCCTAGGACTGGTATCCAAAAGAAAAACAAAAGGAATGACTAAAAAAAGCAATGATGAAACCTATACTAACTATATTTCATTTAGTAGTTCATGAAACTTTAATTCACATAAATATCAGTTCTCCATGTCATCATAATGAGCTATTATAAACCTGTGCTATACATTTAACAAAACTGCTTTTTGAGGGTACTTGCAATGTTTTAAAGCAATCACCACAATAAATGACATGAAGACATATACTTATACCCACTTATTATGTCTGTAGGAAACAATGGTGCATTACAAGTGCTATTTCTAGGAAAAGAACATGACTTCAGTGAAATTTGACACATACTCTTTTCAAATTGTCTTGCAGAAGCACAATGCCAGTTAACATCTTGATGCTTAACTCTAAAATGTAGTAAATTCATGGTAATAGTTGAGTGTTTTAATTAATTAAATTATTGTTTGTATATGTATTAATTAATATATATTGTATATGTATTAATTAATTAAATTATTGTTTGTATATGTATGCTAATACTGAGACTTGAAGTCAGGGCCTCATACTCTTAACTGAGCATTTTCAATCTTGGCGGCATTCTTCCACTTAAGCCACATCTCTAGTTTGGCATTTTGCTAGCTAATAGGAGACAGACTGTCATGGATTTTTTTTTCTGCACAGGCTTTATACTGTGATTCTCAGATCTCAGCCTTTTGAATATCTGGGATTATAGGCACCCAAAACCGATTGAATTTTAATAAAATGAGTTCTAGTAATTTTATTTATTCACTAAATTTTATGCAGATATATAAAAACTAGTTATCATTCTAATACTCATCATATTTAACACTCTTGCAAGAACATTTGGGGAAATACAGACTCTGCTCAAAATGTTTCTCTGCTACTTAATGACCTGTCTACACTTTAAAATTTTCACTTGCAAAACAAAGTTTTAATATATATATATTACAAAAGTAGCTGTGAGTACTAAATAAAATAATAGAATTAAAGTACTGAATTTGATATCTATAGAGTGAGCTCAATCATCTTGTCAGTGATGATGGAGAGTCAAAGTTGCTGTTCCACTGACATACACTGACATTGACTAGTCAGTGTCAATTTCTGAGTTTTTTCATTGGTTCATTGTCAAAGTCATTTAACCTACATGGCAAGCCATTGGGAGAGTACAGGACCCATTAAAAACTTGAGAGACAACTAGGTCAACCACATAGTGTCTAAACAAAACCTCCTAATCTAAAAATATAAACCTTATCAAAGACAATCCCTCACTATGTGAAGAGCAGATGGAAACATAATAAAATTCAGATTATGAGAAACTATTTCATGATTATCTACTAGAAGTATCACTGAAGAGGTAATGTGGTTATTTTTAAGAGAGCTACTGTTCCTGTGAAAGACAGGAATTTTGAAAGCCTATTTTTTTTAAAAAAAGGGTACATTGCTCCCCCAAGGAAACTCTAAAATTTATAATTAAATTACTATGTTTTCTTCAAAAATACAATGTATTACAAGTTCAAACCTGTTAATTTCAAAATAAGCTTAACAGTTTGTTCCTCTCATTCATTATGGCTGCATATTTTCCAGCCATTATGTTATACTCAAAAGCCATGGCCATTGATATTTAAAGAGTCAGGACTATATCATCAAATAAAGCACATATTTGCTCAATTACCTGGTAAGCTTCAGTGCACAATGACATTCAGGCTAGATCATTATAGCAAAAGAACAGTAAAAGTGATTCTAGCATTCAAATGCCTTTAAAGTTTGGATTAGTTGTCTTCATGGAAAACAACAAAGCTCCAATTTATTTATGGAAATATTGCCCTTGTAAAGGTCAAGGGAGAATCTCTGAGGAATTGGCTGTTCAGCTAGTCCAATAAATTGTTTTCCTTCTTTTACTTTCTCATTCTGAAGCACAATGAGATGGGTTCATAGGACAAAAAGGCACTAACGAGGACTGTCTCTACATTTTAGTACAAGAGAGGAGACAGATGACTGAGCAGCCGAGCAGTAGCATTAGGAGCATTAGTCAAACATGTGGTGGTTTGATCCCCTAGTTCCACTAAGTTTTCTTTATAGAGGAATAGGTACTGTTCTCTGGGGGGGAAAAGATGAAAATATAAGGTTTACCATAGCAATGATGATCCCATCCTCTTTCTGCTGATTCTTTGGCATTTGGATTTGCTCATTTGGTAGTTATATAACTTCTAGTTGTGTGAAAAATACATTCTAAGTAACTTCTAGGTATAACAAAAGTCTTCAGTATTTTTGAGACAGTAACTTTACTGAACAATAATTCACCACTTTAAAGAGATCACTGTCCAAAATGGTACTCAGTGATTATGTCTGATAAAATAGATAACAACTGTTTATTTCATGAATTTGATTTCTGAATTAAAACTTCCTAATCTTTGCAGACCTTGGAAACATATTGTGGCTGTAATGATTCAGGGAAAATAATTCCATAGGTAATAAATGATGGAAGTTAGACAAATGTTATATAAGCATAACTAGCATACATTCAAAACTTTTCTGTTATATGAATGTAGACATGCTTAGAGCGAGTCACTTTGGGGTCACTAGACTTATTTGTAGTAACTAAACTAGGTAGAATTCAAATTAGGCTTAAGGACATTCATTCTACCTTCTCTTAGACTGTTTCCTTGAAACTTCTATAGATTGAGGCATCAGGTCAGTGTGAGGTGCTGTTGAGTGGTATAACCAGTGTGGATGATGACTGGCAGTACGAATAGGAAAGAAACCACTTATTGGAAAAAAAAGTCAAGGTCAAGGAATGAGTACACAGGTATTCCCACCACCTTCTTGGGTGGAATAGTTCAAGACCTTGTATAGCACTAGGCAGGCAGAAGTAGTGATACAAAAACATGATCTTCCAAGGTAAACCTCATTTCTTTTTTGGAAAACAATTACTATCTTATCATACAATGGAAAAAATAGAGTTTCTGAACCACCAAAATGTGTACTTTTCCCTCGTTGAGATTTATGATCTGTTCGTCAAAATTCTAGTAAACTATATGGGAAAATTTTTCATCTTCCTCTGTAAGCAAAGGTTGATTTTCTAATAAATTTTCTCCCTAAACCATGGGCAGGGGTTATATTCCACAGCTGGGACACTTGACAAATTCTGCTTAGTCAGGCAAGATTTGTAGTATGCCACAGATAGAGAACCTTTCTATGCTATAAGAAGGGGATAAATATCATGAAGTAACTGCTAAGAAATTACATTCCTGCATCAGTATCTTATTAATTCCCTCCCTCCAAACATCTGTTACTGAAACAAGAGGAATTTTTTGACTTCCAATTCAAAAAGACTCTTATAACAAAAGAAAAATAAAGTAATTAGCAAAGTATAATTATTTCATACTACTGACATTTTTCCCTTTGAAATATCTCTTTCTATGGTTCTACCTACTAGTTAAAGGCCTGGATTGTGATCTTTGTGGTAGAGCCAAGAAAGTCTTTTCTCATATATACTTCTAAAGACCTGACCTTAGTAATTCCCATATTTTATTTAGATCACTGCTGTGAGTTTCCATCTTCAACTTCCTGACTTACATACTTCCTCCAAGAATATGATAACTTCTTTCCCCATTTCACTGCCTTCAACTTAAGAGTCTTACTCTGTGCTCTCCTTTGTCATAACAAATAGGCTGGATGCCAGTGGCTCATGCCTGTAATTCTATTCAGGAAGATGTGGTCTTAAAACCAGAGTTCAGAGCCAGTCTTGGCAGTCCAAATCATGAGATTCTTATTTTCAAATAGCCACCAAGAACCTAGAACTTGTTGCTCAAGTGGGTAGAACCCCAACCATGAGTCCCTGATTTCAAGCCTAAACACACACACACACACACACACACACACACACACACACACACACACACACACACACACACACACACACACACACACACACACACACACACACACACACACACACACCCTCAACAGGGTCTATTTAGCTACCATTGTAGTATCCATATAGTTTGTTGTTCACTATTCTTACTGACTTTCTTCTGTAATTTTTCATGAACAAGCCTTCTACCTGACATTTGTAACTATTCGTAACTATTCCTAAATTTGCTTGTCTGAGATTTAGATCTCTTTTCATCTATGTTGACTTGTGAGTTTTGTCTACACTTTAAACATAGTCTATTTAAATGTAGACTACATTCTATCTATCAAAGAAATTCAAGGTCCAGTCTAAACTGGCTGAAGGAAACAAAAGGGAAGAAAGCTTTTCCAACTTCCTTCCTGTTACCCATTTCTGATAGAGTCTTTAGCATTTGCTGTCAAACTCTAAATGAGAATGGA
This sequence comes from Dipodomys merriami, assembly GCF_024711535.1. Lineage (NCBI taxonomy): Eukaryota > Metazoa > Chordata > Mammalia > Rodentia > Heteromyidae > Dipodomys > Dipodomys merriami. The sequence continues at coordinate 29,755,361 of NW_027203048.1, forward strand.
GACTTTAAGTTGACCTGGATGGAAGAACATGAACTCAAATATAGGTGACACATTTCAACTGAATCACAGAAATTGAATAAAATAAGACATCCACAAATTCCTAAAATAGTCTATACCATTTATACCTTCATAATACCACATATGTCTAGTCATCAATCAGGTTGTGTGAGTGAATGAGAGAGTAATACTTGACTCTATTGCTCTTACTTTCTCAAAGGAAATTGAAATGGAAGGCTATAAAAAAATCATGCCAAAAGCTGAAGTTTATCTCAGTGATAGAGCATTTGCCTAGCATGTGCAGAGCCCTGATTTTTTCCACAGCACTGAAAATAGGCTATAAAAAACTTAAGTGCTCTACAATGCCTTCTTTTTGTATTGGGTTTTGAATTCAGGGATTTTCGTTTGTTGGGTAGGCAATCTATGACTTGATCCTGGATTCTAGCCCTGTTGGCTCAGATTATTTTTTGAGAGAGGTTCATGCTTTTCCCTGGACTGGCCTACACTGTAATCCTCTTATGTAAGTTTTTGCTGAAACTGGGATGGCAAGCAAGTGCCATTCATCTAGCTTTTCTGCTGAGATAGGGTCTGAACTTTTAACTCAGGCTAGCTTAGAGCTGTGTCCTCCCTTTCTCCTGCTTCTGCATAGCTAGAATGACAGATGCAACCATGACAGGTATTGATTGAAATGAAGGTTTCGTGAACTTTGTTACCCAGGCTGGATTTGAACCACCTCCCTCTCAATCTCTACTTCCTATGAAGCTAAGATTATAGGCATATGCAGCTGGCTGCCAGACTTCTTGTCTTTTTTATTAAGAGGAAATATATCCCCAGATGCCACTGGCTTATCCTTGTAATCTTATTTAGTTACAAGGCTGAAACCTGGAGGATCATAGTTTGAAACCATCCCAGAGCACACCTCCATATCCTGTTCAGACATCAATAAACGCTAACTACCACCACTGCCCCTTTCTCCATCAACATGATTTGTTGTTGCTAGTGTTGTCATTTCATGTTTTTATTACACTTCTTTACAGTCTTATTTATACATGTCTTTTCTTTCTTCATTGTACATTAGGTAAAATCCAAGCAACTACCAAAGAGTAAGTCATTGTCATACTCATTTATTAGATGTGATGTATAATAATGAAAACTGCCAGCTGGAAAAAAAGGTGGTTGTTATAACAAACTTCTGAGAACCATACCTAAATTTCAAACTCAAACATTTTGATTAAAAACATAAATTAAAAAAAATTACATGTATCAAAAGTACTAAGTAGCTGAGGGATAAATTTCCTTAAATAATTGAAGCTTGAGGAGATGATAGAGAATATTTCCCTGTCTTCAAATACTCTTTGCTTCTATCTATCATCCTATGAGCTCTATGTGTTATGTTCAACATTAGTTTACCTCTCTTCCAAGATCAAGATTACAGACTCAGATTTGACTGCCAGTTTCTTGTCCCTCAGTGGGTTGTCAAATCCAATCAATCCTATTTCTACCCACTTCCTTGTTTCAGTGTGTCCTCAGCAAATCTTGAAAATATATCTAAAATCTAATTAATATTCAATGCTTTCTGTTTTCTACCATATCCCCACATTTCCTGCTATTTATCAAGCAAGTAACTGTGTCCATTTCTTTCATCTTGATTTTTGCTCTTCCTTATGACCAGAATATCTAGTTTTATCTCATTTATTGGTCTGATCTTCATCCATCCCAAGATGGCAGGACAAATACCACTATGCTGGAAAGCACAATACAGTTTCCATAGATGCCCATTATCAACCACTCTTTTGAAATCTTTTGAAAGTAATGATGAGAAAATCCCCACCCTCTTTCTTTGTATGTGTGTATATCTGTCTGGCTATATCTCTTTATGCTTATACATGTTTTGCTTTTGTTTCTGTTTTTGTTTTTCTGGTAGACTACAACCTGCTCAAAGGCATAAACAGTGATCAGTAAACAATTTTTCTTCAGGTGTCAGTCATCTTTTGGAACAGCACACTTTCAGTGAACAAAAATATATGCACCTGTAGTGCTAACACTGTAATAGATGAGTTGCTCCATGGTAGTGTTTAAGTAACAAGTGGATACTCATAATCAAGGAATGAATCAGCATGGCCAAATGATGGGATTTTACCCTGTTTTACATTATTTCTGTTACCTGGTCACCTTTGTCATAAGTGATCATGGTTCTACTCTGAATATATCAGAAAGATGTAAAATTCTTCCATTTAAAAGGATCTGGTCTGGTATGAAATTCAAATGGGGTAAAAAGCAAGGAAAAAAGCCTATTTCTTGTTCCATAAGTCTAGTCAATATGACGGTCTCATTAATGCAGCAAGTTAGCCCGAAACTGCCTTTTCAAGTGGAATGCTATTCACTGTGGACTCTCAACATCAGTATTCAAATAGCCTGTTCACACACCTGGTTCACACCTGATGCAATTTTCTGAGTCCCTCAGAAATAACCAGCCAACCTAGCAGTGAATTAATAAACTAGGTTCCTTTTAACAGATTTTTGCATTCATTTGCAAGTTCAATGAAAACTAAAAAATCAATTACAAAAAGGAATTTGAACCAAAATTGTGGAGAAAAGGAGGAATACGAAATGGTATGTTTCTAATTAAAAATAACATAGAAGCAGAAAGAATTTTTTTAAAGAAAATATAAAAAGACCTTTCATTTAGCTTCTTTGGTAACTAAGCCTCCTCAGTCAGAGAATTGCCAATACCCATGTAAAAGAGAAAAAAAAGGGAAAGGAAGATCTTTTCCAATGGAAAAAATATGGTATTTATTAAGGAGAGTTTATTAAGCAATGTTTTTTTTATACAGAGTACAGTTTTTTTTTGTACAGAGTAATAAAAATGGTTTTAAAAATTAAATAGAGCCCTGACAGATAAAGACTCTTCTGCAGAGGCAGACAAACTAAAACTTGAGTTCTGCTGCAGTGAAGAATGCAGGTTGCTGGATAAAATAGCAGTGGAGGAAGGAATGTAGAACCCAGTGACACTGAGAGGCAGTTACAGATAGTCAACTAGAAATATGTACACTATGTTAATATATTGATAATGATGCCTTATCTTGCTTCTATTGATATATCTCTATTTCAGCTCAGAGAAAACAAAAAGTTTTAGAAAATATATTTATTTTCTTGAGAGTCAAAACAGTAAGAAGAGAACCTGTAGAGTCTAGTAGGAATCAAACACTCTTGTAAAACCACAGTATTTTAAAATGTTTATTTTATTGTAAAGGTGGACAGAGGGGTGACAGAGGTTATGAGTACATTTTCTTGTCGAACAGTGTTACCCCTACCCTCATTTTCTCCCACTTTCTCTCCCCCTGCACATCCTTCCCCTGAAATTGTAAAGTTCATTACCAACATAGTGTCTTATGAGTATCGCTGTTGCATTGGTTCACCCTTTTCCTTTGTCTCACTATTTTGTGATTCTCTTACATACCCTAAATCAGATAAATAATATACATGACACAGGGTACCAAAATGAAAAACAGTGACAACAAGGGATCAACCAAAAGGGAAAATGGGGGAAAAAGAAATAAATTATGGACAGAGATGTTGAACATTTCTTCACGTGTCTATTGGTTATTTTTACTTCCTCTCCAGAGAAGCCTCTTTTCTAACACTTTAGCCCACTTGTTACTGGAGTGTTTGTTTCTTTTAGGATTTATTATTAGGGAGTTTAATTTTTGAGCTCTATACATATTTTTGCTAAAAGGCTCTTGGCTGATATATAGCTACTGAAGATCTTCAGTCTGTGGACTTTCTTTTATCTTGCTTGCTATGTCCTTTGCCATGCAGAAACTTTTGAGTTTAATGCACTCCTGTGTACCCACCCTTTCTTTGATTTGTTGTGTTTCTGGATCTTTACTTAGAAAGTTTTGACCTGTGCCAAGGAGCCCTAGAGTATCCCCTGTCCCTTCCTGTAATATTTTCAGGGTATCTGCTCTTACCTCTTTGATCCATTTGGAGTTGTTTCTGGTTCTGGGTAATATATAAGGATCAAACATCAGTTTTCTACATGTGTATAGTCAATTCTGCCAGCATTATTTGTTGAAGAAGTTGTCCTTCTTTAATCTGATGATTTTGGCTTCCCTTATCAACGATTAGGTAGCCATAGGTCTACAGGATCTTTTCTGGGTCTTCAGTTCTATTCCTTGATATTCAGGCCTATTTATGTGCCAGTACCAAGTTATTTCATAATTATTACAGCTTTAAAATAGCATTTGAAGTTTGGTATTGATATTCCTCCAGCACTGTTTTTCCTCCTAAGGATTGTTTTTGCGATTCCAGGTCTTCTATTATTCTATGTGAATTTTTGGATTTCTTCTTCTATTTCATGAAAGAAAGGTGTTGGGATATTGATGGATATTTCACTGAATTTATACATAGCATTGGGGAGTATTTCCATTTTCATGATGTTAATCCTCTCAATCCAGGATCATGGAAAGTTTTATCCACCTCTTTGAATCTGCTTCAATTTCCCTTTTCTAGTTTTTAAAGATTTCATCATAGAGCTTCTTGACCTCTTTGGTTAACTCCTAGATATTTTTGAAGTTATTACAAAAGGAGTTGCTTTTCTGATTTCAGCCTTACTCTTCTTGTTGTTGGTACAAAAAAAGCTACTGATTTTTGTGGTTATTTTTATACTCTGTTACTTTGCCAAAGTTTCTGATCAGCTCAAGTAACGGGAGAGGAGTCTATGGGGTTCTTTAAATACAGGATCATGTCATCTGCAAAGAGGGAGAGTTTTCCTTCTTTTCCTATTTGGATCCATTTATGTTTTTCTCTTGCCTTATCACTCTGGCTAGAAATTCCTATACTATATTGAAGAGGAGTGGAAAGAGCGGACATCCTTTTCTCACCCCTGATTTTAGAGAGAATGTTTTTAACCATTCATCATTAAGTATAATGCTAGCTGTAAGTTTGTCATATACAGCCTTTATTTTATTGAGGAATATTCCATAGATTCCTATTTTCTCCATAGCTATCATCATAAAGGGATGTTAGATCTTGTTAAATTCTTTTTCTACATCTATTGAGATGATTATGTGAAAACCACTGGATATTTGACAAAGAAGAAAAAATATAGGTAAACAAGTACTTGAAGAACTGGTAATTTATATTAGGTCAAATGGGTTTAACTTACTGCCAGGGGCTGAATTGTGCCTTCCACCAAAAAAGTTCACATGTTAAATGTCTAGCCTCTAATGTGACTGCATTTGCAGTTCTTTTCAGGACCTTTAGGGTAAAAATAGTAAAGATTAAATGAAACCATATCTCTTCATGGGCCTTGTATTTCAAATCCAGGTATCTGAAATGGCCCCAGGGAGAGAATATTGTGTTTTAGACAATTCTCATCATCACAGATTTATAATTTGGTATTATGAATTCAGGTAGATGAAATAAAAAAAACTTCTAGGAAAGTTAAAGCTATTCTCTGCATCAAGAAAAACAAAGAACTATTTGTTACTAGGCAAAAAAAAAATTAAATGATCTTAAAATTCCTCCAAGATGTCCTGAGGACTCACTCAAGGACAGTGTGACCTATAAGACAATAAACAGCATTTTGACATGATGCAGGTGGAGAGGAAACCCAAATGGATCCCCTCAAGTTCCATGGCTATTTCTGAGCTTCCCACCCAAGTGGTCTGTTTCATTGCCATGGAAACGAATCTCAGCAATCTAAATCAATGAGTTAAAAATAACAGTGAGAGAGATAACAGACTTGATTTGCCCCAGTGTCTGACCTCATTAGAACATGACTCAGTACAGCTAGGGGGCCTGAGAGAAGGAATGCAAGTCCCTACCCCATTGCAGCATGCCACATGGTACAGTCCTCTGCTGTGGCCACATTAATCAATGAGGACTTGGAACTTTTCCTTCTAACATCCAACTGGCTTACTACAAGGGGGTGGAGTGGAATAATGCAATGGTTTCTTCAGTGAATGAGGAAGATTTCATTAGACAGAGCTGTGATAGAAAAAATTCAGTGATGCAGCTCTAATGTGGTATTTATTGCACAAAGGGAGATATACATGCATGATTTTTATGGGTCCTATAATTCTGTGCAGTAGTGATTTAAAATATATCACCAAATATATCACCAAAGTATCATCATTCTTAGAGTTTATTTATCAATTCAAGTTTAGATACAAAGTAGTGTCTTCACATTTTTTTCTGAAAAGATACTTTGAAAGGAGTGAGGTATTCATGGGGTATGTGGTTAATGGAGTTTGAAGGTACGAAATAAAAGAAGGCTGAGGAGATATAATTTCCTTCATACACCAAATACTTTTGAAGAGGTATGTCTCACTCCAGCCCTAGTGTCTTTCAGTTTCATCTTCTCCCATCCCCGGCCTACCTAATGTAGTCATTAAAACATAATCAAAAAACATTCATACAGCAGATGGTCTTTTTTCCAGAGCCCTTCCTTAAAATGTTCTCTTCTTTTCCTACCAACAGTAGAACTACAATTCTTTTTTTAAAAGACAAAACAGACATCATTGGAGGTGGCTCCAAGTGGTAGTGGATGGGGGTGGGAGGGTCATCTTTCAGCAGTTTTATCAGCATTTTATTGATTAACAGCAGAAAACAGAAGCAAAATGGGGTCCTGTCTTGCAAATGAACATCCAGGAAAGCCAAGCAGCTGAACTCCTGTTCAATAATGCAGAGAAGCAACAGTGCATGGCAAATCTGTTCCACAGCCCATTCTTTTCTGCCTGTGCACTACAGAATCACAAAATGCACACTTTGTATTAGCATCAATGTATTAACTACTTGGAAAATAGGTCACTAAGCTGAAGTAAATCTGCTCATAAAATGGAAGATGAAAAGAATTTAATAACACTTTGGACCTGACTTCTTAATGATATTAAAATAATTCATTTCCTAAGAAGTCCACAGCAACTAACTAGATAAAGAGAACCACCTGATCATTTTGCCTGGCACAATCCCAGATACTATTCTACTGTCCATAGCTCTGAATCCCCTGCTTCCGTCCTGTTTTGATTCAGGATGAAGTCATGTAGCTGAAATCAAACTGGTTACTAGGAAGATGACTGCTCTATGGGTTATTGAGCCTCCTCTATGACTCACTTAACATATTCTACTATCCATATTCTAAAAGCAATAGTTTAGTAAGACCTAGTGAATCCCTGTGATACTTGCTAGTTCTATGACGTTTAGAAAAACCATTCTGATCTTCCAAGCTCAGAAGGATATTTTTGAACCTGAAAAATGATGTAGATAATGTTTATAGGTCCTTGAACTGTGATCATATAAGGGAAATATATGTGCTCAATATAGTAAAGGCTAGTTGTGATAAGTACTTCTAACATTTACAGATTTGCTGCAACAACTCTGTATGAAGGCTTCTATATTATCCTGAGTTAACACTTAAGGGCACTAAGGTTTCCAGATACCCAGTGACTTATCCAAATTCATACAGCTGGTTAGAATAAAACCAGGACATGGTACGCCTTTGTCTACCTCCATTATTCATATTTCCCACAATGGAAGAAAAATGGAATGGCTAAATGAAATCAAAGGTTTACTGGAAATAAATTAGGATTTACTCATGTAGAAATAGCTAGAGGAATGGTTCTTAGTTTCTTGCCAATTTAACATGATGGAAAGAAAATTGGCTCTAGAAACAGAAATTCTGCATTCAAATGCCAGTTTTGCATGAAGCCATAACAGGAAAAGTGAAGGCAAGAGAAAACTTTTTTTTTCATTTTCCCTTTACCAAATAACAACAAATGCAAAAGTTGAGAAGCTAATGTGTAGATACTGGAATAAGTACCAGAATGTTCTAGAAACATAATATTCAAATAACCAAAGTGTAGGGTTTGTGCTTTAGAATAAAATGTCACCAATTTATTTGCCTTTGAAGTATACTAAAGAAAGATATGGAGCTGGGCATCAGTGGCTCACACCTGTGATCATAGCTACTCGAGTCTGAGATCTGAGGATTGTGGTTCAAAGCCAACCTAGGCAGGAAAGTCCATGAGACTCTTATCTTCAATAAACCAATAGAAAACCGGGAGTGGTGCTGTGGCTCAAGTGGTAGAGCATTCACGTTGAGCTGAAGAGCACAGGGACAGTGCCCAAGCTCAGAGTTCAAGCCCTACGAGCTAAAAAAAAAAAAAAAGAAAGAAAGAAAGAGATGGGAGATATATGATGTAATATAATTTAGACACTAGGTTGGAAATGAACTTTACAAATTAGGAGGAAAGATGTCATTAGAGAGGGAAAGCAGGTTTCAGAAAAGGAGGGAGAGGTAGCACTGTTTGAAAACAAATATACTCATTATCTTACTAATATAACTGTAACACCCCTGTAATCACCTTTACAATAAAAAAGAAGATAATTTTTGGTTGTCTATGCTTTGTCTGTATATACAAATGGATTTTGCTGTCAGGATCTATTCTTAGCCAAACTTTTATTTATTTTTAATGTCTATCACTGTTTCAAATGTATGGTTTATTTAGTTTGTCTTTTCTTTTAACAGAGATAAACATTCACTCCCACTAACTAAAACAAGACAGGATTGGGAATCAATTCCTAAGAATCATATCATATTGTATTTCTCTATAGCTAACATTGATATGTTCAGTTATGCCAATGTTTCTTTTTCTTTTTGCTTTCTTTGATTCTGACAATGTAAAAAGATAGTCCAAAGAGCTAATAACTATGGATATTCCTTTTATTTCTTCTTTTGAAGAAACGTATTTCTAGGACAGGAAAGAACTTGCCTAGTCAAAATAGAGTTAATAGTCTAGAAAAAGTATAATAAGATCTTATTTAAACATAGTGCAAAACAAAAGAAGTAAAATGGAAAGGATTCTGTTCTTTAATCTTTTGAAAATAACTTATTGGGACATACTGAATCTCATATTGAATGTGACTGAAGACAAACAATAGGAGGCAAATTGGAGAATGAATATAAAATTCCAAATGCCAACAGTGAGTTTTTATTTCTTTTCCTCCCATATGTCCTAGCCTGCACTTAGAGTATTTATCTCAGAATCATATATGTGGTTAGACAAAAAGAGCTGTGAGGTAATCCTCGCTTTTAGACTGAAGCAGGGAAAAGGGAACCACAAGTTTAGGGAAAGTTCCCTGTTACATTTTTACTTTTTTTCACCTCTATATCTCCTGTTGGAAATCTTCATACAGTTTAGAGAACAAATAAACCCATTGCTACCCAAGGGACCAAAAAGAAATGGAGAACTGGAAGCTGGAGAGCAGAAAGAAAAGAACAAGGAAACTCAACCAAACAATCCTATTAAGTCATGAGCTACAGAGACATGGATCTGAATTTAAGAAGCATATAAAAGAATTGGGGGGGAGGGGGAGAATGAGAAGGGATGGTAGGGGAAAAACAAAGGAGGAGGCAACAATGCTTGATAAGAAATGTACTCATTACCTTGTTCATGTAATTGTAACCTCTCTGTACGGTATTTTCACAATTAAAAAAAAGAAGAAGAAGAAAAGACTTGGGAATCGAATCGTTTGATAGAGCACCACTTAGGTTTTATTTTGGATTAGACAAAAGTAGCTTTGCAAAAGTTTTGAAAGCAAATAACCATGGTATCAACGTGCACTAAATTTTGATCTTGTTATATTGCTATTCCTGATAATATAACAGTATCTGCGGTGCTGCTTTTCTTTCCTTTTTCTTCTTTTTTATACTGAATCTTTTCTTTTATTCTCTCTTCCTTGTTCAGATTAAGTAATTTTACTTGATGTTCCTTCAAATTTATTAATACATTCATCCTATGAATTAGGGTGAAAATTCCAGTGAAAATTCCAGGTTCTCTTATGTTCTTTAGCTCTAAAATTTTTAGTTATTCCATGATTTTTTTCAATTTATAGATACTCTGTAGAGTTTCTTTCTCTTGAGGAGATTTAACCCTCTGTTACTGGAGAATGCATAGAAGAAATGTTTTTAAGACCTTTGTCTTATCTAGGTCAAGTTGGGTTGACTTTGGTCTGTTTGTCCCTGAAAGATTTTTGTTATACTTCCTTAATTCTATTTAGATTAATTAGTTTTAAATTGTATTTCTAATACTTAGAATAGATCGAACAAAAGCATACAGGGTGTTCAGTGAGAAAATTCAGTGAATTGTCAGTGAGCTCACAAACAAGACTTCATGGAGTTTTGTGTACAGGGGTAGATTGCCAAAGATTGCATGGGAGTATTCTCAAACTCAGGGAAAAACCAAGACATAGACTGAATGGACAAAGTTTTCTAGAATGATGAAGAACTAAAAGAATCAACCTTTGAGCTTGGCAGAAGGAATCAGTATAATAACATTCAAACAAGCCAAGCCATATTCACTGTGCTTAGAAACTGAAGCCTACATGTCACTCACTAAAGGTAAGAACAAAGTACCCAAGTAAATTCAAAGACTTTTTTATTGGATTTTATTCTGTTGCTTACTAGAATACCTAAGGGACTGAAAAGAGCCTTTGTGTTTGGGTATTTCTCAAAGAAAATTCTTTCTTAATGCCACAATGCATAATGCAAAGGATGGAGATTATTTGGGCTTTCTTTTACTCTCATGTGCTCCAAAACAATTCCACAATATTAGCAAATGAATAATTTATTTAATGTAAATGTACACACCTGTTCTCAGAGTGACGCTGACATTTTTACTTACTGTGAAGAGAAAGGCTTATAAAACAAATCTCCACAGATATCTCTAGCCCATGGATTTTTTTTCAGCGTTTGTTTAATTAACAAATCTTCTTCATCCACCAGCTTATTGTAGGAAAATTGTTGCTTATTTGTAAATTGCATAAACATAATATAACATGAAAAGATAAAGCACAATTTTCTGAGGAAAAAAACCCCATTCTCCCACCAAAGTAAGAATTTCTTTACTATGTAGTTTCTAAACATGTTGACCAGCAAAACAAAACAGTATATATAGACCAAAATACTGCTTTAAAAAAGAAATTGAAGGGACAGTGGCTCATACCTGTAGTCCTAGCTACTCAGGAGGCTGAGATCTGAGGATCATGGTTCAAAGCCAGCCCCAGCAGGAAAGTCCATGAGACTCCTATCTCCAATAAACCACTCAAAACCAGAAGTGGTTCGCAAGCGGTAGAGTACTCGTCTTGAATTGAAGAGCACAGAGACAGCGCCCAAGACCAGAGTTCCAGCCCTCTCCAGACACAAATACAAAAACAAAAACAAAAAGAAATGCTAAAATAAAGGTCAATGTTATAGTAACTAAGTAGACTCAACAATTCATTCCCAAACTTACCATACTTACCCTCCTATCCCATGGTCAGGGGTAACACAAAGTGCCATGGGTCAGAGGGACAGGGAGAATGAACAAGTTGTGTATATAGTGATCTACTTAACTAAGTTCCAAGAGAAGGAAGGGATAGACCTGAATTGGGAAAGCCTACTTTTCCCATTATCATCCCAACATCACTAATGTTCATGTGTTAAGGACAGGCAGGGACAGAAAAGTTCATTCAGATGCAGGATACATGAAAAGTTTCGCCTTCAATTCCCTCTGTTGTTTCTGTAAGTCCCATTCAGCTTTTACAGACCAGCTGTAGTGAAGGGGGAGGGTGCTGCCTTTTTAAGAAGCAGGAATTGTTCTCTGTAGGGAAAATCTCATCCAACCTTCATTCTTTAATTAGGCCCCATTTCCATGCAACTATGACTCTTAGGACTCTAGCACTACAAATGGTTGCTGTAGAATTTATAAAATAGACGAGAAACATATATTATCTAAATAAGCTCCAAGGTTACCCTGTACTTAAGAACAAAACTCCATTTCCTACTCAGTTTGCCACCCAAATTATAATCAACCATAGTATCCACTTAGCATTTCAGAATTATTCACAGTAACATTAAACACACTTTGATAATAAATCAATATACACTCAATAGAGGGACCATCGAATGTGAGTTTAAAAAAATGACATAAAAATCACCCAAAGCTGGCTGGTGATGGTGGCTCATGCCTATAATCCTCGCTGCTCAAGATGCTGATATCTGAGGATTGATGTTTGAAGACAGTCTGGGCAGACAAATCCCAGAAACTCTCATCTTCAATTAACTTGGGGGAAAAAATCAGAAGTGAAGCATTGGCTCCAGTGGTAGAATGCCAACCTTGAGCAAAAAAATCAGCAGAGAAGAAGCCTGAAGTTTGATCCCCAGTGCTAGCACAAAAAGTTAAAGAAAACAAAAACTACTCATGATTCTTATCAAATTTCAAGAGAGAATTAAAATCCTGAATTATTAAAATTTTAAATTCATTAATATGTGGAGTCTAATTGCTTTGGCCCTTTGAGCTAAATTCTAAAATTTTAAATGTAGTTCTCTCTTTTTTAAAAAAGCAAGTTTTCAGGCATGTGGAATTGGAGATGCTTTAAACAATATCATACTTTTGCATAGCTTCTTTGGAGTCACAGGTTGCTGAGCCAATCCTAGGACATACTTAAATGTTAAATATCCCTGTGAGTGAACAGGACATACTTGACTACTAAGCACTGGTACCACAATTGCCAAGGTAAAAAGAAGTTAACAACCAGGCCCTAGACCTAAGCCAGGCAAGACCATGTTCGTTCCTAGTTGAAAGACTACAGCAAAGGGACTCAGAGATTTTTATTTTAATCCTGACAAAATAGACATGGGGAAAGTCCAAATGCCTAGAGTAGCAAACCTCAGATCATTAAATTGAGCAAAAATATGTTAGTCCTGGCTGCTGGCCTGGTCCTGCTCATCCATCTATCTGCTATGCCTTGTTTGGGTAGACTTGCCCTAGAATCACCCTGCAGATTTGTAGCACCAGACATGCACCTACCCAAGTCCTTCCTGCTACCCAAGTCCTTCCCAGGACTAGGAGGCATCATCACAGACTAGGAGGCCACAGCCCTATTTCTTCATCAGTCTCATGAGAGGAGTTGCATTCTGAGAAACTTATACAGATGCAGAACCAGCAAGATGCCAGGGTCAGGATATGAAGGAAGCAAACAGCTAGGACTAAGAAAACAGCCCAAGGTAATAGAGCTGTGTCATACCTGTAAAACAGACTAGGATCACCTAACCACTGACAAAAATGACACTCCTATGTATGTTTCTTTGAGATTTATGACCTTAAAGACTAGACAAGTGAAAGCCGATCAGAAATAAGATGCACTTGTATCCAAATTGCATGAGAAGAAGGAGCCCCTCCTCACCTCGTTCCCACTCAGGTCTGGACTCTGGTTGCTCTAAGTGCCTGGGAAAAGCCACCTAAGAGACAGTGATGACAAGAGACAAGTTTTGGCTGGCTTCCTCATGGCTTCTTCCTAACTCCTTCTCTTGGTCACCATTGCAGGCCAGGCATATAAGACAACCTCTTCCTTCGTGTAAATTGTCTCAGATTGTCTGCTACAAATGTTGTCATTTGTACAGTCCCTTCAAATGTGATTATCTGGTACCCTACTTTCTTCCAACACATATGCACATGCACTATAATTTCTTGGTGTTATTTCCTCTTGTATTCACATGTTTTTTGAATCTTAAATATCACCTTAAACTTCAAAGGACATGCAACATAGTTTTTATTCTCTTCTGTTCTACCCTGGTCTATTTTTTTTTCAATTTCAGTTTCTATCCCTACTTGTTATAATAGATGTATAGGCCTAAGGCTTTCATTTGATTTCCATATTTGATTGAACTAAAAACCACCTTCAGCAAATTATAGAAATTGCTATTGTTGCTCTGAAGCTGTACCTAAGAGAAGTGTTTCTGTGTGGTCTTTAAAATAGCAATATCAGCATCACTAGAAATTCATTAGAAATTCAAATTGCTGAGCAGGAAAAATAAGACATCTGTATGACAAAGTCTAGGCATGAAATCTAATAATCCTTATGCCAACACGTCATCCAGATTATTCTGATGCCTGCTCAAGTTTAGGAATCATTATCCTCCTCTAAGAGGAGTTGACAAACTTCTATCAAAAGCTAGCAACCAAGTATTCTGTAACTTTGACAGTGAGAAGACAGTGGCTTTCAACAAATGTTACTATATTCCAATAAAACTTTATTTACACAAATATCCAGTAATATGTTTGTGCTTTTGTTTGTAACATTGACCTTTATTCTGGTAGATAAAATATTCCAGGCAATTTCTTTCACTTTTCATTTTCATGTACTTATGAAATAAGTTCTGTATCTGGGAACAGGCATCCACTCATAGTAATTCAATTATCCTAAAATATATGTTTGATTATTTAGGAATTATTCATGCTTATAGATGCAAAGAGAGTTATACTAAAGATCAGATTCATTTCTTTAACAGCTTCTTCTTGGCTCTGGAAATGAGATGGAATTTGAAACATTCATCTGACAAAAATCTTTCTATGCCTGACTCTAAGACTTTAAGACTAGTTTCTATGAACTATAAATCACAGAATTAAATGTTTACTTGTAGCCATCATTTTATGCCAATCAGTATAAAAAAGACCTGTAAATATTCTCTTTTCCCATATTACTATATTAGGAAAAGCCCAGCAGATATCAGTTGGCCACACATATCAGTTGGAAATCTGTCTAGGATTCTTTAATCACAGCTAGGAAGCCATCTGAACTCTGTACCTTGGCTGAGGCCCCTCGGGAGCCCTCTACTGCTACTACCTGTGATCAGATCTTGGTACTGCCATACACAGACACACAGACACACACATACATACACACAATGATTGGCTATGTATTATTTTATAACTTATTTCAGTTATCCATTTGTCTATTCTTATACTTGTAACATGTCTTAATTAATGTTATTTTATAAATATTGAAATAAGTTAATACATATCCTTCAACTTTGATCTCCATTTTCAAGCTTGGCTTGAATATTCAAATCTCTCTTTGGTCTATATAAATTTCAGAATCAACTTGTCAATTGTCTACCAAAAATATGTCCTTGATTTCTTACTGGAATTGAACAGCATTTGTAAGATGATTTAAGGAAAATTGACTCTGAAACAAATTTCATACCACAAACAATGTGATACATTTTTTCCATTTATTTAAATTTTACTTAACATCTCTTGAAAGCAATGTTTTTTAGATTTTGGTGCAGAAGTTTTTAACATTTATTGTAAGTTTATCTTTACATGCTTTATTTTTTTCATGTTTTTATATATCACATCTTTTTAATCACTTTGTAATTTATACATAAAATCTAATTGATCTTCAGATATTCATATCTATACCATAAATTTTAATTTTATTTATTACTTATCATTTTTTCTGATAGATTGCTTAAATTTCCTACTTAGTCATGTTGTATGTATAGATTTTAGTTTATTTCAGTTTCCTAATTTCTGTGCCTTCTGTCTACTTTACTTAAAGTGTAGCACCTCTTGCTTATTTCTAAATTCTCCAACTTTAGATGAGAGTCTTAAGTCTTTCACCATTAAATCTGAAGTCATTTCTGAATTTTACGTACACTACTTATTTCACTTTTTAGAGTTTTACTTACAGTTTGTTGTGGATATATGTCATGAATGTTAAATTTCTAAAGGCTTGTTTTGACATACACTTTTAAAAAGAGTTAAATAAATACTTCTGTTAGAATACATAAGAAATTAAGCTTTAGTATTTGCCTGACATATTACTGTAGGTTCTTTTTTCTCTGAAGTGAATTTTGAGAACTTTTACATTTTTGCATGCTTGTTAATCCTAGCTACTCAGGAGGCAGAGATCTGTGGATAGCTATATGAAGCTACCGGGGTAAATAAGTCCAAAGGAATCTGTCTCCAGTTAATCAGCAACATGTCGGGCTGGGGAGTACCTCAAGTGGTAGAGCTCTAGTTGTGAATGTAAGAGGTGAGTGTTTGGTTCAAGCCCAGTGTCAACAAGGAAGGAAGGAAGGAAGGAAGGAAGGAAGGAAGGAAGGAAGGAAGGAAGGAAGGAAGGAAGGAAGGAAGGAAGGAAGGAAGGAAGGAAGGAAGGAAGGAAAAGAACATTTGCCGATAAATTAAAAGGCTTAGTAGCATAGCCAGTCAGAATGAAAAGGAAAGAAATTGAAATAAAAACAATTTAGATAGACTAAATAATGGAAATTTTAAAACAACTATTTTCAATACTATACTGAAGTCAATACTGGTCATTCATTCATGTATTTATCCATCACTTACTTGATAAATTTTTGGACTAAAGTAATGTATATATAGATATAAATGTACACATATGGAGTAAAGATTACCTGAATGTACAACTAAATGATTGCCATAGCTATCATCAAATGGTGTGACTGAGTATGGAATTTTTTTTCCCTGAAAGGTGCATTTTATTATTCTCTTCATAAAGGACAAATAAACAGGAAAAGAGGGGGAAAGAATTCAGTAAAGAATCCAATGTATATTCTCTAAAATTAAGAAGTAAGGGCTGGGAAGCTGGCTCAGTGGTAGAGTGCTTGCCTTGCATGCCTGAGGCCCTGTATTCGATTCCTCAGCACCACAAAAGCAAAAAGAAAAAAGCCAGAAGTGGCGCTGTGGCTCAAGTGGTAGAGAGCTAGCCTTTGAGCTGAAGAGCTGAGGGACAACGCCTAGGCCCAGAGTTCAGGCCCCACGACTGGACCCCCCCCCCAAAAAAAAGAAGTGAGGGAAGTGGTGATTATGAAGCAGTAGGTGAGAATGTTGAAAGAGATGACACTGATCAAGATGCACTGTATTCATAAACTGCTTTTTAAAACGGCAACTTCTTTTTACAACTACTTCAAGATAATAATACAATAGAAATAATGGGGGAGAAAGAAAAGATGTGCTTTAAAAATAACTTGAAAACGTATTATTAAATCACCCTGAGATGAAGACAGAATAACCTCTGAGTCTTAACATCACTAGTCTGGGAAAGGTGTTCACATGGTACAAATTGGCAAACCGCCATCACCTACAGATGCATAGTCTCTATAGTTAATAGTTGAAGGTCGCCTGGCACAACATCCATCATGTTTATGGATATCACACAACAGATTTTTGTCCCCTTTGTACCATTATACCTGGTAGTAAATTAAATGATCACTATATGACAAAGAATTAAGAGAATGAAGAATATGATTCTAATGCCCAAGGTCACTGTCACTGCATACTTAACTTCAACTGCACCCAATTTTTTATACTCTTAGAAAAATGGATTTTGGATGGTGAAAAATCACAATATCTATTAATGTATGATGGGTTCAGAGCATTGGAGAGGATAATGGTATCAGAAGTATCAAGATTATATAATTGGTTGTAATGGCACACATAGGTAATACCATGACTCCAGAAGCTAAAACACAAGACAATCTCCAGTCCCAGGCTATGTTAGGCTACAAAATAAGACCCTGTCTCTAAAAACAAAAACAAAGTAGAATAAAGCTCAGCAACCATTCATTCCTTCAGTAAGGAGTTATATATACAGCATACAGGACAGCAGCATACATAAGATGTATGTTTATATGGAGCTTTCACTGTAGTCTGAATACAGAGATGGAAAATACACGGATAAATGCAACTCATTGTGAGTGCTCAGGAAAGGAAAAAGTGATCTTGGGGTGATCAAAAACACTGGTTATATATTTTTTAATTGATAAGGAAATTTGAACAAAGAAACATATGGGCAACAGCAACATTAAGTACATAAGCGCTGTGGTAAGAAAGAAGTCTGTGTGAAGAGACACGGGAACACTGCCGAGGCTGAAGTCTAATGTATACAGAAGAGTTGGAGGGAATGCTACGTAAGACGGAGACCAGGAGAACCTCTATAAAATTTATAGAACTTGCTATAGAACATGGCAACTTATTCATTTTCCTTTCTAGTTCTTAAGGTCTTTTCCAGAAATGATTTCTCTCCCATCCTTAGAATGTAACTTTCAACACTAATTTTAGGAATAATTACACACCATGGTACAAAAAGGTGACAGAGCATCATATTAATTCTCAGATGATGTATAAAGAAGTCTCAAATAACATTTGAAATTCCTAGGGTTTGCTTGATCTCTCCCTGCTCTCATTTCTTCTCGTTCTCCATTTTAGACTGCACTGCGCTCCCCCTACTGGACTATGAATGTGAGTTATGGAGTCTCTGTGACCTCATTTGCTCACCAAATGTGAACAATAAGCTCTGCAATAGCCATTAGTCATTTGTGATGTGAAAGTGTAATGAGAAGATGGATATGAAAGAACTTGAATGAGCTGGAAGTGCTAGGAGTGAGGAGCTGGCATTCAGGTGGAATATGCTAACCTATAAAACCCTTTGTAAAATGTGAGTTAGTGTCATTTTCTCTTTCCATTGTCAGAAGAATCTCCAAACTATCAATAAAATCATAACCCTAACCTAGTTTCCTACTGCTCCTGCAGCAGATCAGCCCAAATTTAGTGGCTTAAAGCAATACAATTTTATAATCTTAACAGTTCTGGAGGTTAGAAGTCAAGAATGAGTCTGACTGAGCAAATGACAAGCTATTGACAGGTCTACACATCTTCTGATAGCCATGGAGAAGAACCTATTTTCTTACTTTTCTAGCCTCTGGCATTCTTCAACTCTGGGATGATTTGCTATGTTTAAAACTGGTAATACTTGAATGTCTGTTCAACATTGCCACGTCTCTGGTTCTCTCCTAGCTCCCTTTTCAATATGCAAATACATCAAGCCCATTTGGATAATCCAAGATCAGCTTCAGCTCTCTAGATGGCTAATCAACCACTTTAATTCTAATGCCTATCTTGATATCCTATTTCATGTAACATAATATACTTATAGGTGTCAAGAACTGTGATGTAGACATATATGAGAAAATGCCGTCTTGTATATATAATACCACCCTAGACAGATACTCAGAAATTCTTACACAAGCCACCATGAGTAACACTGTGAGGGTTTTAAAGTGGGAATAAAATTGCAGCTAAGGCTTTGATGTTTAGAGGGTCAGCCTACCCTAATTAAATCTAACACACACACACGCACACACACACACGCACGCACACACACACACACACACACACACACACACACACACACATTGTTTCAAGGAGAGAATAAAATACTTGGCTCTCTATTGATCCCAGCTCTCAAGATTACCACAGTGTTTACATCTCCTTGGGGAAGAACATATAAGACGAAATTCTTTCCAAAAAAATCCGGATTCTGCTCATCAGAAGTTTGTTCCCACAGTATTTCTTTCTTTCTCTCATACAATTGTCTTTTAGACTGAATTCAATCACATGCTGCTGATTTTGGTAAATATCTTCTTGTTTAGTCCTCTTTACCTTTAATAGTTGGCTCTTTATAAGAAAAGTTATTTGGGACCAAAATATCTACAGTCATTTTGCCTATGATGACATATAGTCATGACACAAAAACTCTCCCTAGTGCCAAGGCTCTGACAGAACAGGAACTTAAGTGTAACATATGATCTGTGCATAACTAAAATTTATTAAAGTCATCAGCATAAAATATTAATCATGAACACACTACCCACAGGGCTTTCTATATTAGGCAATGAAGATAAATAGTTATGAGACATAGTTTCTGCTCTTAAAGGACTGACAAGCTCTTTGGGGGTGACAGGATTCATACATAAAATGGTAAGCTAAGATGAAAGGCAATATGCCAAGACAGTGGTTAGTGGTTGAAGCATTGAATATACCGGAGGAGGAAAAATTTCAGAAAAGGAAAAGATTCACTGAAAACACTCTTCATTCAGGCTTTATGGAACCTGATTTCAGCTTTTCTCATAAATGTGAAGAAGCATATAGGTCATTCCAGGCAAGGAGAACAGAGAGTTGGGCACAAAGGCTCATAGGTCAAAATCACACATGATTATTTTTTAAGTCCAATGGAAGGTCTGTTGTAAGCCCAGGTGGCAAGTATAGAGAACAGGAAGTCAGCTTAACTGTTGTCTGTAAACCTCTACCTCTGGGGGTGATTCAGTAATCCTTCCAAAAAGAAAGCGTAGGGCAGGGGACATCAAGATGAAGAGCCAGTTCTGGAAATGATTGTAAGACATATTCCCTGGTTACATTAAAGACCAAAATCAATAACTGAATCTGCAATAACACATGTATGTTTTGACTTATTTTCTGCACTAAATAAATCCTTGGTCAAAAGAATAATATTGTCTTTTTTCTATAAATAAATAGAATAATATTCCTAATATTCCTGTAGTTGAAAACTGTATAAATAATGCTTGCTTAGATTGACTTTATTAAAAAAAAAATACTCCTATGGTGAACACACTTGCATGAACACCTGTCACTTGGAAAGAAGCTGAGCAACCAATCATGACTTCAGGTGGCTACTGACATACTCTACCCCATTGAAATGTACTTCTTGTCATCTTTTTAAAAATGTATTTAAATTTCATTGTAAAGGTGATGTAAAGAGGGGTTACAGTCACAAAAGAAAGGTAATAAGTACATTTCTTTTTGAATAGTGTTATCCCTGCTCTCTTGTTTTCTCCCATTCCCCCAATTACCTTCAACCATAAATTGTAAAGTTTGTTTCCAGTATAATGTCTAGTGATTATCACTGTTCAATTGGTTCAACCTTCAGCTCACCATTTCTCCATTTGCTTCCTGCCATAATATGCTCTTGAAAGTGAGTATGGGTGTTAATATCTCAAAAAAAAAACTTTCAGTTCTGCTAGTGTAGCTCTAGAAAAAGTAGGGATGGGGCTGAAAGAAATGAATACAGCATATCAAGTAGTGTTTGAAAATTAAACTTGAAAGTTAATGGATCTTGCAAACAAACATCCAATAAGAAAAGAATTAATTAAAAGCATTACCAATGCCTCTGAATGTTTTTATACTTTCAAATTGGAGGAGGATTATTTCCTTCTTACAGGTGGCTCCTTTCACCAGTACTGATAGATACACACAACTTTAAAGGGCTAGAAGGCAATTAGTGAAAACATTTTCAAAGGGGCATCCCATTTTCAATTCAAAACAAAAATTCTTATGTTTTATGCTTGGATCTAAATGTGAAAATAATCATGTCACACTGCATATAGCACATGAGAAGCTACAAGGATATTTTCTGTGCATGTAGGATTATCAAAATAAAATTTTAAATTATTGGTATAATTGTAATCATTTTTTTTAGTTAATATGCAGAACTTTTACAGGGATTCAAGTCCTCAAGTCAGTTTAAAAAATATGACATTAAAATAAGTGGGTACCCAGACCTTGAATTGTAAAGTATCTTGTCCGAAACCTTACTCGTCACTTTCTCTTACTTTTTTTCTCTTTTTGGTTGGTCGTGGGGTTTGAACTCTGGGCCTGGCGCTGTACCTCAGCTCTTCAGCTCAAGGCTAGGGCTCTACCACTTGAGCCACAACACCACTTCAGATTTTCTGGTGATTTATTAGGGTAAGAGTCTCACAGACTTCCCTGCCCAGGCTGGCTTTGAACCATGATCCTCAGATCTCAGCCCCCTGACTAGCTAGTATTACAAGCATGAGAAACTGGCGCCCAGCACTCTATTTTAAATAAGGGTTTTTTATTGCAACATATTAGTTGTACAAAGGAGATTTCATTGTAACAGTTCTACATGTATATAAAATATACCTGGATCACTCATCCTTAACCTTCTTACCCTTCAAACAACTTCAACAGATTTCCTTGTCCTATTTTCTTGACTATCATCATCACTATTACCTTATCCATCAACCCTTACTCCTCCTGCTGGTACATGCAACCAACAGAGAATGTTTTGCCTATCCCTTTACTCTCTATAATTTAACAGCTCTCACTACCTCTCCTTATTCTATGTACTTAGGCACAATATATATTTATATTATTTATCCTACCTCATCATTTTTCTTCTCTCCTCCTGACCCCACCAACAGTTCCTTGGTTACAATTACATCTTATAATACAGAACATATAATATGTATAATATAATATACATATATTATATAATCTTTTATGTCTAGATTCCACAAATAAGCAAAATATACTTGCATTGGGGGGTTTGGCTTATTTCACTCAATGTGGTGATTTATGGTTTCATCTATTTTGCCAAAATAATATGCTCTCCTTCTTTATAGCTAATACTCCACAGTATATATGTATCATATTTTCTTTACCTATCTATTGGCTGTTGAGTACCTTGGCTTATTGCAGAGTTTGGCTATGCTGAACATAGCTGCAATAAACTTGGGTGTTCAGGTATTTCTCTTGTATATTGATTTACTCTCCTTCAGATATATGATCAAAAAGGTAAGGTAGACTTGAGGTAGATCAGCATTTTGAGGAAACTCCATACTAATTTTCCTAGTAGCTGTGTTAGTTGTATTCCCATTAACAGTATATAATGGTTCCTGTTCCCCTACATTTTTGCCAGCATTTGTTGTTGTTGTTTTTTTTATTGTGAAAATACTGTATAGAGGGGTTACAATTATATGGGCAAGATAATGAGCACATTTCATATCAAGCATTGTTGCCTCCGACTTTGTCGTTGTTTATTACCTTGATGATTTCCACTCTGACTAAAGTGAGCTCCAATCTTAAGGTTTAAATTGATTTTCTTATGACCAACAATGTTGAACATTCCTTCATGTATCTATTAGACTTTTTTTTTTTTTTTGGTCGGTCATGGGGCTTGAACACTGGGCTTGGGCGCTGTCCCGGTGCTTTTCAGCCCAAGGCGAGCACTGTACCGCTTGAGCCACAGTGCCACTTCCCGTTTTCTAGTGGTTTATTGGAGATAAGCATCTCTTGGACTTTTCTGCCAGGGCTGGCTTTGATCCGTGATCCTCAGATCTCAGCCTCCTGAGTAGCTAGGATTAAAGGTGTGAACCACCAGCACCTGGATTGTTTGCCAATTTATTAATTGGATTACTTTTTCAATCCTTTATATGTTGAAAAGCTGGAGATTTGCTTCAATTTTGTGAGTTACTCAACCCTA
This sequence comes from Dipodomys merriami, assembly GCF_024711535.1. Classification (NCBI taxonomy): domain Eukaryota; kingdom Metazoa; phylum Chordata; class Mammalia; order Rodentia; family Heteromyidae; genus Dipodomys; species Dipodomys merriami. Next base: position 29,778,284 of record NW_027203048.1, read on the forward strand.
CTGTAGCTAGAAAATAACCTCTCTGAGTTTTATTTTTTATATCTAAAGTAGGATATCTAAAGTAGGGACAGTAACACAATTTTTGATAAGATTAAATAAAATAACATATGTAAAGCTTCTAGCAGTGTCTGGCTTCCTGAGTGAAGAATGAATAAGGGTTATTTGCCTTGCTATGTGCCTTGCTTGAATTCTGTAGCTTCCAATAACAAAACCTGCTAAGTAACCCCTAAGGGAACCTGCTAAGTAACCCCTAAGGGATCTACAGTTTGACTGTATTCCTCTGTGTGGTGCTGCTGACCTCTTCCTGAGCTTTGGTTGGTGAAAAACTTGACAATGGCTGGCAATTTATGCTGTTACATTCAGAGGGAGCTCAGTGGGTTTGGCCATTGCAGTTTTCCTCCATTTTGCCCATCTGTGTGACTTGGGCTTTTCTCATGTTCTCTGAGAGCTGATTGCCAACAGCAAGTAAAAATACTTAAAGCCCCATCTCCAATGAAAACTACAGACAATTTATCTCTAAAGAACATACATGTGAAAGTTCTCTGCAAAATATTGAGATTCCAAATCCAACTGAATTCCACAGTGTATTAAAAAAAATAAAAGACCATTTGTCATAATCAACTAGGATTTGTCCTAGGGATACAAGGATAGATAGATAACACACACAAATCAAATCAATATGCACAATAAAAATTGTCAACCAAGTCTTTCCATTTTCTTGATCCATTTCATCTACTGAGGGGACTTTACAACTTTGGGGGGGAGGGGGAAGATTAGGTGGGGGAGGTATGGGAAGGAATGGGAAGAGGAAACAAAGGAGGAGGCAGCAATGCTTGATAAGAAATGTATGCGTTATCTTGCCTATATAATTGTAACCCCTCTGTACAGTATTTTCACAATTAAAAAAATTGTCAGCCAAGTGAAGGAGAAAGGATCATATGATTATCTCCAAAGATGCAAAATAAAGCTTTGAATATAATTTAATATTGTTTCCTGATAAAAATCTCTGAAGCAATTATGTATAAAGAAAACATGTCTCACCAAAAGGGCACATGTTATATCCATAGCTGATGTCATACCAATAGGGAGAAACAGAAATCTTATTTCCTCTTATGATATATAACAAAAGCAGAATGTCATTTCTCAGTTCTCATTTCAACACAAGACTAGGAATCTTAGCTTGAGAAATTAAAGCAAGAGAAAAAAATAAAATACATGCAAATAGGAAAGGATGAAGTCAAATTATCCTATTTGTAGATGGTATGAATAAAAGACTCTGATGACAGATAAATGGTTTAGATAAAGTTGCAAAACAACATCATATAAAATGAGTAGTATCATTACATATCAGTAACAGGATGATTGAGGAAGAAGTCATGAGGGAACTTCAATTACAATAGCTACAAATAATAAAATACCTACTAGTAATTTTAACCAAGAAAGTTAAATATTTGCATAATGGAAATTGTAAGATTTCATAGAAAAACATTAGGGAGTTCACAAAGAAATGAGAAGACTTTCCTTCATTTTTTAAAAAATAAAATATTGCTAAAATGTTGATGTCAACCAAACAATTTACAGATCTCAATCAAAGTAACTATGACATTCTTCATAGAATTTTAAAATTTTTACTAAAATTCATATGGAATTTTAAAACAGTCAAAACAATTTCAAGGAAGGAAAATAACAGCTAGAGGCATCATGATATGTGACTTTCAAATATGGTAGAAAGACATAATAATTAGAACAACATGGTTTTGACACAGAAAGAGGATGCATGAAAATAGAGTGCTAGAAATGACCCAATACACTACTGATTTCTTGATAAGGGTACTCAAACTATGTAGTGAAAGGATAGCCTCTTCAATTAATCCTGCTGGTATGCCATCTATTCATATTTACCAAACTGAAAAGACAACCAATCTCTCACTGTGAAATCAACCCAACCTAGCTCAACAAATTAGCATATACCTGTTGGGAGCCATTGGGAGCCAACAATAAAGCTCAAAGGTCATCTTGACCCCTGTGCTCTTAAAGGCACATACAAGGAACTGGCTTACTTAAAAGACACCAGGTGCCCAGGATTGCTTTGCTATGTCTGCAGTTTGTTTTAAATTTTCCTTGTTTTTCTGGACCATAGTAGAACGTCTTGAGTGTGGAGGCCAACGAGGGTACACCGTGCTGCATGTGTGGAATTCCCAATACCCAGGCTGCTCCCATGTTCTGAAGAGGACAACCTTAGGAGATACTGACTTTTATATATGCCCAGGAATTAGTTGAACTGCTTCAGACATTTCTAACTGTGGTGGGACTGATGTTTATTACTGTGCTAGGTGGGGATGTGAGGTAACTGGGACGGGTTCTTGGATCATGTACAAAGGACCTCCCCTATCCTTGTCTGGTGAATCTCGACCCCCAGGCTTGCCTTGAACCCCCTGCATGGCCAATGCTATCCTTACCAATGTAATCCTGTTAAAATAACCTTTACAGAGAAGGGAAAAGGATAACTAACTGGGAGGTGGGTCTGCCAATAAAACAAAAAAGGGGGAATCTGTAGAGCACATGGGCAGCAAAGGTGGTGCTGAGAGAGAGTACAGTGGGCAGAGACCAATTTGGTTTACATTCAGTGCATAACCAGCCCATGGAAGCTTAGGTGCAAGATAAGGTGTGACCTTGACAGTGATTGGTTCCTCTTCCTCCCCTGCCATGCCACCCGCTCCTTTTTTGCTTTAAAAAGGGCTTGCTCTGTGTTAATAAATGAGTTTTTTACTGCTTGACTTGACTCCCCGCTGCATCTGATTGTCTGGGGGAGGCTCGGAATGGGCGAGCAGCTGCATTTACCTTTCCTCGGACCCAGTCCGTCTTTTGTGGGACAGACGAAGACCCAACATATATCAACATAAAATGGTTTGTTCCTAAAATGGAAAATATGATGAGTAAAAATAATCAGATAAAAGTAGGCATTGTGTGATTCCATTAACATAAAAATCTAGAAATACAAGCTACTCTGTAGTGATGGAAAGGGGATCAATTATTCTCAAGGCTTGGAGTGACAGGAAAAGGTCCAAAGGTATATAAGGCAAGTTTCCATGCTGATAGGAGTATTTCTTTGATTGTGGTGATCACTTGTAAAAACCCACAAAATGATACCCTAGTATCAATTACACCTCAGAGGCTTGGAAAAGCAATTAACAGTGATCCATCATGTATTTTTAGGCACTCAAGATGCCAAACAAAAAGAAGAAAGAGAAAAAAATTTAAATGACTCTTACAGAAATGGACAAATGGATCAAGAAAATGTGGTATACACACACACACACACACACACACACACACACACACACACACACACACACACACGAATTTTACTCATCCATTATAAAGAATGATATTGCACCATTTATAAAGAAATGGAAAGACTTGGAAAAAGTATATTAAGTAAAGTAAGTTAGGCCCAGAGGGACAAAAGATACATTTTCCCCTTATATGTAGAAGCTAGAATTCTTTTATAAATTTATAAGTAGGTACAGTGGGTGGTATGCAAGTGTATACAAATGTATTAACTGGAATATAGTAAATTCAAGAGAACTCAATAGTGTAATTTTTGTTTGTTCGTTTTGTTTGCCAGTCCTGGGGCTTGAACTCAGGGCCTGGGCACTGTCCTTGAGCTTCTTTTGCTCAAGACTAGCACTCTACCACTTGAGTCACAGTACCACTTCCAGCTTTTTCTATTTGGTATTGAGGAATCGAACCCAGGGCTTCATGCATGTTAGGCCAAGCACTCTACCACTAAGCCACATTCCCATCCCCTTTTATTGATTTATGTTTTTGCTAGTCCTGGGACTTGAACCATGGTCTGAGCACTGTTCCTGAACTTCTTTGTGCTCAAGGCTAGCACTCTACCAATTGAGCCACAATAATTCTTTAGAAAGCCAAAGTTCAACAAAATAGACACCAGGAAATGGGGTCAAGAAGGATAGACAAATGAAGAGAAAAAGAAGGGGAGATTAAAGTCAAGAATTCAACGTATAGCCTACAAAATTAAGAAGCATCAGGGAAAGGTTGGTAGGGGAGGGATGGGTGTGACTATTCAAAAGGGTAGCATTGACCACGATGCACTCTTATTCATGAACGGTTTGTTAAATGGCAACTACTTTATACAACTACTTAGCAATAATAAATAAGAAGAAATAAAAGAAAATAAAAAGAAATCAGTTGGGGGTTGAAGGACAGAAGGGACTATAGGGGAAAGCAATACATGGATGATTTCTGAGGATACTTTTTTTTTTTTTTGGCCAGTTCTGGAGCTTGAACTTAGGGCTTAGGCATTGTCCCTGAGCCTCTTTGTGCTAAAGGCTAACACTCTACCACCTGAACCACAGAACCATTTTTAGCTTTTTCTGAGTAGTTTATTGGAGATAAGAGTCTTACATACTTCCCTTCCCAGGCAGGCTTCCAACCACAATCCTCCTCTCTCAGTCACCTGTGCAGTTACAATTACGGGCTTGAGCCACCAGTGCCAGCTTCAGGATACTTTTAAACATCTGTTTCTTCCTATGATGGAGATTATGTTCACAAAAGTGTTTTTCAACTTTATTTTACTACACTCATCTATATGCTTTTAAAGTACAATTCATGGTAGATCGAATCATTTTGAACATTGAATGAGCAAATTTATGATATGCTCAATAAACAATAAATTTATTTTATAGGTTTGATAGGAATTAAAAATAAATTTGAATTTTCAAATGTTTTAGAAATACATGTTGTACCCACATTTTGATTATTGTATTTTTCATTTATGTAATTTCCTTTCTTCTGTTGTATGAAATTCACCATCAGCATGAAAGATTTCTGTATCATAGGATAATTTGTTTTGTTCAGAAACCTGGATTTAGATAAGCAAACTAATTTTCTTCTATTCTGAACTTCAATGTCTGCATAATAAGGTTTGTTCTAGCCTTAAACTACCTTTTCTTTTTAATTAAAAAATTGATTGTTGTTGTTTTTAATGTACTGTCTAGATTTATTTATTTTTTCTTTCATTTTTTCCCTTTGTTTTATCCCCTGTTATCACTGGTTTTGATTTTGGTACCCTGTGCCTTGTATATACATTTACCTGAATTGGGGAAGGGAAAGAAACAACAAAATGATGAGACAAATGACAAAGGGTAAACCAATGCAACAGAGATACTCACAAGACATTATCTGGGAATTGAACTTTACAACTTGTGGGCAGGGATTGAGGGAGGGAGAAAAAGTGGGAGAAAAATGAGGAAGTGGTAATTAAGTTTAACAAGAAATGTACTCATTACCTTATATATGCATAATGACAATAAAATTAAATTTGAAAAATTAATTTGTTGCCAACAAAGGTTGAAACAAAGGTTGATGTAGCCATTACACTTGAGTTTTCTCTCTTCATTTTAAAATATATTTTTCATTTAGATAACTTAAAAATCACAAAACACTAAGAACAATAGCCAAAGGGATCTTTCTTTGTAATTTCCAGACATCCTATAAAGAATGTGACATTAAATACATTTTATAATCACACTAACAATGAGCCACCATGGAATGTCATATAGTTAATGAAAATCAAATTCTGACTAAAAATCCGATTCAATTTCCAGTAACAAATATTTTAAAGAATAGGTAGATATAAAAATGATCTATTTCCTAACAAATAGGGTGATGTCTTTCTGATGAAAGCATAGAATTTCATTATATATATATATCACATTTTCTTGATCCATTCATCTACTGAAGAGCATCTGGGTTGGTTCTATATCTCAGCTATGGTAAAAAATGCTACAATAAACATAGTTGTGCTGGTAGCTTTCTTACGGCCTTGTTCATTTTCATTTGGGTAAATGCCCAAAAGTGAGATTGCTGGGTTATAGGGGAGCTCTATGTGCAGTCCCAAAGAAATTTTGGTCCCATAGTTTCCCTTGGTTGCAACACATATAGTATACATACAAGATAATGTTATCAGATGAGCTGAAAAGCTCAAAAGCTATGCACATATGTCCATATAAGATGATGCTAAGTGAAATGAACCCAAAGATATAGACACAAGAAGTCTGTCTTTGTTGTTATTGTTTTAAATGTACTATGTGATTGTTTTTATTTTTTCCTTTGTATGTTCTTCCCCCTATGGTATATTCCCTGTTTGTCACTGTGCTTAATTTTGGTACCCCGCATTTTGTATTATCTAGGGAAGGAAAGGGGAATAACAAAATGCTGAAACAAGGACACAGGATAACCCATTGCATCGATACCTACAGGAAAAGAACTTTACAAATTCAGAGGGGGGGATAGTGGGACAACAACAAGGGAAGAGAAAGGGGTAATGATCGACAAGTAATGTACTCATTGCCTTACTCATATAACTATAATCCCTCTGTACAGCATCTTTATAATAAAATAAAATTTTAAAAAAGATCTAAAAGGGAGTATTTTAGAAAACACTGTTTTGTCCCAGAATTGGATATTAGTGCACAATTCTCAGAAGCAAAGAGAAATAAATTGTCTATAACTTACTACTGAATGTAGATATTTTTTCTCAAGCTTATTTATTAATTGCTCAACAAGTTCCATAATCCCAACCATCACCTTTGCCAACTCTGGTAGAGTCACTTCAAAAGAGAGAAACTGATAGAGTTATAAGAAATATAATTTTCTCTATTAAAAAATGATTTCACTTTGACAGCCCAAACCAATACCAAGCCAACTGAGAAGGTTATTTGAGAGAATAATGTGAAACTATGGGCAGTGTTCCAAGATGGGAAGACAAACTTGCTATCTGCAGCTTTCAGGTCACCGAGCTGAGATTTGCAAGTTGTTCCAGGAATTACTCTTGTTGGAGCAGACAGACCTGGTGATAGTGTATTAGCAAAACATGACAGTGGCTCTCAGAAATTTAGAGCCAAAGATAAAGGCAGAACATGAAGATTTCTAAAAAGGAGTGGTTTTTTAAGAGTTTAGAGAAGCTATCCTCCTGTCCCTTAGGAGGTGTGGAAGAGGAACTTGGTTTCCTCATGGTTCTTTGTGAAAGAACATGGAGTTAGCAAGGTGCAGTACACTTGAACATTCAACACACTTTGCACCACTTTAGCCCCAAGCATGGATTTGCTACTAGAATAAAAGACTGGTCCCCTATGTTTGGATTTCCTCATTCTCTTTGCAGGTGGCTGACAACTAAGGTCACCTAATAAAATATTGGCCGAAGTGATGTGCACAGCCTCCACTTCAATACCTTAAGAGACAGTTCCTAACCTGGTCCTTGATTCTATTTTCTTCCTCCCTAAAAGCAAGCTGACAATGGCAAGAGACAAAGTGTCTCTTGATGGCATACCCATCTACACATCTAGTAACTGTGTCAAACTGACCTGTGATATTTATTCTGGACCACTGTGTAAGAGGAAAAATACACTTGAGTTCTGTTACCATAGATTTTGGAGGGTGTTTTGAATATGTATCTTCTTTAATTCACACAGCATGGGCTAGTTCTGAGCTCAAATATTGATAAGATTAATTGGACTATGATTGGCAGTACACAAAGAAGACCGCCAGCTTACAGTGATATATATTTTTTTGCTGCGAGCAAAGTATAATATGAACCTCTTAGATGCATACATTTTTTAATATTCAAATATTCTTTAGCCTCCTGTTCACAAGATTGTTATAAATTATCCCAAGCACTTTATAACAAACATACAAGAAAAACTGAGTCAGTTTGCTTCACAAGGTTAGGGAGAATTTAGGGAGCAGAGAAGGAAGGAGAATGAAAATCTCCAGGGAGGATACCAATCATTAAACTGAGAATTTGTGTTTGTAGAACCAAGACATAGCTATGGGGGAATACCACTGAGGAACATTAAAGAAACATCAGGCTGACTAATAATAAGAATTTCCATCCAAATTCATCTACCAAATCAAGTGAATCTTCAATAAATATAAACCCACATGCAGCCATCTCTCTCTAGGGAAATCTAATATTTTCCCACCAGTCAGGATAGTTCTGCACAGCAGCCATATTACAGGGGGGGCTGACAGCTCATCTGCCTTTGCCTACTGCAATCAGACCAAAATGTCAGCTACTCTACCAGAAAGGGGCACTCTTAAAAGTAACTGAGGGACAATTTGTCCAAAGAACAATTGTCTAGGCCTTACCATTGAAGGGCAGGATATTAAGGGATTAAGAATAAATTCAGCCAATAAAAATGAAATAAATATCTCATTATATATATATATATAGGAAAATTAAATTCAAAGTTAAAAACAAATCCACACTGTCAAGAAGGTCTTTGGTAACAGGATATCCTGAATAGTCTTAGTGATTACTTTAAGAATAATTTGTTTATTTTTAGGTATAGTAAGCCAATACTTGAACTGTTCCTAACTTCCAGAAACCTTACTGGTATGAAATCTTTTACATCTTTAGTCAAATATCTTGTTTAGTATAATGTTATAATAATAAGAGTAATTGTTAGACGATGTTGGTGGTTCACACTTTTAATCCTAGCTACTTGGAAGGCTGAGATTTGAGGATTTTGATTTGAAGCCAGACCTAGCAGAAAAATCTATAAAAACCCTTATCACCAATTAACTTACCATAAGGCTGGAAGTGGAGCTGTGGCTCAAATGGTGGAGTACCAGCCTTGAGTAAAAAGCTCAGGTACAGAGCCCAGACCCTGAGTTCTCTGAGTTCTTGCCCCAGGACTGACAGATATACACAAAAAGATTAATTATTTCCAAATTTTTAGAATTACTTAATATTGAAATGAACATGGATAGACCATTGATATTTTTAGAATTATTCGTATCCACAGATAAATTGTTCCAATGCAATTATATTTAGAACAATGTATTTAAAAATCTTTTTCTATGTGAACATTAGACCTGAACTATTGATACCATAACATGTTGCATGTCTATACACAGATGGCTTGGACTTTGTTCTGTTATAGTGAATGAAGAAAGAAATACATAAAAAATACAATTTTCAGGAAATTTCCTTTATCTAACTTACACTGAGGTCAGGTAAAATATTCAATTAGAAAGAAATTGAATTGCATTGATGTATTTCTTATAGTACTAGTACAAAAGTATTGAATTATGATTGCATATAGATTCTCAGTTAATTTGACATGTTCATTGTTAATTACTGTTCATTCTTTTTTTGGCTTAGGTTTTATTTTTTATTATCTTAGATTGCACATTTATTTAAATTAATGTGCAACATCACCATCTTTTTAATAATAAGAAGCCATCCATGATATGTATTTTGCCTTAAGTAATTCTATGAAGAAAATAATTTTTACTAATATATTAAACCCTTGAATAGAGCAAATGCATTAATTTGTCTAACACATTCAGTTAGACTCTTAATGATGAGGCAAGGATTTATTCAAAAGCCAGGACTTAATTCTGAGGCCCAGACCACAAAAGATGACTTGTAAGGAAGAGATTTTATTCTGGAGGAATTTATCAGCATATGTCAGTGTGCTCCAATACAAAAGTGTTAACTACAGAAACAGCAACATACAGAATCTAATTACCTGTTTACACATTTTTGAGCAGTGTTACCTCACAAAATAAAGAGCATGGCCACACTTTCCCCAAGCTGGAAAGAAAACTTAAGGAGATTATTTGACTATTAATAAGACTATAATACTGTCACCAATTATGTATATCCTCCTTATTTACCCTTCATTAATATGAACACTTTCCAAATGAGTTATTTGTGATAATTAAGAAATGGTGAAGAGAAGGAAAAAAATATATCCAGTCAATAGCAAAACAAAACAGGAACTTCAAAAATTGCTTAAATTTTGTTCTCACCCAAGAATTTCCCACTGTAAGTGCAACTAAGCATTTCTGTTCTTAATGCTTCATCTTTACAAAGCTTTTAGCTTATTGATGTGCATGTAAGCTTTGCTCATTTTGGAAAGAAAATATAAAAGTAGAAATAAATAACATGTAAATTACAAACCACCTCTATTCTCACTGCCCACTTGTGCATGAAGATTTTGCTTGGACTCTCAGGTAGAATGGACCCCTACTCCTGGTTTTCTAATAGAGTGGTTTGTTAACCTTGCACACACTTCTTTCTTTTCTCTGGGCTCCATGAGCACAGTAATTTTTAATATTACAAGAATAACTTGGCATGTTTGGCTCAGATCTTCCTGGAGGAGTTCCAGGAAGAAGGTGGAGGAGAAGCTGGAGGCTAAACAAGCTCTCACATAGAAAGCAGTTTTAGTGTTCCAGTAAACAGTCCTAGGCCAGAGAATTACACCAAGTGTACCATCACAGTACAGAGAGTTTGGCCAAAGAGGGAAAATCCAGGCAAGGAGACAGATCTGAGCACTTGCCAGCAGCCACAGCTGCGGCTGCAGCGGCTGCAGTGGCCTCCATAGCCACCATATCTACAACACAGAGAGTCTGGGACAGAGGTGCCAGATGCAGCAGGCAAGTGGATTCTACTCAACACCAGCAAGAACTAACAAGGAGCAGATATATTCATCCCACAGATATATTCATCATCACAGACCAGAGAAGACCCAGGAATCAACACTCCAGCATGACTAGAACCCTGACATCCTCATTCCTTCTCAGGGAGCAGAGGAGGGAAAGCCCCCTCCCCCACTACCGGAGACCTCCATCTTTGATACTGACAAAGGCCCGGCTGAGCTCCTAGCTCCAACTCAGTCCTTGGGAGAAAACAAAAGAATCATTTAGCAGGTCACAGGAACCTGCTCTGACTTGCCAGGCTCAACTCCATCAAGGGGAAAGTCACCCTGCCCAGGCAGAAAAAGCTTCCCCAGCCCCAGGAGTGGCTTTCATCACTGGTTAAACAGAGTCAGAGGCTGCGCCTCCCTACAGCAGCCTAGACAATCAACTGAAATTCAGTAACATAAACCCTGAGAATGGCTCCAGGCTGGGCTCTGTGAGTGTCTCAGAAGCTAGCCCCTCAGGGGTTTGCTGAAAGACCTTAACTCTACCCAGAACCTAGCTTCAACACAGCATCTCCAAACTAGAGGAAACAGCCATCTCCCTGTTTTGTGATACTCAAAGCAGATCTCCCTCCCACTGAACTAGCCTGGGAGGAGGATCACAAAATCCGGGGTAAAGCAGAGTATTTTTTCTGTCTGCCCAAACAAACTGACTTAAGAAACAATCAAGCCACAGGAAAACCAAACACCACAAGCAGATCAGAAACTCCACCAAGAGACTGGTTACAGATACAAGGGAGACACAGGATCTTCAGAGCCACCCCCCCCCCCAAAAAAAAAGTCAAAGAACTCTTTTTCTTGCATCTTTTTTTAATTTTTAATTTTTTAAAAAAATTGTTTTCTATTAATCTTTTTTTTCTTCCTCTTATTTTTATTTTAGGTGGACATGTGTATGTGTGTTTTTAAAAAAAATCTCTACTGACCTTTGGTCCTTTTTTTTCCCTTGCTTTCTACTGTTTCTTCTCTTTTTGTTCTTTTTTGCGTGACTTAATTGCTGTTCTGCTCATCCTCAGATATACCCGTCGTCAATTATTAGACCTTATCCCATATTGTGTACACACTTAATCCAGAAATTTATTACTCAATTCAAACCTCTTAGGCTTAAATTACTTAATAGCAGTATTATTTCCTTATACATATACAATATTTTAAGTATTTTTATTTTTTAGTTTTTCCTGTCCCCTTTCTAGCCCTCCCCTCCTCTCATCCTATCCCCATTCCTCCCTCAATATTACTTTTTTAAACTTGCATAATTTTTAAGTATTTCACTTTTAAATTTAAATTTTTGTTTTTCTATTTTTTCTTGTCTCTTTTTTCTTTTTTTTTCTTCTCTTTCTCCTATCATTCTGTCCAATCCATTTCCCTCTTTGAGATTAGGACTTGGTTAATTTCCACATCCCTCTAACCCAATTTTTCCCCACATTTCTCCCTAAACCTAATAATTTCTGCTTTGCCAAATTCTTCTTTGCTATTCTTAGCCCATTAATACATAGTTGTTTGTTGTTGAATAGACTATATCTGTTTAACTAGATTGTATCTGCAGACTTTTGACTGTGCAATTACAGGACTTTGGTTGATGCTTGCCTAAAAATAGTGTTCTAGCACAAATTGTTGTTACTTCCATACCAAATGGAAAGAATAAGCCAGAAAAATACAATAAAAATGGCAAGTCTGGGTATCTTGATTCCCACTCATGATAATCAGGTGACAGAACAGATAATGAATAATCACTACTTGTAAACATGAATTAAAAGTTTGAAAACCTGTAAAGGACTCAGTGTTAGTATGATAGGGAGAGAGAGGAGACAAACCAAAGATTAATACAGGAGGCTCATGAATGTGAGGAAGCTACTCAAAGATTGATACAGGAATTGTGTGAGCAGGTTGAGAACACTCAAAGAGAAATAAAGGAATTACATGAGCAGGCTAAGAACAGTCAAAGAGATAGACAGGAATTTTGTGAGCTGGCTGAGACAGACAAAGAGAACATCAGGAATGGCGTGAGCAGGCTGAGAACATTCAAAGAGAACTACAGGAATTGCATGAACATGAGGAAGCTAAGCAAGGAGTAATACAGGAATTGAGAGAGCAGGATGAGAATAGACAAAGATCAATAGAGGCATTCATGAAATCCATAAACAGACAGCTGAAAGAAGTCAGGGAGACCACAAAGGGAATGCCGAATGGAACCCAACAGAAGGAATGGGAGTCCAAGGAAAACATAACCAATCAACTAAGTGATTTGAGAATAAACACTGAACACCAAATTGAGCAATTAAAGAACTTCACACAAGGTCTAAAACAAAGCGCCAACAAAGAATGTGAAGCCATCAATGCAGACCAATTAGAAGGAAAAGAAATTAAAAAAAAAGTAGAAAGTCTTGACAGTAGGTTAGACCATGCAGAAGATCGAATATCAGAGACTGAAGACAGCCTAGATATTATAGAGAAAGAACATACAACTATCCAAGACAAATCCAAGAAATATAATAGATCTATTCAACATTTGGAAGACACCATCAGAAGGTTTAATGTGAGGATAATGGGTGTAGACGAGTACCTGGAGACAGAAGTTAATGGTCTAGGAAATTTGTTTAACAGGATCCTAGCAGAGAACTTCCCAAACATGCAAAAAGATAGGCCTATTCAGATACAAGAAGCTTTTAGAACCCTAATAGACCAGACCAGAACAGGACATCCCATTATAATCCACACAGGATCAATTCTGACAAAGAAAGAGATCCTTAAAGCTGTCAAGGAGAAAAGATCAATCACCTATAAAGGGAAACCAATTAGAATCACCTCAGATTTCTCAGCAGAGACAATCAAAGCAAGAAGAGCCTGGAATGATGTATGCCATGCCCTAAAGACAAACAACTATCAACCAAGAATACTGTACCCAGCTAAACTCTCCTTCATAACTGAAGACCAAATAAAAAACTTCCATAGCAAAGAAAAACTGAAACAATACATCTCCACCAAACCAGCCCTACAAAAGATTCTTAAAGATGTCCTACACATAAAAACCAACAAGACCACAATAAAGGCCAAGAAACCACATTCAAACTGAGAATCCAAGAACCATAGGAAGAACCCAGTTGCCGCAGCCCCCAAGAAGGTGGATAAAATGGCAAGAACTTCCAAATATCTCTCAGTCCAATCTCTCAACATTAATGGACTTAACTCTCCATTAAGTGACATAGACTGTCTAGTTGGATTAAAAAGCAAGATCCTTCTATCTGCTGCCTTCAGGAGTCACACCTTGCCCATAAAAACAAACACATTTTGAAAGTGAAAGGCTGGAACAAAATCAACCCCCATAAACAGACAGCAGTTACAATCCTAATATCAGACAAAATAGACTTCAAATTAAAATTAGTGAGAAGAGATAAAGAAAGTCGCTACATACTAATTAAGAGAACTCTCCTTCAGGAGGATATTACAATTCTACGTATTTATTTGCCAAACAACAGAGCACCCAAATTTATCCAAGAAACACTACTTTTTCTCAAATCTCACATAGATCCAAAGTCATTAATTGTTGGGGACTTTAACACACCACTATCTCCATTAGATAGATCAACTTGGCAAAAACTCAACAGAGAAACTGCAGATCTAAACAACTGCATAGATCAACTAGATTTAACAGACATCTACCAAATATTTCACCCAGCAGCATCAGAATACATGTTTTTATCAGCAGCACATGGAATATTTTCCAAAATAGACCACATTTTAGTTGACAAAGGCAACTTGTCCAAATTCAGAAACATTAAAGTTATACCTTGCATTCTCTCAGACTACAAGGGAATAAAATTAGAACTCAACACCAAAAGTCACCAAAGAAAGTCCTGTAACACATGGAGGCTGAAAACACACTGTTGAATCACCAGTGGGTCATGGAAGAGATTAGAAAGGAAATTCAAATGTTCATGATATTCAACAAAAATGAACACACAAATTACCAGCTCCTCTGGGACACAGCTAAGGCAGTACTCAGAGGCAAGTTTATAGCTCTGAGTTCCTACATCAACAAATTGGAGAGATCTGAAACCAGCAATTTAATGAGACATCTGAACCTCCTTGAAAAAGAGCAGCAAGATAAACACCAATCCAGTAGACAGAAAGTAATTATTAAAATAAAATCAGAATTAAATGAATTAGAATACAAAACACCATAGAAAGAATCAACAAAACAGAGTTGATTCTTCGAAAAAAATTAACAAAATTTACAGACCCTTTGCAAATCTTATCACCACAGAAAGAACCAAGATTCAGAACATTATAACAGATTACTTCTCAAATCTTTATGCTAATAAGTTTGAGAACCTGGCAGAAATGGACCTTTTCCTAGAAAATATTGACATGCCAAAACTAAAGCAAGATGAGTTAAACCATCTTAACAGGCCCATATCAAGCTTTGAAATAGAAGCATCAATAAGAGACATCCCATCTAAGAAAAGCGCAGGACCAGATAGATTTAGAGCAGAATTCTACAAGTCCTTCAAAGCAGCACTCACACCAATACTCCTCCAAATCTTCAATGAAATTGAAAGAGAATGTTCACTACCAAACTCATTCTATGAAGTCATCATAACCCTCATCCCAAAACCAGGCAGGGACTCATCAAAGAAAGAGAACTATAGACCCATTTCTTTGATGAACATTAATGCAAAACTTCTCAACAAAATTTTAGCCAATCGATTTCAACAACTCATCCAAAAAGTCATACACCATGATCAAACAGGATTCATTTCAGGGATGCAAAGCTGGTTCAATATAAGCAAATCAATTAATATAATTCATCACATAAACAAAAGCAAGAATAAGAATCACATGGTTATCTCAATAGATGCAGAAAAAGCATTTGACAAGATCCAACACCCATTTATGATGAAGATTCTGGAAAAATTAAGAATCCAGGGAACATTCCTCAATACAATAAAGGCTGTATATGACAAAGCTAAAGCCACCCTTATACTTAGTGGTGAAAAACTAAAGCCATTTCCTCTTAACTCAGGAATAAGACAAGGATGTCCACTCTCTCCACTTCTCTTCAATCTAGTATTAGAATGCCTAGCTACAGCAATAGGACAAGATGCAAACATAAAGGGGATCCAAATGGGGAAAGATGAAGTAAAACTCTCCTTCTTTACAGATGACATGATCTTGTATTTAAAGAATCCCACGGAGTCCACTCCTAAATTACTCAAGCTGATTCAAAACTTTGGCAAAGTAGTAGAGTATAAAATTAACCCTCAAAGATCAATGACTTTTTTATATGCCAACAATGAGAAAAGTGTGGCTGAAAGTAGGAAAGCAACTCCATTTGTAATAGCCCCATAAAAAATAAAATTCCTAGGAATTAATTTAATCAAAGAAGTGAAGTATCTCTATGATGAAAACTTTAAAAACCTGAAAAAGGAAATCAAAACAGGACTTAGTGGCAAAAACTCCCATGTTATTGTATTGTAAGGATCAACATCATAAAAATGTCAATACTTCCCAAACCTACAAATTCAAAGCAATACCTATCAATATTCCAAACTCATTCTTCAAGGAAATAGAAGAGGCAATACAAAAATTCATATGGAACAATGAAATACCCCAAATAGCAAAAATGACCCTTAACAGAAAGAACAGTGCTGGAGGAATATCAATACCAAATTTCAAACTCTACTACAAAGCCATAGTAATCAAAACAGCTTGGTACTGGCACAAGAACAGACCTCAGGACCAATGGAATAGATTGAAAATCCAGAAAGGAACCCACAGACCTATAGCAATCTAATCTTTGATGAGGGAGTTAAAAAATAGAATGGAAGAAAGACAGCCTCTTCAATAAATGGTGCTGGCAAAATTGGTTAACTACTTGTAGAAAATTAAAGCTAGAACCTTATATATCACCCTGCTCCAGAATCAACTCCAAATGGATCAAAGACCTCGGAGTTAAAAGAGACACTCTGAAAACATTACAGGATGGAATAGGAGAAATCTTAGGTCTCCTTGGCACAAGCCAAAATTTTCTTAATAGAGACCCAGAAACACAACAAATCAAAGAAAGGTTGGACAAATGGGATTGCATGAAGTTGCAGAGTTTCTGCATGGCAAAGGACATAGTTAGCAAGATCAATAGAAAGCCCATGAATTGGGAGAAGATTTTTACTAGCCATACAACAGACAAGGGTCTCATATCTAAAACATACCTGGAACTCAAAAAATTAAATCCCCCAACAACAAATCTTCAAAGAAACAACTGCCCAATAAATAAGTGAGCTAAAGACTTAAAGAGAGACTTCTCTGAAGACAAAGAAGGATGGCCAATAGACACATGAAGAAATGCTCAACATCCCTAGCCATAAAAGAAATGCAAATCAAAACAACATTGATATAACACCTCACCCCAGTTAGAATGGCTATAATCAAGAACTCTAATAACAACAGATGCTGGAGGGGATGTGGACAGAAGGGAACCTTACTGCATTGTTGGTGGGAATGTAAACTTGTTCAACCACTTTGGAAAGGAGTATGGAGGTTCCTCAAAAGACTCCACATAGAGCTCCCCTATGACCCAGCAATCCCACTCTTGGGCATTTACCCAAGGATCACAAATAAGACCATACTGAAGCTACCAGCACAACTTTTTCTTGCAGCCTTATTTACCATAGCTAAGATATGGAACCAACCCAGATGCCCCTCAGTAGATGAATGGATCAAGAAAATGTGGTATATATATATATATATATATATATATATATATATATATATATATATATATACACACAATGGAATTCTATGCCCCCATCAGATAGAATGACATTGCCCCATTTGTTAGGAAATGGGAAGACCTGGAAAAAAATATACTAAGTGAAGTAAGCCAGCCCCAAAGAAACATAGGACCCATGGTTTCCCTTATTTGTAATAATAGTATATGTCTGAGACAAACAGAAAAGATTAGATAAGTTGATGTTAGCTGAAATGAACCGCAAGATAAGATTCAAATGTTTTTTATTTTCATGTGTTTGTTCCTAACATATTTAGAAGATGATTTCTTTATTGATTTGTATGTCCCTCCCCCACGATATAACCCATGCTTTCACTGTATTTGATATTGGTATAATTTGTGGAGGGGAAAGGAAAAAAACTAATTGTTTAAATAGGGATACAAGTGGACCCATTGCAACAATGAGATGTACAAGTCGTTATGTCGAAAAACGAACTTTACAACTTTGGCAGGGGAGGTTGGTAATGGGAAGGGATGGGAGCGAGAAACAAAAGAGGAGGCAACAATGCTTGATAAGAAATGTACTCATTATATTGCCCATGTAATTGTAACTCCTCTGTTCGGTATTTTAAAAAATAAAAATTAATAAATAAAAAATGTTATTCTATTACATGTGTGTGTGTTTGTATGTATTATTCAGTACAAGTTTTGGGGTGATGAGGTTTTAATCACAATTACTTACCTCTCTATATGATGAAGAAACACCTAGACCACAGTTAAACCAATAGGTTTGTTCATTCACAATCAAATTTAGATTATATAAATAAGGAACCTGTGGACTTTGCCTGCATATAGTAGTTTTCTTAGTTCTGAATATGAACTGAGATTACGAAATTAGGTTAGGGCTAAGCTCTACTCTTTACAATTAGTATGATCTTTTAATTAAATTCCTAGCTAAAAATGTGTGGCCATTCTATCTCACTATCCTTTTATATGTTATTATTTTCTGAAATATTACATCTAGGATCTAACAATGGAGAAGACTATGGGGTTCTGTTATTTTAAGAGAAATGAAATAACTGAGTAATGTTGTAAATATTTCCTGTAAATATTTCATTGTTTAAACATCTAAATACATGAAATGGCTAGTTGACTGCTTTGTAAAATACTATTCAGCCATAAAGAAGAATGAAATGATCATTTCCAAGAAAATAACGGATGGGATTGGAATCATATTGAGCAAGATAAACCAAGTTCAGAAAGACAAATAGCATTTATCTTCTCTCACATGAGGAATCTATACATAAAAAATATTCACATGAACATAAAAGAGGAATGCTGTAAGGGGTCTTGAGTATAAGCATAAGGAAATACGTTTGGTTACTGAAGTACATTGGATGTATGTATGAGCATAACAAAATGAAACCTAATACAAAATAAAGGGAAAAAGGGGCTGGGGAGGAAAATGAGTAATGGGATGAATTTGATCAAAATATAATACACATATATGTGGAAATATTGTAATGAATATCTCTATCAATATATGCTAATAAAAATGTAAAACCAATAGTTTTATTATAAAGTTTTTTTTCCTTGCAAAATATCACAGGAAAATTTACAGTGAAACTATTAGTACAATTAAAAATTTACTTTTTGCGTCATACTGTTTCTCAACAAAAAAGAAATAAAAGCTTTATATTAAAAACAAACAAAATAACAATTATAGCATTGCAATATCATTATTTTCTTAATTTTTTGAAGAGTATATAGCTGTTGAAGAAATCCTACTTCTGCCTTATACTTTGGTTTCTCAGCCATGCCACTGATGACATTTTGGTCTGGTAATTCATTATTGTGGGGAGAGTTTCTGTCCTGATATTATAGTGTACTTAAGAGGATTCCTAACCCCTACCATTTAGATGCTAGTAGCGCCTCAAGTTCCAACAATCTGACCAAAATATATCTAGACATTGTCACTGTCCTCAGAGAGTTACAAACAGCCCCTGCTAAGAAACACAGGTTTAGATAAAGGTTCCTGTATAATGTTTCCAGTGGGAAAAATATTTTTCAAAACACAGACTTTAAAAAAATTGATTGAAGCAAACAAATGAGGTACCCTGTGACCCAGAGCTCCCAAACTTGATTTTAGCTTTCCCTTCTTCTCACCAACCTCCTGAGATAATTATACCATTCCCTAGGGGTATGAAAAGACAATGGAAAAATGACCAGGGAAATAGAACTTACATCTTTTTTGAGATATTTTTCAAACATGATCCTACAAAACGTATTTACATTTTGTATCATTAAGTACAGATTTTTCTAGTCATAGTTTTGGCAAGGTAGATAAGCAAAACTGTTTTTTACTCACCAGGTTTTTTGTTGTTTATCATTTGTATTTTATTTTATTCTAATATTATTGCTTGTTATTGTTTTAAAACCTCATTCATGCCAGCAAAAGGATTCCAACTGTTCAGGGAAATGGCTGTTAGATACACTTGGGTGAATCAGCAACTTATTTGTCATAGAGATGTTTCCAACAGTGATACTCCCAGCATGCACTAGTTCTTTTTCTGATTTTTATTAAGGGAAAAATAGATCCTTGGCTCTGCTGATCTCAAACTCTTAGCTTTCACATTGTAAGAATTCTAGATGCAAACACACCTTTTATTTATGCTAATTTTTCAATAGTGGCTTTGGTTACAATTTAAATATTCCATCAATCTGAGTGTTATAAGGAGGAAAATTCATAATGTATGCTAATTCCTATAGAAAAGATATTTTATGTTTCACCCGTTTTCACGAATATTGCCTTAAATTAAATTTCATGCTGACTGGCTATAGCCAAAGGTCAGCAGTGTTTGGTATCTGGTTAATTCCATCCAAAATTTATTCACATTATTATATCTATAGTGAAGATTCCTTAAAAATAGATTATTTTAAAGTATTTCTACAGACCAGAGAGTCAGTATGCTAAGTTTAAAGGGTGTATTATGTGTTCTTCATTGAATAAAATGCAAGTTTATATAAGTTGGAGGTTAATGAAACATTTGCATTGACCCTCTAGAAATTCGTTAAAACAAAACTGCCAGCATACGTGTCACTTCACTCTGATTATTAAAAGATACTTTTCTGAAAAGTACAATAGCTTTAGCAACTAATAATACGGAATGAATGAATACATCACTTTTTGCTTGGTAGTCATTTTTTAATGTTATGCATTTTAGAATACTTGAGTATGCAGCAATGTTTAACAACAGGTAGATCAAAGAAGAAAGCACGTAGTAAGGCCTTATGGAAAACCTAAATATGTACCTGGGCAAATGATTCTTTCTTATTTATTTTTTTATTTTTTATTTTTGTTGGTAGTGGGGCTTGAACTCTAGGCCTGAGCATTGTCCTTGAGCTCTTCAGCTCAAGGCTAGGTCTCTACCACTTGAGCCACAGTGCCACTTCTGGTTTTCTGGTGGTTAATTGGCGATAAGAGTCTCATGGACTTTCCTGCCCAGGCTGGCTTTGATCCATGATCCTCAGATTTCAGCCTCCTGAGTAGCTAGGATTACAGGCTCTGGCACCTGGCCTCTTTTTTAACTCATTTTTTTAAACCATACTGTGATGGTCTTGAACTTGCTAGTCAGATGCTCTACCACTCTCTATCTGTAGTCTTTCATTTTGTGCTGAATACTTCTGGTCTTGCTTCCTGCCTTGACATGGACTCAATCTACCTACTTTAAGCTTCTAATTATAGCAGGGTTGAGAGCTGTATGCCACAATGGCTACTCTAAAACCATGATCCTCCCTGTCTCAGCCTCTCACATAGCTAGGATGACGGGTATGAGCTATCAGGCCTACCTCTAAGGCCTACCTCAAACTTTCTGCCCTGAAACCTCAGCTGCCCTTTATTCAGCCTCCTAAATGGTTAGAAAAACAGACATGAGTTACTTGAATTGTTTGTCTTAGACAAAATGAATACTAGAACTTTTTCTTCTTCTAATATTTATCAAAAAGTTAAAGGCAAGATGGTTTGGCTTGTATTCTCTTATCTGAGTATACTTTTAAAAAAAATGCCCCAATGTTGCTTCACTTTAAGAGAGTTCAAGTAGTATACTATTTTGTTGTTGATAACCATAGGGAATGTGACTGTGTGAAACCATGACTTGAATAAAGAGAAAGCTACTTATCTGTATTTATGAGCATAGCATAAAATACAATAAGCTTCTGATAAATTTGATATTAATTTTCTGTAGATTTGTTGGTAAGTTGCTAAAGCTTTTACTTGTTTAAGTCCCAGGTTTAGATCTATCAATGAAGATCACTTATTCATAACTCAGTAGAATTAATTATTTCTGTTATTTATAGTAATAAAAGCTAATTCCTAAGGAGACCAATTCAAATATACAACCAAAAGTCTTTTTTTAACCTGTTAACCTCTCCATTTCAAAGTACATGAATTACTTAAGTTGTAATCATAACTCTCATATAAATATAAAATAGGCACATGTCAAAGATTTGACTT
Source organism: Dipodomys merriami (assembly GCF_024711535.1). Classification (NCBI taxonomy): domain Eukaryota; kingdom Metazoa; phylum Chordata; class Mammalia; order Rodentia; family Heteromyidae; genus Dipodomys; species Dipodomys merriami. The sequence continues at coordinate 29,800,038 of NW_027203048.1, forward strand.
ATTATCTATAGCATGAGCAAATAAAATATTACAACCAGTTCAATGAATTCACACATATTGTAAGATAAGAAATTCCTGAAATGAATATAATAAATGGAAAACTGACACTTTACACAATGAGGGAAGAAGGGTTGGCTACTATATTTCTACCAAACAAAACTATTTGTGTGTGTGTGTGTGTGTGTGTGTGTGTGTGTGTGTGTGTGTGTGTGTGTGTGTGTGTGTGTATGGACGACTACTGTTTGCATTTACACTACATATTTTAAAGTTATAAAATGGTTCAAAGATAATCCATGAATCAGATAACCTCTAGAATAGTACAAGGTGACATCAAATTTTCATAGAACAAAATTAATGTTTATATTGGACCATATAAAATTCTTTCAGGACCTTTTTAAACTGACCAAAAAGTTTTTCTTAGCCTAGCATGATAATAACTGAAACACACAGCTTCATTTACTACTATTGGATGAACTTACAGAAAATATGGGTTGAGGTTCTGAGGACAACTAGGAAATCACTCAGCTTTTGGATTTTCCCCCCTAATCTCAGTCACAAATAATCACAGTAAAAGTTGATGGTGATAATTAATTACCTATAAACAGCTGTCCAATGAAACATGAACAAAAAATCAATACAGGGATGTGTGAACAAATGATTCACTGCTTACTGAGAAGAGTGTCTTGATCTGAACATAGTATTTACTGACTGTTGGTGGTTCCAGGCAAAAGAGAGACATCTGAGATGCCCATATGTATGCTAAAGTAAACTGGAAGGAAGTTGATGTTAGTCACATTTCCTACTATAGAAAGTATATAAGGTAGATTCTTAGTACTAAATATGACTTATAATATGTTAAATGTAGTGAAATTTAAGGAAAGAATAGACCTAAGTTATTTGAAGACAAGAATCCAGGATATTTAAGCAGATGAGCTATTTCTACCTGCAGAAAATAAATTTTATTTTTTAAAAACAATAATGTATATTAAAGTCTACATTAAGTAAAACTGCTGTTAAAAGTGAGTGTATTGACTTTACATATATTATGTGTATAACTTTAAACCAGATAATTCATGTTTCCTTAAACATTCATGCATTTTAGATTTAAAGCAGAAATATTTTTAACTCATTTTTGAAAGCCATGAAGAACTAAAATATTATTTTCAAGAAAATCAAGTTTTTAAGTTATGAAACAAAACTCTAGATTTTAGTTATTACTTCTACATTTTGAAGATGGCTGTGACTTGTTTTTACCCTGAAAGTTTACTTAAATACTGTCACCTTTTGTTTTTATCTTTTAAAACTGTTTTATATCTTGCAAAGAAGAGACAAGTAAAAGTTCTGAAATTTTGAGTTTGAAGAGGAAAAATTAAACATCAAATATGTGTGCCATGTAACACATTTAGTCACCATATACATATATAAATATGGATGCATTTTTTGTCTCTCTTTCTGTATGTGTGTGTGCAGATATATGTGCATATATATTTATATGTGTGTGTGGCTATGTATGTGTCTACATGTAAATACCTACAAAATTCTACTTATGGGAGGTCTCAAAGGAAAAAATGAACCAAACAAATAAGATATAGAAAAATTTGGATCCAATTACAACCACAATGAGAGGCTATCTACTGTGACCTATTCAGGATCATTTTGTACTGGAAGTGTAAATGATTATGACAAATTTTCCCTGCTTAGAATATTTGAGTCAGAAAGCTGCTTGAAGTTTTGCTAATTTAAATCAATAATTTCTTCTTAAAATTACTCTAATGTAAATTTTAATTTTTTAAATTATCTGATGCCTCCAATAGTTTTTATTTAATTTGAATGTATCTTTCTTTTACATATACCATGCCAGCTAACTACTTGAAGGGATCTAAAGTAGCTGTACCAATTACCGAACCAAAAAATAACCTACTGCAAAAAATCAGCAAAGGAGTAATGAGATAGAATACAACTTGGTGAAGCCTTATTTCTTCTTCCCTTTGCACTATCAATCTTATGTACTATTGAGGAAGACAGAGTCTTTTCCCATACTCTGAATCTACATTAGCACTTCTTTTGAACATAGGAATACTACAGAAATGAAGATGCCAGATTTTTGGCTCCAGTATTCTTCAGATCGTACACTCATGCTCCTCTTCGCTCTGTCTTCTGGCACTCAGACTTCTTACTCTCTATCTAATCTTACAGCAGCTATATGATTTGGTTCTGGTACTGTAGGATTCAAAACAGGCCTAACATGGCTCGGCCAATCATCATCCAAGCTTATATTGAATGCTGATGTTTGAGTAAACCTAATCGAAATCAGAAGAAATCCACAGCAGTCCCTATTTCAAATTGCTACAGAGATGTGAATTGTATATAAATGGTCGTTTTGAACCACTAAGTTTGGGGATAATTGTTTCACAGAATAACTATTTGCTAAGGATGACTCTTTTTCTTGTGTTAGCACTGTGGGTAGACTTCAGTCTGAGTGCTATCTCTGAGTATTTTTTTGCACAAGACTAACAAGCACTCTACCACTTGAGCCACAGTTCCACTCTGTCTTTGTGTAGTTAATTGGAAAGTACAAGGGGGTAACCATTGCAACAGTGATATTCACAAGACAATATGTTGGAAAGGACATGTACAACTTTGGGGGCAAGGGAAAGTAGGAGAAAAATGAGGGAAGGGGTAATAAGTTTGACAAGAAATGTACTTATTACTTGTGTACCTGTAACTCCTCCATACATCATCTTGACTACATACAAAACCTAGACTAGCTTCTAACTGTGATCCTCTGATCTCAGCCTCATAAATAGCTAAGATTACAGACATAGGCCACCTGTGCCCAGTTTAATGATGATGTTTAAGGTAGAACATAATTCTTTAAAAAGAAGGTATTTTTAACTTAAAATCCTACACAGTGGGAAACAGCAACATTATAGAAATATCTTAAAAATTTTAAGACAAAGAAAATTGAAGCCATCTTGCCAAGTTCCCTCTTAGTTATATTAATTGGAAATGATAATTGTGGGATCTTTGATTTACATGGAAATTTTTCCATTTAAAAACCTTGGAGAAATCACAGAAATGGTGAGACAAAGGACAAAGGGTAAACCAATGCAACAGTGATACTGACATTATGCTGGAAATGAACTTTACGACTTGGAGGGGAGGGTAGTGGTTGGGGGACAGCAGGAGTAAACAAGAAGGAGGTAACACTGTTTGACAAGAATTGTACTCATTCCCTTACTTGTGTAACTGTAACCCCTCTGTTCATCGCCTTTACAATTAAAAAACTGGAAAACAAAGCAAAACCAAATAAATGAGAAAGAATGCATGAAAACAAAAAATCTTTCATTAATTATAAATAAAACCTTTTATCTCTCAGCAATGATGATTATTGTTCTTATTTCAGTAACTCACAAAGAGTATGTGCTTACACATCGCTCAACAGTAAGGATATGCTGCAAGAAATGCACCATTAGGCAATTGTTTCTTTGTAAACATTGTTGGTCTATGCCTATCTAGTGTAGATAAGTCACTTCATGTGGCTTCTTGATGCAATCAAGAGATGTGGTAAACACAAGGAGATACATGAGGCTCTGCTGGACAACATGGAATTATGTTTTACAGCAAAATTTTGTTAACAAGGAAGAAATTACTGTAAAAGAGCAATTAAAATATTGCATAAACCAATAACAGTGTCATTTATTATCATAAGGCACTAGATAAAGCACATAGGTATATACGCTATACTTTTATATGGCCTGCAGATGTGTGCATATCAGCATCACACTGCCATGTTACCCATGTGCAAAGTCACTCTGCCATAGGAATTTTCAGCCCCATTATGATCCATGAAACCACTGCTGGTCATATATGTCCAACCTCTCCATGTGATTGATAACTGCAATTATAAATTGCATAGGAGTGTAAATGCACACTTTTAAATTGGTAAGTTTTCTGATTTTTTACTTGAAGTAAATGTCAAAATCCTTTCTTTAGATAACTAAACTTACACTAATAAAGACACTGATTAATAACTGGAATAAAACAGCAAATTAGAATGTTCTTTTCTAATCTTTATTCTACCAAACAATGAAATAACCATTCATTTCCCTCTGTTCTTTCCATAAAAGAAAGAGGTGAAGACTTTGAGGGTAGCTATTTAGAAAGATGAGACACTTCAAAATACAAATACTTCAAAAAATGTAAAGCAGTATATAAATATAAGGCACGATCATTATTGCATCAATACCATTATTACACCCTCCTAGGATGCATATAGAGAGATTGTGGAAAGAGTCTCCATTTATAATCACTTTATTTTGTGAGATTTGGAAGGCATTTTTTCGACTCTCCTGAGAAGCTGAGAGGAGATCATCTTGTGGGCCCTCTAAACATTTCACAATCAATATTACATTTCATTAATCAACTATAGGCACTTAAAAGGGCCACCTGTCCTCTTCTAGATGTTGCCTAAGATTAAAACTGGTGCCCTAAATGACGGTTTTCTGATTAATCTGAATATTTACTGCACTATTTCTTTCATTGTCATCAATTCCTCATGAACAAATAAAGTCAAGAGATGCTTGTAAAAGTTTTGCATTCAGTAAAAACATCAAAGGAAGATGCAGAGAATAGAGTGGGAAAAGAAATGTAGATAGAGCAAAGAGGAGGGGACATAAGTTATCCTGGAGGAACAACATCTTTGAATGTATTTCTTCTGGTAAATGTTGGGTGTTAATTTTTTTCTTTTTCTTGTTGATCATGGGTCTTGAGCTCTGAGTCTGGATGCTGTCCCTGAGCTCTTCAGCTCAAGGCAAGCACTCTACCACTTGAGCCACAGCACCATTTCCAAGGGTGTGATTGTTTTTTAAATAGCAATCCTGTGTTAGCTTTGTGGATTTCACAAGTGACATGATTTGTTTCTTATTCTTTATTAGATATTCTCCATTGTGTCAACATGGGTTAATTTTCTTTGCTCTTTAGAATGGCTATACATTGCTAAAATCCTCAAACCCCACCCAGCTGCTTTGACAATGTGTTAGGAGTGCTAGTGGACTGCAGTGGAATTAGAAGCCACATAAACAACTAAATAATCTGTAAGTCCAGAAAAAAATCCTCTTCTTACCTTTCCTTTCCCTCTTCCCCTCTCTCTCTTCCCTTTCTCCCTACTCTCACCCTCCCTCTTTCCTTCTTTCTTTCCTTCCTTTCCTCCTCTTCCTCCTCTTCTTTTAATTTCTCTTATTCTTTCTCTCTCTCCTATTTTTCCTTTACTCTGTATTTCCATCTCAGCTCACTAATTCACTAATGTTGAAACCTTCTTATTCCTTTAATGAGTTAATTTGGGGAAAGGGAAACAAAAAAGCCCTTCCAAGTAAAGCATCCTTTAAAATGTCCACAAAATTATTCTAACAATGACCTATTACATCTGAATGCAAGATATCAGAGAAGAGAGACTGGATAGAGTCCATTTATTACCTTGATAAAGAATTGAAGGAAGGGGAGTAACAGTAAATGCATATTATTTATTTTGATGTTACTGATGCTTTAGAAGACTTTCATCATTTGGGTAGGTAATCACCCCACCTGGGAGGAAATATGGTTGAATCATGTAGAACACTTCCCAGTACAAAGGCAGAAACATAGGGAATGTGCTTGCAATGGGAGAGCAGTTAAGCCATTTTACTTCAGAGTACAACATGGAAACCAGTATTGTACAGTCTAGTTATGATGAGGCCAAGTCCTGAACTTTCAGATCTAATGGATTAGAAAGCTTGACTTCAATTACATAAATGGAGCAAGCCAAGTCATAAATTGGTCAAAAAGGTAAAATCACCAGTAGGGGATTAAAAGCATGGAAGGTCCTTAGAGGACATTTGGTGTGAAATGACTTAGAACAGATCTCCTCATTCATATAACTAACTTCTGTCTATACCACACTCTTTTCTGGCAGATAGCATTTGTAATCATGTTAAGGCAGGGTTCAATCATTTTGGCAAACACCAGCACCTGCCATGCTACCAATTATGGTTTGCATGTGAATGGAATAGTCTTCCCCGATGCAACTGAAAAACAATTCTAAATTCAAGATGTGGAGGCCTTAAGAAATGAGTCAAAACCAACCCCTCAAAAGGTCCCATCTTTGTTAAAACTTTGATAGCTGGGCCATATCTATCCTTTTTATGTGTATAGCAATGGTAATAGCAGCCAATTAGAAGAAACTCTAGCTTCTCTCTTTGTATCTGAGCTGTAAGCTACAGGGTAATTACACAAGCTCTATGGTGAGAGCTGAGCTAACAAGCTTCTACGGAGGGAAAAAAAATTATTTTGCTTGTGGCAAGGTCTCAAGATGAAATCAAAAGATGAATTCCCTGTATTCTGTAGTTGAATTAATATAACATTTTGAAGCTTGAATTCTGCCTCTGAAAGAATTGGCCCTTTTTATTTCCACCTTGGGTTGTTTTGTCAATTCTTGATTTAATTCCACACTAAAACTTTATGTAAAGCAGGGACTTTATAGCAATATATATATACTGATACTACCTCTCAAAAAGGAAATGAATGAAGTGGGCCCCCAAAGAATTAATCATCTCCACTGGTAAGAAAACATTACATACAATTTTTATTGTATACTAACATAGTTTGAACCACATTAAAAATTTTACCTGACAGACAAGAATCAAAACATCTTATTACATAAGTTTATTTTCTAAGATTTGTGGAATTAAAACATGTTTATTCATCTTACTCTCTTTTGCTTCTCTTAACAATGTCCGCTATAATTCACATGTTAAACTGTCTTATCTCAAAACACGGTTTCTTCTGGTATTTAAATGGGGTTTTTGGCCTCAAAGCACGAGTTGAAAGGTAAAAGTTAAATCTATATTCTCAAACTGGACATTGTTGAAACAAACCCACAAAAGATGCTTGAGATGGAAATACCTCTTGTGAAAATAATAATAAGGTAAATAATATCAAAATATTTGTTAAGAAACAAATTGTTTAAATAGGGATACAGGTGGACCCATTGCAACAATGAGATGTACAAGTCGTTATGCCAAAAAAGAACTTTACAACTTTGGTGCAGGGGGGGAGGATTGGGGAGGTAAGGGAAAGGATGGGAAGGGGAAACAAAGAAGGAGGCTACAATGCTTGATAAGAAATGTACTCATTATCTTGCCCATGTAATTGTAACCCCTCTGTACAGTATTTTCATAATAAAAAAAGAAGTAAAAGCATAAGATTCAAAGCCTTTTTAAAATTAAATACACAATCTAAATATTGATGAAAATTGTTACTTCATTACTTAGTAAACACAGCAGTCTTACAATAAAAAAACAAGTAGCAATATTTCTTTCCAATATTTTTTATGCTTCTTGCAGTAGCTCACTACATAACTATAATCAATAATGAAAAATAACTATAATCAATACTGCAAAAATGTACAGGCTCTGTGATGATACCGTATGCAAGATAAAATCCTCTGACTATATGCCACAGTATGGTTTTTAAAGAAATAAACTTTACTGTGGAGTTTGGGTTTAAATTAGACTTATGGCAGAATCACTAAGTTTGCCAAGAGCATGTAAAATGACCTGATCATGGGACTCTCCTGAATTGAAGTTTCATTTTAATGGTATGTATTCATCAATCTAGTCTTCTAATGTAGATGGTAAGAAATGAAAAAGTTCTTGGAGAGGTAATGCAGAAGCTGAGGGATCTAAGTGATCTCTACTAAGGATCTCTATAGACATAAAATTTTATTAAAAATTTGTTTTTGAAAAACAGTGGGCACCAAGCATTTAAAAAAGTAGTATTCAGAGGAGTTCTGGGAAGATGGCGGAGGAGAAGCTGGAATCTGAACAAGCTCTCGCATAGAAAGCAATTTTAGAGTTCTAGTGAACAGTCCTAAGCCAGAGAATCACACCAAGTGTGCCATCACAGGACAGAGAGTTAGACAAGAGAGGGGAAGCCAGGGAAACACAGCAGCTGCCACTACGGCGGCAGGGTCGCAGCGGCGACCACCGCCGCGGGGTCATACCTGAGACACAGAGAGTCCGGGACGAAGGAGCCAGACGCAAGGAGCGAAATCTTCATCCTGCTGTTTGCAGACCAGAGAAGACCCAGGATCCAGTACAAGCCCGACATCCTCACTCCTTCTCAGGAAGCAGAGGAGGGAAGGCTACCCCTCCCCCCCCAGCACCGGTGATCTCCATCTTGGATACCGACAAAGCTCGGAGGAGCTGCTAGCTCCAGCTCAGGCCTTGGAATAAAACGAGTCATTTAGCAGGTCACAAGAACTTAATGGCGAAGTGACCTGCCAGACTCAGCACCATCCAGGGAAAAGTCACCCAGCTCAGGCGCCAGCCATTGGAGTGCCTTGCCTCACTGGGTAACCAGAGCCAGAGGCTGCCCCTCCCTCTAGCAGCCACCACAATCAATTGAAAAACAGAAACCCTGAGAATGGCTCCAGGCTGGGCGCTGTGAGCTTTATCACAAAATAGTCCCAGGAAAAAGCTACTGTTTGTTGAAAGGCCTCAACTCTACCCAGAACCTAGCCTCATCACCACATCCCCCTCTTTTGTGATTCTCAAAGCAGATAACCCTCCCAGAAAACTAACCTGGGAGGGGGATCTCAAAATCTTGGGTAAAGCAGAGCATTTTTCTGCCTCTTCCAACCAACCGACTTAAGAAACCAATCAAGCCACAGGACCTCAGGCTGATCAGAGACTCCAACAAGAGACTGGTTAGAGACAAAAGGGAGATACAGGATTCTTCCCACTCCTCCCCCCCAAAAAAAAAAAATCAAAAGACTTTTTTTTTCTTTTTTCTTTTTTTTTTTCTTCTTCTTCTTTTCTTTTTTTGCTTGTTTTTTGTTTTTTGCTACCATATATATTTTTCCCTTCTAAAATTTTTATTAATCTTTAATTTTTGCCTCTTCTGAAAAAATAATTGTTTTCCAGTAACTTTTTTTTTTCTCATCTTATAATTTTTATTTTAGGAATATGTGAATGAGCGTTTTCCTTTCTTTTCTTGTCTTCTTTCTCTTTTTCTTTCTTTCTTAATTATCTTTTTGTTTTTTGTCTAGCTCTACTGAACTTCTGATCTTTACTTCTCCCTTTCCCATCCTTAAAGTTTTTGACATCTCCTCTATGTCCCTCCCCTTCTCGGAACATATTCACATTCCTCTCTAAATAGACGGTCTTTTAACTTCTATAATAACATTAATTTTTACGTTTCTATATTTTTTCTGGTCTCCCTGTCTCTCTACTTGCATCCTACCCAACCCATTTCCTGCATTGTGATTAGGACATAGTTAACTCTCCCTGTGCCTCCCCACACCAATCTATTCCTATTTTTTACCCACATCTCTCCCTAATCCTAATAATTTCTGGTTTTCCAAATTCTTTTCTGCGGTTCGAAGTACTTTAACATATAGTTGTTTGATGTTGAATAGATGTATCTGTTGAACTAGACTGTATCTGTAGACTATTGACTGTACAAACGCAAACTTTGGTTGATGGTTGCCTTAAGATAGTGTTCTAGCATAAAACTGGTGCAATCTTCATCTCAAATGGGCCGAGTAAGCCGGAAAAACACAAGAAAAATGGCAAATTCGGGTATCTCAATTCCCAACCTTGATAATCAGGGATTAGAACAGATAAAGAATAATCCAGAGGAGAGTTCCCAAATAGCTCTACAAACACTAATAGCAAACATGATAAATGAGAAGTTTGACAATGTACAAAGGACTCTGTATGAGCGTGATAGGGAGAGAGAGGAGGCATCCCAGAAGTTTATACAGGAATATCATAAGCGTGAGGAAGCTACTCAAAAACTGATACAGGATTTGCGTGAACAACTTGAGAATGCTCAAAGAAAAAGGGAGGAATGGCGTGAGCAGGCAGAGAACACTCAAAGAGAACTGCAGGATTCCCACGAATGGGAAGAAAGAGAACTGCAGGAATCCCACAGAAGGGAAGAAGCTAATCAAAGAATAATTCAGGAATTGAGAGACCAGGTAGAGAATACACAAAGATCACTAAAGGCATTCATGGAATCCATTAACAAAGAGCTGAAGGAAGTCAGGGAGACCACAAACGGAATGCTGAATGGAACCCAACAGAAGGAATGGGAGTCCAAAGAAACCATAACCAATCAACTAAGTGATTTGAGAACAAACACTGAACACCAAATTAAGGAAGTAAAGAAATTAATACAAGACCTAAAACAGAACTTCAACAAAGAACTTGAAGCCATCAAAGCTGACCAATTAGAAGGAAAAGAGATAAAAAACAAAGTAGAGAGTCTTGACAGCAGGTTAGACCATGCAGAAGATCGAATCTCAGGGATTGAAGACAGCCTAGATCTTATAGAGAAAGAACATACAACCAACCAAGACAAGTCCAAGAAATATGATAGATCTATCCAACACCTGGAAGACACCATCAGAAGGCCTAATCTAAGGATAATGGGTGTAGAAGAGCACCTAGAAACAGAAGTTAATGGTCTAGGAAATTTGTTTAACAGGATCCTAGCAGAGAACTTCCCAAACATACAAAAAGATAGGCCTATTCAGATACAAGAAGCTTTTAGAACCCCAAATAGACCAGACCAGAATAGGACATCCCACCATCACATTATAATCCACACAGGATCAACCCAGACCAAGGAAAAGATCCTTAAAGCTGTCAGGGAGAAAAGGGTAATCACCTACAAAGGGAAACCAATTAGAATCACCTCAGATTTCTCAGCAGAGACAATCAAAGCAAGAAGAGTCTGGAATGACGTGTGCCATGCCCTAAAAACAAATAATTATCAACCAAGAATACTGTACCCAGCTAAACTCTCCTTCATAACTGAAGGCCAAATAAAAAACTTCCATAGCAAAGAAAAATTGAAACAATACATCTCCACCAAACCAGCCCTACAAAAGATTCTTAAAGATGTCCTACACATAGAAAACCAACAAGACCGCAACAAAGGCCAAGAAAATGCACCCAAACTGAGAATCCAAGAACCTTAGGAAGAACCCAGTTTTCGCAGCCCCCAAGAAGGTGGATAACATGGCAGGAACTCCCAAATACCTCTCAGTCCTATCTCTTAACGTTAACGGACTGAACTCTCCAATTGAGCGACATAGACTGTCTAGTTGGATTAAAAAACAAGACCCTTCTATCTGCTGCCTGCAGGAGTCACATCTTGCCCGTAAAAACAAACACATCTTCAATGTTAAAGGCCGGAACAAAATCTACCAAGCAAACGGCTCTCATAAACAGGCGGGAGTTGCAATCCTAATATCAGATAAAATAGACTTCAAACTAAAATTTGTGAGAAGAGATAAAGAAGGTCGCTACATACTAATTAAAGGATCTCTCCTTCAGGAGGATATTACAATTCTAAATATCTATTCGCCAAACAATGGAGCACCCAAATTTATCAAAGAAACACTACTTTCCCTCAAATCCCATATAGATCCAAAGACATTAATTGTTGGGGATTTTAACACACCACTCTCCCTACTAGATAGATCAACTCGGCAAAAACTCAACAGAGAAACCGCAGATCTAAACAGCTGCATAGATCAACTATACTTAACAGACATTTACCGAACATTTCACCCATCAGCATCAGAATACACGTTCTTCTCAGCAGCAAATGGAACGTTTTCTAAAATAGACCACATTTTAGGCCACAAAGCAAACTTGTCTAAATTCAGAAACATTGAAGTTATACCTTGCATTCTCTCTGACCACAAGGGAATAAAATTAGATCTCAACACCAAAAGCCACCAAAGAAAGTCCGGTATCACATGGAGGCTGAACAACACACTGCTGAATCATGAGTGGGTCATGGAAGAGATTAGAAAGGAAATTCAAATGTTCATGCTATTCAACAAAAATGAACACACAAATTACCAGCTCCTCTGGGACACAGCAAAGGCAGTACTCAGAGGCAAGTTTATACCTCTGAGCTCCTACATCAACAAATTGGAGAGATCGGAAACTAACAATTTAATGACACATCTAAACCTCCTTGAAAAAGAGCAGCAAGATAAACCCCAATCCAGTAGACGGAAAGAAATAATCAAAATTAAATCAGAATTAAATGAATTAGAATCCAAAAAAACTATAGAAAGAATCAACAAAACAAAGAGTTGGTTCTTCGAAAAACTTAACAAAATTGACAGACCCTTAGCAAATCTAATCAGAAAAAGGAGAGAACACACCCAAATTAATAAACTCAGAGATGAGAATGGAAACATCACCACAGAAACAACCAAGATTCACAACATTATAAGGGAATACTTCTCAAAACTTTATGCTAATAAGTTTGAGAACTTGACAGAAATGGACCTTTTCCTAGCAAATATTGACATGCCAAACTAAACCAAGATGAGTTAAACCAGCTTAACAGGCCCATATCAAGCATTGAAATAGAAACAGCAATAAGAGTCCTCCCAGCTAAGAAAAGTCCAGGACCAGATGGTTTTACAGCGGAATTTTACAAGGCCTTCAAAGCAGAGCTCACACCAATACTCCTCCAACTCTTCAATGAAATTGAAAGAGAAAGCTCACTACCGAACACATTCTATGAAGCCATCATAACCCTCATCCCAAAACCAGGCAGAGACTCATCAAAGAAAGAGAACTATAGACCCATTTCTTTGATGAACATTGATGCAAAACTTCTCAACAAAATTTTGGCCAATCGACTTCAACAATTCATCCAAAAAATCATACACCATCATCAAACAGGATTCATTTCAGGGATGCAAAGCTGGTTCAATATACGCAAATCAATTAATATTATTCATCACATCAACAGGAGCAAGAATAAGAACCACATGGTTATCTCAATAGATGCAGAAAAAGCATTTGACAAGATCCAACATCCCTTTATGATGAAGATTCTGGAAAAATTAGGAATCCATGGAACATTCCTCAATAAAATAAAGGCTGTATATGACAAACCTACAGCCAGCATTATACTCAATGGTGAAAAACTAAAGCCATTTCCTCTTAACTCAGGAACGAGACAAGGATGCCCACTCTCTCCACTTCTCTTCAATCTAGTATTAGAATGCCTAGCTACAGCAATAAGACAAGATGCAGACATAAAGGGGATCCAAATAGGGAAAGAAGAAATAAAACTCTCCCTCTTTGCAGATGACATGATCTTGTATTTAAAGAATCCCATGGACTCTACTCCCAAATTACTCAAGCTGATTCAAAACTTTGGCAAAGTAGCAGGTTATAAAATTAACCCCCCAAAATCAATGGCTTTTCTATATGCCAACAATGAGAAAAGTGTGGCTGAAATTAGGAAAGCAACTCAATTTGTAATAGCCCCACAAAAAATAAAATACCTAGGAATTAACTTAACCAAAGAAGTGAAGGACCTCTATGATGAAAACTTTAAAATCTTGAAAAAGGAAATCAACACAAAACTTAAAAAATGGCAAAACCTCCCATGCTCCTGGATTGGCAAGATTAACATCGTGAAAATGGCAATACTTCCCAAGGCTATCTACAAATTCAACGCGATACCTATCAAAATTCCACCCTCATTCTTCAAGGAAATAGAGGAGGCAATCCAAAAATTCATATGGAACAATAAAAGACCCCGAATAGCAAAAACGCTCCTCAACGGAAAGAACACTGCTGGAGGAATATCAATACCAAATTTCAAACTCTACTATAAAGCCATAGTAATCCAAACAGCTTGGTATTGGCATAAGAACAGACCTCAGGACCAATGGAATAGAATTGAAAACCCAGAAATGAACCTACAGACCTATAGCCATCTAATCTTCGATAAGGAAGCTAAAACAATAGAATGGAAGAAAGACAGCCTCTTCAGTAAATGGTGCTGGCAAAATTGGTTAACTACATGTAGAAAACTAAAGCTAGATCCTTATATATCACCCTGCACCAGAATCAACTCCAAATGGATCAAAGACCTTGAACTCAAAGCAGACACTCTGAAAACATTACAGGATGGAATAGGAGAAACCTTTGGTCTCCTTTGCTCAGGCCGAAATTTTCTGAATAGAGACCCAGAAGCACAACAAATCAAAGAAAAGTTGGACAAATGGGATTGCATAAGATTGCAGAGCTTCTGCAGGGCAAATGACATAGCTAGCAAGATCAATAGAAAGCCTACTGATTGGGAGAAGATCTTTACTAGCCATACAACGGACAAGGGTCTCATATCTAAAATATACTCGGATCTCAAAAAATTAAACCACCCAACAACAAATCCTCAAAGAAACAACTGCCCAATAAATAAGTGGGCGAAAGACTTAAAGAGAAGCTTCTCTGAAGAAGAAAGAAGGATGGCCAATAGACACATGAAGAAATGTTCAACATCCCTAGCCATAAAAGAAATGCAAATCAAAACAACATTGAGATATCACCTCACTCCAGTTAGAACAGCAAAAATCAAGAACTCTAACAACAACAGATGCTGGAGGGGATGTGGACAGAAAGGAACCTTACTTCATTGTTGGTGGGAATGTAAACTTGTTCAACCAATTTGGAAAGCAGTATGGAGGTTCCTCAAAAGACTTCACATAGATCTCCCCTATGATCCAGCAATCCCACTTTTGGGCATTTACCCAAATGTTTACAAACAAGACCACACTAAAGCTACCAGCACAACTATGTTTATTGCAGCATTATTTACCATAGCTAAGATATGGAACCAACCCAGATGCCCCTCAGTAGATGAATGGATCAAGAAAATGTGGTATATATACACAATGGAATTCTATGCCTCCATCAGAAAGAATGACATTTCCCCATTTTTTAGGAAATGGAAAGGCTTGGAAAAAATTATATTAAGTGAAGTAAGCCAGGCCCAAAGAAGCATAGGTCCCATGGTTTCCCTTATTTGCAATGTCTAGTATAGGTATGAGTCAAGCAGAAAAGGTCAGATAATGTGATGTTAGGAAAATGAGCCCTTAAATATGTATTTTAATGTTTTCGTTTCTTTCATGCATATGTTTCTAACGCATTTATAAGATTAAAAAAAAAGTAGTATTCAGAAGTAAATAGAAACAGAAACTCAGGAAGGAATGGGGAATAAGAGCAGGAAGCATGGGGAATGGGGATGGAAATGAAATGAAAGAGGAAGGAGTAGAAGTAAAAACAGAAAATAGCCATTATTATACAGCAGATCACAGAGTTATAGAGTACTGATGCTGAAGAGACAGGTATTTGAATTGCTCCAACTCCATAGCATATCTAAAAGCACAGGACTCAAGTTCTGTAAGGCCTTCAAAGAAGTACTGGCACCAATACTCTTCATACTCTTCAATGAAATAGAAAAGTAAAGATCATTATCAAACTCATCCTATGAAGCCAACTTTAGGGATTCATCAAAGAAAGAGAACTATAGACCCATTTATTTAATGAACATCAATGCAAAGCATTGCAACCAACTTCAACAATTAATCAAAAAAATCATATACTAAGATCAAATGGGATTCATTCCAGGGATACAAAGCAGGTTCAATAAATGCAAGTCAACTAATGTAATACAACATATCAGAAGCAAGGATAACCACATGACCACCTCAATAGATCCAGAAACCACTTGACAACACCCCTGTATGAAAATAGCTCTAGAGAAGCTAGGAATACATGGAAAATTCCTCAATATAATAAAGGCTGTGAACTGGCAGCTGCAAGGGAAGAAGTCATGTTGTCCAATAGGAAATGTACTCTTCTACAGAGGGGCATCTAGGTTGGTTCTATATCTTAGCTATGGTGAATAATGTTGTGATAAACATAATTGTGATTAATAGATCAAGAAAAGGGGATAGATAGATAGATAGATAGATAGATAGATAGATAGATAGATAGATAGATAGATAGATAGATATAGGTAGATAGACAGACAGAAGACAGACAGACAGACAGGTAGATAGATAGATAGACAGATAGACAGATAGATAGACAGACAGATAATGGAATTCTATGCCATCATCAGAAAAAGTGACACCATAGTAGTTTGAAACTTCTCTTAAAAAGAAAGAAGGATGGCCAGTAGACACATGAAGAAATGATCAACCTCTATAGCCATAAAAGAAATGCAAATCAAAACAACATTGAGATACCACCTCACCCGAGTTAGAAATGGCTATAATCAAGAACTCTAATAACAACAGATGCTGGAGGGGATGTGGACAGAAGGAAACCTTACTGAATTGTTGGTGGGAGTGTAAACTTGTTCAACCACTTTGGAAAAGTAGTATAGAGGTTCCTCAAAAGACTCCACATAGAGCTCCCCTATGACCCAGCAATCCCACTTTGGGCATTTACCCAAAGGATCACAAACAAGACCATACTAAAACTACCAGCACAACTATGTTTATTACAGCATTATTTACCATAGCTAAGATAAGGAACGAACCCAGATGCACCTCAGTAGATTAATTGATGAGGAAAATGTGGTATATATACACAATGGAATTCAGAAAGAATGACATTGTCCCATTTGTTAGGAAATGGAAAGACTTGGAAAAAAATATATTAAGTGAAGTAAACCAGGCCCAAAGAAGCATAGGTCCCATGGTTTTCCTTATTTTCAATAACTAGTATATGTCTGAGACAAGCAGAAAAGGTCAGATAAGTTGTTAGGTGAAATGAACTCCAAGATAAGTATTCAAATTTTTTTTTCTTTCTTGCGATTGTTTCTAACATATTTATAAGATGATTTCTTTGTTGCTTTGTATGTCCCTTCCCCATGGTATAACCCCTGCTTTCACTGTATTTGATGTTGGTATAAATTGTGGAGGGGAAGGGCAAAAACAAACCGGTTAAATAGGGATAAAGGTGGGCCCATTGCAACAATGAGATGTACAAATCGTTATGTCGAAAAAAGAACTTTACAACTTTGGTGGGGGGAATATGGGAAGGAGGGGATTATTGGGATGGATAAGAAGGTATGGGAAGGGGAAACAAAGGAGGAGGTAACAATGCTTGATAAGAAATGTACTCATTACTTTGCCCATGTAATTGCAATTCCTCTGTACAGTATTTTCACAATTAAAAATAAAAGCAACAAAGAGAAAAGAAAAAAAGAAAGAATGACACCGCCCATTTGTTAGGAAAAGAAAAGACTTGGAAAAAATTATATTAAGTGAAGTAAGCCAGGCTCAAAGAAACATAGGTCCCATGGTTTCCCTTATCTGCAATAACTAGTATATGTCTAGGACAAGCAGAAGAGGTCAAAAGCTATGTATATATGACCATATAACCTGATGCTAGGCGAAATTAACCCCAAGATAGAGATATAAGACATTTTATCTTTTTTGTTGTTCTTTTTAATGTACTTATAATGGACTATGTGATTTTTTGTTTCTCTGTATGTTCTTCCCCCGTGGTACAATCCCTTTTGTCACTGTATTTGATTTTGGTGTCCTGCATCTTGTATATACATTTTTCTAATTTGGGAAGGGGAAGGGAAATAACAAAATGCTGAAATACGGATACAGGATGACCCATTGTATCAATGAGATGTACAAGACACTGCATTGAAAAACAACTTTACAAATTTGCAGGGGTGGGGGAGGGCAGAGTTGAAGAGGTGGGGAGGGAAGGGATGGTAGGGGAAAAACAAAGGAAAAGTGACAATGCTCGATAAGATATGGACTCATTACCTTGCTCATATAACTGTAACCCCTCTGTATAGTATCTTTCTAAGAAAAATATATTTAATAAAAATGTTCTCTTCCAACATATGTAACTATAACCCCTCTGTATATCACCTTTATAATAACAATAAAAAACAAAGGCTGTATCTGACAAACCTAGAGCCAGCATTATACTTGATGGTGAAAATCTACAATTGTTTCCCTCAGTAATGGGACAAGGATGTCCACTCTCTCCATTCCTCTTCACTATACTACTGGAATTCCAACCAAGAGCA
Source organism: Dipodomys merriami (assembly GCF_024711535.1). Taxonomy (NCBI): domain Eukaryota; kingdom Metazoa; phylum Chordata; class Mammalia; order Rodentia; family Heteromyidae; genus Dipodomys; species Dipodomys merriami. The sequence continues at coordinate 29,817,972 of NW_027203048.1, forward strand.
ATAAAACATGTCCAGTGATGTCTGACTATATAGACTTTGAGACATATTTTTGTCATTGTTGCTTTTCCTTCCTCTTTACCTATTAGGAAACAATCCTTATCAAATGAAGCAATGTTTTCATTCTTTCTAACTTGAAAATCCATAACACAATATAATGGGCCTTTACAGTGCAACCTATATTTTTGACCTCTGAAGAATTCATCAGAGAGCCAGCTTCATCCATTTGTGGTCTCTCCAAGATTTTTATTTATGTTCTTTTCAATTAAATTAAAAAAAACATGATTGGAACTTTAGAATATCTAATCTAATCATCTCTAACCTCAAGATGCCTAATAAATTCTAAGCTGACCTCCATGCTATTGCCCTTGTCCTTATTGTTCTTACTTTTCTATAAATTGAAGTCAGACTATGACATTTTTAGAGACTAATAGAAACAAATCAAAAGAACTAAGACATTAAACCCAATTTTCATTGCCAGAAAACTGACAATTGTTTAGAAACCATCTTTTCAGAGGATTAAAGTGTGGACCAAGGTTAAAGAACATGTCTTACAGACAACTGCATTATAGACACACTTATACCTCAGGCACATTCAAATATACACATGGGATTTTACCTGATTTATAACCATGTGAAGAGGCAAATTGGATTGCCTATGTGATCTATTTGTCAAAGAGGCAGTCATAAGAAGTGAAATCAAAGTTGGGTATTCTAATTCATGGCCCAATCCCTTTGGTGAGATGTGTCACCCCTTAGACTTCCTTATCATGTCCTTGGGAATTTTGGAAGGATTTCAAAGGTTACTGGTGGAACTATAGTATATTTGGGAAGGCAGGTAAGAAGACACCAAGGAAAATGGAAAGTGTTGGAGATAACAAATCTCTGTAAGGAAAACAATAGAAAGGTATGGTCTTCAAATAGTCATTTCTCTTCTGATATATCGCCATTGTGTTGTGTGGGCTGTGCAATCAGTACTAGATTAACTAAATCCCTAAATTTTAGCCTAATACCAAGGCAGGCTTTATTGGAATTAGAACCTTTGTCTTTCTCTCAGTGTTTACTTCCCTAGGGCAGAAAGAACAAAGGAGTTATTGACAAGGGAATAGAGCTTTCTTTTCACAAATATAGGCATGCGTAGACATAATGTACTAGCCAGAAATCCCAGATCACAACAATAATTCAATGATGAGAAACCTTAGGAATCAAAATAAAATGCTAAGATACTATTCTAGAAACAAATATCGTGGAATAGTTTTCAAAAATAGACACCAAGCATGAAGTTTTCATTGTTTGTAAAGTTAGCAATATAGATTTGTAACAGATGAATTCTATTGTGATCATTGTTATGTCTTCCAAACACATAAATGGAGAAAAGAGATACTCTATTTTGTGGAAGAAACATGAACTAATATAAGAGTGCTATACGAACAGTTGAAATTTGAACATACCAGATATTTCTGCAATATTTCACCAGTGAAAACGGTGGTGAGATGAACCATCCTCGGGCCACAATAGCTTCAAATGCTTTGTCCAGGATGCTTCTTTTCCAGAATTGCTATGAAGTTATCACCAATCTGGTAGTTGCCTTCATCTCTCTTGATCTTGGGACTTTTTTCTTTTTTTGTTACTCACTTGCTTTTTAACCTAAGAGCTTTCTGGGAGGGAGAAGACTTCAAAGCTTCAAAGAAGATAATTTATTGGGGGTTTTCATGCCTGAGAGACATTTGCCTTATACTCCTTACCTTACATTATTATTATCAGTTTTTATAGGGTAGATATTTTACCATGTTATATAATACCATAGTCTGATTAGCTGTAAGTACTTCTGATAGTCTCTGATTCTTCTCTCTACTGTCTCTTTGACTAGCTAGTACTGCCTAGGAAATCTCAAGCATTTTTAATACACAGTCTATTAAATTTTTCATATTTTTCATCATTTTATTTGCTACAGCTCACATTTTTTTTCCTCTTTTTAGTATACTTTAATAGTTACAATAGCATCTTGTTCTGGCTTCATGGTTACATGTTTTTCTGCTCTTTAAAAGGATATTAACAATTTCTTCCAAGTCCTTTCTGTACCCACTAATTTCTTCAAGTTCTATAATGTAATTCTTGGTAGCTGACTTCAATCTAGACAGCTTTCCCTGTGTTTGATTTTCCTTGGCCAACTGCTGATACTGTTGGTATTTTGAGAGACAACTGAAATTTCACGCTGGAAAAAGATCATGTACATATTCTTAAGTTCTTTCTCTTTGTCTTATTTATTACTAAGACACAATAACAATATTTATTTAGCAGGTATTTATTTTTGCCAGAGTTGTAAGTACTTGTAAGGTAATATTTTTTAGCACTTACATTTTATACTATAAAATCTTATCAAAGGTGTCAGTCTTTACTGGAAGCCACAGGCAATATGCTGCAACAGACAATCCTGCTGAATCTCTCTTAAGATAAACTCCCTTTGAATGAGAAAATAATACCTTAATACTCCAAATCTTATTTCCAGTCTTCATGTGCAGAAGACAAGCCTACATTCTTGGAAAATATGGAACTATTAACTTATTGCTCTCAACACTCATACCTACCACATCCAAAACAACTAAAGAATATAATGAGAAACCCAGAAACTGGACAGGAAGAAAATTCACTTCATTTCCTACTATGACAGATTTTTCAAGGGTTGGTTCAAATTAAACACATTTCATTAAAAGTCTAACAGGACTCATTCTGAATGAGATCTTGTTACAGTGTCATATACTACCATGACACCTAAATTGCAGCAGTGGTGAGATAGAGTGGACCACAAGAGGCAGAGGGAAACATGGGCCCAACTTGGAAGGTAAAGGTATATTTTCCCTAGAAAGTCTGAAATGCAGACTTTCTTAAGATTCCAGCATGGAGTTCTGAGGGATTCAATTAGGAGGAGCGAAAAGAAATAAAGGAAAGCCTATATTACTCTTGTGAAAAAGTGAATTTCAGCTTCTGGACAAACTCAAATCAAAGTTTTCTAGTCTATACATGGTATTCTGTGACCTGGGATGTGTTGTCAGGTATTATAACCCAGGATACCCAAGAACATGGAAAACTGGCAGGGAAGTAGGGCGCAGAGGATTCCAGAATAAAATGATGGATTATACAATCCCCATAACCATATGAGAAAAGTGCTGTGAAGAAAAAAATAATTGGTTTGTCCAAAGTCTCATGGCTAACCAGTGGTACACAAAAGGCAGCCCGGTTCCAGTATATTCTATTGTTCCTGGAGAAGGTATAACCCAAGGTTACCTTGGTAAAAAGCTAGGATTTCAACATTCAGTGGGTAGGTAGACTTTTTTCACTATGTCTCCATTTCTTGAATAAAATAAAAACATATTTTATCAATCTTCTGACTGTGTCCCCTTCTTATTCTCATTTTTGGTGATACTGTTCTCATGAATATGCAACATTTGGTGCAGGTGTGTGGCCAGATGCTTTACATGGCTCATCATTGCCAGCTGAATTTCACTTTATAGATGGATGAAAATACTTACCACACATATCTTTGGTTTCTAGTTCCTCAAATTACATTTTGGGGACCTGTTGATTTAAAATATATTCCTTTCATCTTCTTAATGGGGAATGAGCAGAAAACAGAGGCTAACTTTATATTGAAGAGCTTATATCAACTAGAACTTAATTATGTTTTTATTTTCATTCAAAAACATATATTTAGGTTAACTATCCTCCCAAGGCAAGCATTGGAATGTTCATAAGTAAGAGAAATTTAATCATAAGCTTTGAACACTTGGAATCTGAACTGTTTGCTTAGTAGTTACCTGTATACTAGGCAATGAGATAGGCAATTTAGTACCCTTTTGCTTGGTCAACCAGTTCTACAGTACATCCAGCATTGTCTGGAGATAACTTGGTGGTCCTAACAGAAATAGAGAGGCGTGAGGGTTATATTGCTGGTATCTAGTAGTAAGATCTCTAGCCAGAGATCTTACAAAACATTCTAAAATACACAGAACAATCCCTTTGACAAATGATCTAGTTCAAAGTATGAATAGCATCAAGGTTAAGATGCTCTGAGATAAGGTCTTGTGAAAATGGTAACCAATTAACTCTGTAAAGATCTGATTCCTTATACCAATACTGTGTCTGCTCCTTTGATATTTGTTTCCTGGTTTCCTTTGATTTTATCAAAGAGTGAGTCTGGATTGTTTTTCCATTTGCTTATGACTTATCCTACAAGATATTTTAGTTCAAACAGAGGAAACTATTTACTTTTCATTGTCTGTTTTTCTCAGAATGGAATAGAAGACTGTTCTCCAGTACCTATAGATATACCATAGCTGCAGCAATGAAGATCCTTGAAGTCAACTCAAGGTTATTGAGGCCCATCTAGAGATCAGTAGGCAGAAAGTATGGTGGAGAAAGGACTATGGTCGGAACACTTCACTCACAGACAGACAAGGCAGCTTATTCCATTAACGATAGCTAACTCTTCCTCTTCATGGGAGTGAAAATGTCTACATTATCTTGAGTTGAAGAATTGGTCTCACTGTGCTAAAAACTTGAGAGATCGCACAATTGTAGGATCCTAAAGTTGTTATACTGTCTACAGAACATCTCTGAGGAAAAAGTTTATTTAGGGGAAAAACACATCCTATTCATAAGTCATAAAAGATTTATTGTGTGAGGGAATTGTTATATCAGAGACTAGAAATACTATAACGGAATTCAGCTGCCATAAAATTGCATACCTACATTCGAATATAATGAAAAATTCATAGCTCAGATTTTATTTTTCTTTAACAGAATTGGTATTTTTTAAGTAGATCAAGAAATCATATGTTTTACACTACTCTCAGTTTGAGATTGGGAAGGAATTTTGTTTTTCTGTGAAATCAAATAACAGATTTAATTCTAGTTAGTTTCTCTTTACCATTTTGTCCTAATAATCTTCCCTTGCTAGTTCAGCTGAGTTCTTATGGGTTTCTAAGTTTTTGCTAGTATGACCTTCAGATTGTGGGTCTTCCTAAGAATGCCCTCCCCCTGTGTTTGAAGGGGTACATAATACATTCACTACAGGTGAAAGCGGATATATTGTTTCCAGAATTTTTTAAAGATTCAGGAGCTAAGTGTTGCAAATTCACAGCTTTGTCCATGTATTGCTATTTCCGTTCGGTTTAAAAAAAAGAAGCTTATTAGATCGATCAATTTCCACAATACTCCAGCAATTTTGAAAATAGTATGGTCACTTGTTTCAAGGAGACTTCAAATAAGTAAATACTTATAAAATTATATCATTCACAATTTGGCTTGAGTTACATATGACTTAAAATAAGCATGAGATTGCCTTCTAATGTCCTGTCTTAATCTTTTATCAATTCTTTGTGAGTATAGTATGAATATTGTATATGCTAGTGTTCATTAAAGTATGATAAAGTGCTCAATCTTTTTGTCCCACAGAATAGATGTTTAAAATAACACAATTGCATTTATTTTCTCCAAACTGAACTAGACAGTTGCCAGGCCAAACAGGAAATAAACAGATTGATGGGCATTTGTGCTTCAGTTCAAAAATACTGAAATACTTAATTGCTTCAAAATTAGAACTAATCCTTTGGGAAGGAAATTAATACCTTGGGACCTTGTATACGTCAACAATATACCTTTTGGAAAAGTGTTTTGATAAAGTGTTTGATAAAGTGTTCACTTAAGTAAACATGACTATTTTCCTCAAATATATTGTACTTTTTAGGTAGGCTCAGTTTAAACTTTCTGTAAAATGAATGAAAATGTGATTCCAAGAGTTTCTTTTATATTAGTGGAAAGGTTTGCAGTCAATCTTGTTTTACCTAGAAATCACCCTTTCTCATTCCTCTTCCTCCGTGAGATGACAAGCATGCCAGTTATGTTAAAAAGTAATGAGGCCCATGAATTGACAAATGAACCAGTGGTGTTGCATTTGGCTTGACTAGTTTTGAGAACTCGTGTCTATTCAAGTTTTGTGATACAAAATTCAAGTGTTTATGACTAGTTTTATTTAGGAGAGATTCTGTAATATGTACTTTGTAAATTCTGAGACAAGTAACTGAATAGCCAGGCAAAAACCCTGAAAGAGAGCTCTAAAATCTTCAGCTGAATTTGATCTTTGAAAGAAGTGGTTCTCTGAATACAAAACGTATAAGAAAAAATTTTCCAGTGGTGGTGAGTTGAGCTAGCAGCAAAAGCTCTGATCTCCTTCTCAAAGTACTATATGAACATAGAATAAGGATTGAATCTATCCTCCTGGGAGCAATAATATAATGTATAAGAGCACAGACTCTGGAACCATATGACTAAATTCAAATCTCATGCCTCTCAGTTAATAAATTGTATAACCTTGGGCAAGTTACTTTACACTCAGCTCAGTGTCCTCATCTGAAATACAAGAATCATGGTGGTACCTTCTGCAAGTTCTTACAAGGGCAAAATGAAGAAATATATACAAACTGCAGTTGTATATGGCATAGAGCACTAGTCTGATGGGTTTGTTCTTATTACTGTATCAGCTTGAAGGGTTTAAATGATCAGTGTTCTAGGCCTGTCCAACAGGGATATTGAGAGCTATTGAACAAGCCTAGAAGTCTCAACTCTTTAGTTTCTAACAGTGGGTGACCAACAAAGGAAAGAAACAGGAGACCAGTGGAGAAATGGAGGGGAGTACTTACTGAATTCCAACCCTGAGGCTTATAGTGTCAAGATCAGAAATACAATGAGATATTCAAGACACTATGTTGAAAACAGAACTTTACAATTTTGGGGGAGGGGAGGAGCGGTAGAGATGTGGAGGGAAGGGATGGTAGGGGAAAAACAAAGGAGGAAGTAACAATGCTCAATAGGAAATGTACTCATTATTCCTGTAACTGTAACCCCTCTGTACTGTATTTTTACAATAAAAAAGTATGTGAAAGAAAGAGTTCAATAGCAATTTCCTGACTTAAATTAATAAATACAACAATCTGCCTTAAAAATTCCTTTAGCAAGGCAACATTTCATCTGCTTCTTTATCACAGCTGTATAAAACCCAAGTACCTCAGCAACTTTTCTTAAATATATACACCTGCAATAACTTGATTTACACTTTTTTAACCATTGGGCTTTATGAAGATTGTTTTGCTATTTGTTTTTATTTTCTAAATAGAAAATTAGAATTAGATAATACCAGGTGAAAAAAGAATGTCATAATTCCAGCTTTGTCATTATATAAATAAGATTATCTCTTTTACCCAATGCGTAATCAAATGGGTTAAAGGGGAAAAAGGATTATTTTGACTCATGGTGCCACATTTCAGAGGTTTCCATCCTTGGTCCACAAGCTCCAGTGATTTGGGGCCACTGTGAGGTAGAACATCACTTCTTCCATACTTCCATGGTAAGCATGGAAGTGCAAGGTGGATTTCCTCATGGTGAGCAAGAGGAAAAATCAGAGCTCCAGGGCCAAGAGCCCTTCCTTCCATGGCAACTCCAGTGACCTTTTTTTTTTCATTCAGGTTCCACCTATTAAAGACTCCAACTCCTATCAAAATAGTACCATCAGTGGGGGAACCAAGCCTTCACACATGAGCTTTGAGTCCTCTTCATATACAACCCAGAGTGATTATTATTCTCTGTGACTTGGGAGACTTAATCTTCCTAAGTATCTCCAATACCTACTTCACAGTTTTGTTTGCGAAGAGGATTAAATGATTTTCTCTATGTAAAAGGCCTAATATAGGATCTTTAACAATATCTGCCACCTAGGTACTCCATATGATTGCATTTTTTTCTTGTCTTGGTGTTGATGTTGTTTTTCCTATAGTTATGTTGAATAGTGCAGTGCTAGATGTATACATAAAATCCACATAGCCACATAAAATCAACATGTCTTCAGCTTTCCTTTAGTATTTGGAAGCTTCTATTCATTAATAAGAAAGATGTTAATAGTAACATGTTTTCTTGAATGGATTAAATAGAATTTGTTTGGCAAGCTAAGTACCATTGTTATATCACTAATGCCTCATATTATCCTTATCTGCAGTACATATTAGTTTTAAAATTGATATATGAGGAGAAAAACTCAACTCCTCAAAATCAGAGTTAATCAAAGGAATAACAGGAGTTTCAAACTAAGGACTTATAATCACAAAGTTGTTTTTGTTTTTCATTTTCAAGTATGTTTTATTTTGAGGAATTTACAACATACCTTATCCTCAAACATTATGATTATTATACTTTGTATTTCAAGTTGTAGTAGCACAAATATACACATACACACTATTTTATATACATACTTGAACAGATGTTAATGTAACTTTTCCAGGTTTTTTTTCAGAATTTGAACATGGTCAATGATTGAGAAATAAAACTGCAATTTTTCCATCTATGGTAAGAAGATCCATTTTGAAAGCCATCTAGAGGGACCAGTCATCAAATCTAGAGCCATTTACATGTATTCACCTCTGATACTGAATGAGGAAGTTAGGAGAGAGAACAAAAAAAATACTTTGATGAGAACATTGAGAGGTGAATGGTGTATCTTTCCCAACATTACAGCAAACCAATGGTATTATCATCATCCTCACCTTAAGCCAAATGAAGCAAGTTTGAAATGTGTTCTTCCATGTTTGTATAGTACTACAACTAACACCTGATGTTGCCTAAAGATGTCTAAAGGAAAGACTTGACATTGCCTTTGATGCAAGAACCAAGAAAACGATAAAGCAGTATATCCCGCATGATCAGAATTGATCATTTGACATATATTTCCTTATAGCTAGAATAAGCAGCATAGAACCTACTAGGTCTGCCAGAGAGGGCACAATGACCACAAAGAATGCCCTAGGGGGAATCAATACAACGGAGAAGCCGATGGGGGAAGAGCAAACCAACTGGAGAATACATTGTCTGCTTCAGAGACCAGCACCGTGGGAAGTCTCCAAGGCAAGTGTGGCTTCCAGAGACCCATGAGAGGAAGCTCTTGTATGATGGTGTCTTATCTATACCTCTCAAGGGAAGATTGTGATAGGATCAGCCATGAAATGATTATGGAGAAACAATTGTCCACAGGCCTCTCTCAATATAATGTCTTAAAGAGGTACAGGCATTGTTTTAGACATATGGCTTGCACTGTACTGTTTTTGCACATATTGGTAAATTTAATTCTTAGAAAAGCCAAATAAAGATTAATTTGAAAAAAGAAAAAAAGAAAAACCAAATAATCTAGATGTGAGTGAGATAGAGATCTAAGAGAGAGTAGAATCAGAGTTGGAACAACTGTATTTCTAAAATGAAACCTTTTATCCTAAAAATGTGTCTATATTTTTCCTCAATAATTTATAATTGTAATTAGCACTATGTTTTACACTTAAAAAGAGCCTCTCAAAATATTTTACAATTCAGTTTAATTTTATCTCTTTTATTTTTGCCACCACTTGACAAGGTTTGTAAAAAACAAAACAAAACAAAAAACAGTTGACCTGTATAAATTCCTCAATGAAGTGCTCACTACAAAACAATATCTATCATTGTATAACAAATATTATATTACAAAACGCTTAATAAACTATGAACGAATGGACAGACTGGTGTTTCAATTACTTATTGCTGCCTAACAAATCACACCAAAACTAATGTCTAGGCTCAAGTTATCTGAGGCTCAACTGAACATCCAGAATGTCCCATTCATAAGACTGACAGCTAATACAAGCTTCAAAGAGAGTTCAACTGGAGCCATTGGTCAGAACTACTGTCCAATAGGTCTTGGTTTCATTGTAGTCTTGGAGTGGGATTCTAAAGGTTAGGAAAAGAAAAGCTGACTGGACATGTAAGAAATAGCATTCTGTCACTTTCTCCTGGATTGAAGCACAATCTTTCGAAGACCAAAGGATTTCTGCTTCCATAAGTCCTCTCTCTATCATATAACTAAAATGTGAATTTAATAAACAAGTACCAAAATAGCATTCAAAGATATAGTCATATTTTATGATACTGTTGACATAAGCATGAGTGTATAGGTGTATACTCGAATACTTTTTTAACCTAAAATCTCATTTTTCCTCTCAGACTTAAAAAGAAATGAAGACATTCCCATGGTCCTCTAAAATGTCATATTCCATGGGCAGTGAGCTAGTTGTCTTAGCTCTGATTTGTTCCACAGTCTATTGGACAAAGCAATCTCAGGTCACTTTAGATTCAATAAGATGGAGAAATAAACTCTGCTTGTGAAGGAGAGAAAGGTACCATCTGTGAAAGAGCATGTGGATCAGAGATACTGTTACAATCATCTTTGGAAAATAAAACTTGCAAAATGAATGTGCATCAAAAATGTCATTGATCTCCCTCTTAGAACATATGTGTGCAATGACTTAAAATCTGCCATTTCAAAAGCCAATGAGATGGCTTAAAATAATTTTTTCTCGTATTTGAGCTTTTCAGGGAGATGTCAGTCATCCCTTCTATTTTCTAAATTCTAGTATATAAATACAGACATAGGCAATAAGTTCAGGAAATTGCTATTGAAACAATCATAACTTTACAGCTCTTTTCAGGAAATTTAAATGGTTTCAGGACAAAAATATTCACCTTGATGGGCAAGTTTAAAAACACAATACTAAAGAAATTGAAGTTATGCTAGATTGTTTCAATTTCAGTACAAGGTGAAACCTAATTGAGTAAACACATGTCTACGCAATACCATGAAATAAACAACGCAGTCATAAGTAAGCATCAGGTTGGTTTAATGGACAGGGTTATTTTCTGTCTCAAAGAATGGTGTAGCTGGGTAAAGAAGACAAATACTTGTCATGCTCTGATAGAATTTAGCCACAGAGGGTTTGAATCTATTATTCCCATTCCTTATAATTCCCAGTTTCAGAAACATGTTCTACATAAGAGACATACCGAAAGAGGGACCAACATGGTGACTGGGCAGTAGAGAAACGCCACAGCTCTCTTCAACCAAAAAGAGAGTTCGAGTTCCAATGCTTAATCTCCCCAAGAGACCGACAACAACAAAAAGACGAACACTCAGAGAAAAACCAGAGGCGGAGAATAACAAAAAAAGGAAGAGAGGAAAAGAAGAATTTCAGAACAGAGAAAAGCGAAGACCCCTCCCCCAACCTTTACTGGCCGCACGGCAGTGCGCCAAGCCACCGGCCAGCCGGCCCGGCGGGGGCTGCGGGAGCCCCAAGATACACAGCAGAGACACAGGGGGCCGCTTTCAGATCACCAGGTACTGGTTTGCAGAACAGCAGATAGCCAGGAACAGAGAAACCTACCAGCCAGGAGTCTCCATGAGGATCCCACCCCCACCCCTCACTCTCCACCCAAGCAGAGAGGCTCCATCCCGCCAAAGCCGCTCGGCACCAGCAGCGCGACAAAAGGACCTGTCTGCAGACCACCTGCCCGCCCGATCACGATCGCAACGACCCGGCCACTCGGGCCCCAGAGGTACCGCGAAGAAGCTGCCTGAGCGTGGACACTCTTGACCCGACAGCTTCGACAGAGGCAGAGACAGAAAAGAATCAAACAGAGCCACCACCGCCCAACCCAGCCCGGATTGCAACAACAACTGACGACCTACACCACACAGAAACAACCAGCTCCAGGGTGAGTACCCCACAGGGGAAGTGTATCCCTCAAGGGAGACCAGAGCTGGAGGGAATCCCCAGACCCTGACCTAGACTCCCTACCCCAACACCCGGACCACAGGACCCACTAAAACTGGGAACTGTTTGAGAGCTCCACCAGCCCGTGGAGCACACTCAGCTGGCCAGGCTAGAGCAAGAGCACCCCTGGAAGGGAGCTTAAATGCCCAAGCCAGGAACAGTGCCCCTGGGTCAAGACTACCAACAGTAGAAGAAATTTGAACTGTGTCCCCCAGGCTGTATAACCTAGGTGGTATACACATCAGCACAGGCCTAACAAGCGCGCTCCAGGCTGGGGCCGGAACCAGGCCCGGGGATCCAGCGCCTGAACAACACAACCAACTCCTCCCAATTGAAGTAAAAAGCTGAGCATATGCCTCAACAGAGGGGAGAAAACCAGGAAACAACACTCCCCCGGGAAGCAAGCCTGTGACAACAAAAGACCTGGAGGCCCAGGACAAGAGAAGCCCAAACCCCACCAAAACTCCACCCATATACCCTAGACTGGGAATTGAGCAACACAGGCTGCCAGCACCTGATAGTAAGCAGGAGCTCAGACTGTTAAGGTGGCTCAGCAATAGAGTGATAGTCTTGGATGTATGAGGCCCTGGATCTGATTCCTCAGCATCACAAAAGCAAAAAGGGTCAGAAGTGGTGCTGTGGCTCAAACGGTAGGGTGCCAGCCTTGAGCTGAAAAGCTGAGGGACAGCACCCAAACCTAGAGTTCAAGCCCACAACCAGCCCAAAACAAACAAACAAAAACACATCAGGAGCCCATAGCAGACTCCAGTATTTGGGAGAGTGCATCCAGAGCATCTGTTCTTCACAAGAGCACCCGTAGGAGCAAACACAAGCAGTCTAGGCTGCTCAACCCTTCCAAAGGCGGGAACTGCCAGCAATCTACAGCAGAGAGCTGAGAATCCTAAGTAAGTCAGAATAGCAGCTGGAAATAGGCTCCCAACAGAACCTAGATCAGGCACAGACTCTCTCTACCAATACAGAGTCAGCAACCAAGCAAAGACAGACACACCAAAACAAAATTGAAGAGCAGTCTCCTGAACCTCCATGCGAAAATCACAGAGAAAAATCACAAGGTTTACTACCACCCAGGACAGCAAGCTCACCTCAAAAGCCAGCAGCCACACAGGGGAGAGCCCCAGTGGGAGCAAAGCAGGAATGGAAGACAAAAGCTACATCCAAGGGTTGCTGGAGGCATTGACTCAAGAAATAAAGCGAGAAATTGATCAGAAATTGAAAGAGCACAAGGATGAACTATCCAAAGAGATACAGGGTATCAAACAAGAGATGCATGCAAAAATAGAAGCTGCACAAACCTCAGTAAGAAGTGAGATAAATGCCAAATTAGAGGTAATGCATACCTCATTGAGAGGTGAGATCAGTACTCTGAGAACCAACATTGAATCCATAAAGGGATCCATTTCCTCCATGCAAACCACAATAGAAGCCACTGTCAACAGAGTGAATGAAATGGAAGGTAGAGTGTCAGATACAGAAGGCAGAATACACCAACTGGACCAAAAAGTGACAGATATGGAAAAATCACTCAAATTAAACCAAAGGGATATTCAAGAGCAAGCAGATAATGCTAAAAAATTTAACTTTCACATAATTGGAGTGGACGAAGGTGAGGAATTCCAGAGCAAGGGAATGCAACACCTATTTAACAATATAATCAATGAAAATTTTCCCCACCTCAAAAATGACCATCTTAACTACATCACAAAAGCTTATCGAACACCCAACAAGCAAGACCCCAGGAGAAACACTTCTAGACACATTATAGTAAAAATGATAGATCTGAATAATAAGGAAACAATCCTGCATGCAGCAAAAATGAAGAAGGAGCTATACTACAACGGGAAAAAAATAAGAATTACTGCAGATCTCTCCACACAAACAATGAATGCAAGAAAAGCCTGGGAAAGCACCATACGAGCCCTGAGAGCCAATAACTGCCAACCCAGACTGATCTACCCGGCAAAGCTAGCATTCACATTTGATGGAGAACTGAAAACTTTTAATAGCAAAGAAAAACTAAATGAATACATAAACATTAAGCAAGCATTACAAAGAATTCTAAGAGGGGGGACACAACCTGAAGAAAGCAGCCAGGAACTGGGGCCTGCCCCAAACAAGCGTTACTCAAAGTCTAACTGAGCAAGCACAGGAGGAAAGGAAAGAAGAAAAACTTAGGAAAACGGAATGGCAGGGACAACAATGCATCTCTCTATACTTTCTCTTAATATAAATGGGATGAATTCGCCAATTAAAAGAAAACGAACTGAGGACTGGATCAGAAAACAAGACCCATCCATCTGTTGCCTTCAGGAGACCCACCTCTCAGCCAAACATACAAACAAACTCAGAGTGAAGGGGTGGAAAAGGATCTACCAATCAAACACCCCCAGTAAGAAAGCAGGTGTAGCTATCCTGATATCTGACAAAATAAACTTTTCATTAAAATCAGTACAGAAATACAAGGACGGACACTACATATTAATAAAGGGAACAATCCAAGAGGAGGATATAACCATCATCAACTTATATGCCCCAAATATTGGTGCACCCAGATATGTCAAACAAATGCTCTCAAACTTACAGAATAAAATAGATCCCAATATGATAATACTAGGAGACTTTAACACACCACTCTCACCAAAGGACAGGTCTACCAACCAGAGGATTGGCAAAGAAGTTACCGAATTAAGAGAGGCCATACTTCAAGCAGAATTAACTGACATCTACCGAGTATTTCACCCTAAAACAACACAGTACACATTCTTCTCAGCAGCTCACGGAACTTTCTCCAAAATAGACCATATCATAGTTCATGCAAGGAACTTAAGCAAATACAAAGGGATCGACATAATCCCCTGTATCCTATCTGACCACAGTGGAATCAAGCTAGCACTCAATAACAAAGCATACCGCAGAAATTTCTCTAATACATGGAAATTGAACAGCACACTCCTTAACAATGCCTGGATAACAGAAGAGATCAGAGAAGAAATAAAGCATTTCCTACAACTCAATGAAAATGAAAACACCTCACAAAGAAACTTGTGGGACACAGCAAAAGCAGTCCTGAGGGGCAAATTTATTGCCCTCAGTGCCCACATCAAGAGAATGGAGACAGACCAAGTAAATAATCACATGTTGCAATTAAAACAGCTAGAGAAACAAGAAAAAATGGGACCTAAAGCTACTAGCTGAAGCCAGATAACCAAATTAAAAGCAGAGATTAACCAATTAGAAAATCAGAAAACCATAACCAAAATGAACCAAACAAAAAGCTGGTTCATTGAAAAAATAAACAAAATTGATGGCCCATTGGCTAGATTAATTAAAAAAAGAAGAGAGGAAACCCATATTAATAGGATTAGGGATGCCACGGGAAACATCACAACACGTACCCTAGATATCCAAACAATTCTAACAAACTACTTTCAAAAGCTATACTCTCTAAAGGAAGAAAATCGGGCAGAAATGGATGCATTTTTAGAGAAATACAAGTTGCCCAAACTGAGCAAAGAAGAAGTTAATCAATTAAATAAGCCAATATCCTATAATGAGATACAGGAAGCTATCAAAAGTCTTCCAACAAAAAAAGCCCAGGACCAGATGGATTCACAGCAGAATTCTATAAGACCTTTAAACAAGAACTAATACCCATACTCCTCAAGCTCTTCAGAGAAACAGAGAAGGAAGGAGCTATCCCAAACTCATTCTACGAAGCCAATATCACACTCATCCCCAAACCAGGCAAAGACCCAACCAAAAAGGAGAATTACAGGCCAATCTCCTTGATGAACACAGATGCAAAGACCCTTAACAAGATTCTAGCTAACAGAATCCAGAAACACATAAAAAAATAATTCACTATGACCAGGTAGGCTTCATCCCAGAGACACAGGGATGGTTTAACATACGTAAGTCAATAAATGTAATCCAACATATCAACAGAGCCAAGGTCAAGAATCACATGATTATCGCAGATGCAGAAAAGGCCTTTGACAAAATTCAACATTCATTCATGCTAAAAGCTCTGGAGAAAATAGGAATAGAAGGAACATTTCTAAAAACAATAAAAGCCATTTATGACAGACCAATAGCCAATATTATACTTAATGGGGAAAAGCTACAACCAATTCTCCTAAAATCAGGAACAAGGCAAGGATGCCCACTGTCTCCACTCCTCTTCAATATAGTCCTAGAACCCTTAGCCAGGGCAATAAGGCAAGTAAAAGACATTAAAGGGATCCGCATAGGGAAAGAAGAAGTTAAACTATCCCTTTTTGCAGACGACATGATACTATACATCCACGATCCCAAAAACTCCATCCCCAAACTCTTAGAAATCATAAATCACTTCGGCAAAATAGCAGGATACAAAATAAACCCACAAAAATCAGTTGCCTTCCTATACACTGATAATGTACAGGAAGAGAGGGAAATAAAGGGAGCAACCCCATTCACAATAACCTCCCGAAAAATAAAATATTTAGGAATTAACCTAACCAAAGATGTAAAAGAAGTATTTAATGAGAACTATAAAAAGTTAAAGAAAGAAATTGCAAAAGACATTAGGAAATGGAAAGACCTCCCATGCTCCTGGATAGGCCGACTTAATATAGTAAAGATGGTAATACTTCCAAAACTAATATACAAATTCAACGCAATTCCTATTAAAATCCCAATGACGTACATCACTGAAATACAGAAAGTCCAAAAATTCATATGGAACAACAAAAGACCTAGAATAGCCAAAACAATTCTAGGGGATAAAGACAATATGGGAGTGCTATCCATGCCGAACTTCAAACTCTACTACAAAGCTATAATAACAAAGACAGCATGGTACTGGCACAAAAACAGACCCGAAGACCAATGGAACAGAATAGAAGATCCAGAAATAAATCCACAGGCCTACAGCCAGCTGACATTCGACAAAGGAGCCAAAGACATACAATGGAAGAAACACAGCCTCTTCAACCGCTGGTGCTGGGAAAACTGGGCAGCCACATGCAGAAAACTAAAAGTGGACCCCAGCCTATCACCATGCACCAACATCAACTCAAAATGGATTAAAGACCTTAACATTAAACCTGAATCTCTGAAACTACTGCAGGACAGAGTAGGAGAGACACTTGAACTAATAGGCACAGGAAGGAACTTCCTAAACAGAGTCCCAGGGTCACAACAAATTGGAGAGAGATTCGACAAATGGGACTACCTTAAAATAAAAAGCTTCTGCACAGATAAAGCTATCGCAACCAAGCTAGAAAGACAACCAACTAATTGGGAAAAAATATTTACCAGCAATATATCAGACAAGGGGTTAACATCCTGTATATACAGGGAACTCAAGAAACTAATCCCTCCCAAACCTAACAAACCAATTACTAAATGGGCAAGGGAACTAAAGAGGGACTTCTCAAATGAAGAAATAAAAATGGCAAAGAAACACATGAGGAAATGTTCATCATCCCTGGTGGTGAAGGAAATGCAAATAAAGACAACCCTGAGATACCACCTTACCCCAGTCAGAATGTCCCACATCC
Source organism: Dipodomys merriami (assembly GCF_024711535.1). Taxonomy (NCBI): domain Eukaryota; kingdom Metazoa; phylum Chordata; class Mammalia; order Rodentia; family Heteromyidae; genus Dipodomys; species Dipodomys merriami. The sequence continues at coordinate 29,835,205 of NW_027203048.1, forward strand.
ACAAATCAGCCAACGACAAATGCTGGAGGGGATGTGGAGAACGAGGAACGCTATTACACTGCTGGTGGGAATGTACACTCATACAACCACTTTTTTTTTTTTTTTTGGTTTTGACATGACATTTTGTACTTCTCATTGTTGCAACAGGTCCACCTGAATCCTTAAACGACTTGTTTGTCCCCATGTCCTCCACATGTTATACTGACATCAAATATAGTGAAAGCGGTGGTTACACTGTGGGGGAGGGACATACAAAGCAACAAAGAAATAATCTTATAAATGCGTTAGAAACACATGCATGAAAGAAACGAAAACATTAAAATACATATTTAAGGGTTCATTTTCCTAACATCACATTATCTGACCTTTTCTGCTTGACTCATACTTATACTAGATATTGCAAATAAGGGAAACCATGGGACCTATGCTTCTTTGGGCCTGGCTTACTTCACTTAATATAATTTTTTCCAAACCTTTCCATTTCCTAACAAATGGGGAAATGTCATTCTTTCTGATGGAGGCATAGAATTCCATTGTGTATATATACCACATTTTCTGGATCCATTCATCTACTGAGGGGCATCTGGGTTGGTTCCATATCTTAGCTATGGTAAATAATGCTGCAATAAACATAGTTGTGCTGGTAGCTTTAGTGTGGTCTTGTTTGTAAACATTTGGGTAAATGCCCAAAAGTGGGATTGCTGGATCATAGGGGAGATCTATGTGAAGTCTTTTGAGGAACCTCCATACTGCTTTCCAAAGTGGTTGAACAAGTTTACATTCCCACCAACAATGAAGTAAGGTTCCTTTCTGTCCACATCCCCTCCAGCATCTGTTGTTGTTAGAGTTCTTGATTTTTGTTGTTCTAACTGGAGTGAGGTGATATCTCAATGTTGTTTTGATTTGCATTTCTTTTATGGCTAGGGATGTTGAACATTTCTTCATGTGTCTATTGGCCATCCTTCTTTCTTCTTCAGAGAAGCTTCTCTTTAAGTCTTTCGCCCACTTATTTATTGGGCAGTTGTTTCTTTGAGGATTTGTTGTTGGGTGGTTTAATTTTTTGAGTTCCAAGTATATTTTAGATATGAGACCCTTGTCCGTTGTATGGCTAGTAAAGATCTTCTCCCAATCAGTGGGCTTTCTATTGATCTTGCCAGCTATGTCATTTGCCCTGCAGAAGCTCTGCAATCTTATGCAATCCCATTTGTCCAACCTTTCTTTGATTTGTTGTGCTTCCGGGTCTCTATTCAGAAAATTTCGACCTGAGCCAAGGAGACCTAGGGTTTCTCCTATTCCATCCTGTAATGTTTTCAGAGTGTCTGCTTTGAGTTCAAGGTCTTTGATCCATTTGGAGTTGATTCTGGTGCAGGGTGATATATAAGGATCTAGCTTTAGTTTTCTACATGTAGTTAACCAATTTTGCCAGCACCATTTACTGAAGAGGCTGTCTTTCTTCCATTCTATTGTTTTAGCTTCCTTATCGAAGATTAGATGGCTATAGGTCTGTAGGTTCATTTCTGGGTTTTCAATTCTATTCCATTGGTCCTGAGGTCTGTTCTTATGCCAATACCAAGCTGTTTGGATTACTATGGCTTTATAGTAGAGTTTGAAATTTGGTATTGATATTCCTCCAGCAGTGTTCTTTCCGTTGAGGAGCGTTTTTGCTATTCGGGGTCTTTTATTGTTCCATATGAATTTTTGGATTGCCTCCTCTATTTCCTTGAAGAATGAGGGTGGAATTTTGATAGGTATCGCGTTGAATTTGTAGATAGCCTTGGGAAGTATTGCCATTTTCACGATGTTAATCTTGCCAATCCAGGAGCATGGGAGGTTTTGCCATTTTTTAAGTTTTGTGTTGATTTCCTTTTTCAAGATTTTAAAGTTTTCATCATAGAGGTCCTTCACTTCTTTGGTTAAGTTAATTCCTAGGTATTTTATTTTTTGTGGGGCTATTACAAATGGAGTTGCTTTCCTAATTTCAGCCACACTTTTCTCATTGTTGGCATATAGAAAAGCCATTGATTTTGGGGGGTTAATTTTATAACCTGCTACTTTGCCAAAGTTTTGGATCAGCTTGAGTAATTTGGGAGTGGAGTATATGGGATTCTTTAAATACAAGATCATGTCATCTGCAAAGAGGGAGAGTTTTATTTCTTCTTTCCCTATTTGGATCCCCTTTATGTCTGCATCTTGTCTTATTGCTGTAGCTAGGCATTCTAATACTAGATTGAAGAGAAGTGGAGAGAGTGGGCATCCTTGTCTTGTTCCTGAGTTAAGAGGAAATGGCTTTAGTTTTTCACCATTGAGTATAATGCTGGCCGTAGGTTTGTCATATACAGCCTTTATTGTATTGAGGAATGTTCCATAGATTCCTAATTTTTCCAGAACCTTCATCATAAAGGGGTGTTGGATCTTGTCAAATGCTTTTTCTGCATCTATTGAGATAACCATGTGGTTCTTATTCTTGCTCCTGTTGATGTGATGAATAATATTAATTGATTTGCGTATATTGAACCAGCTTTGCATCCCTGAAATGAATCCTGTTTGATCATGGTGTATGATTTTTTGGAAGAATTGTTGAAGTCGATTGGCCAAAATTTTGTTGAGAAGTTTTGCATCAATGTTCATCAAAGAAATGGGTCTATAGTTCTCTTTCTTTGATGAGTCTCTGCCTGGTTTTGGGATGAGGGTTATGATGGCTTCATAGAATGTGTTCTGTAGTGAGCTTTCTCTTTCAATTTCATTGAAGAGTTGGAGGAGTATTGGTGTGAGCTCTGCTTTGAAGGCCTTGTAAAATTCCACTGTAAAACCATCTGGTCCTGGACTTTTCTTAGCTGAGAGATCTCTTATTGCTGTTTCTATTTCAATGCTTGATATGGGCCTGTTAAGCTGGTTTAACTCATCTTGGTTTAGTTTTGGCATGTCAATATTTGCTAGGAAAAGGTCCATTTCTGTCAAGTTCTCAAACTTATTAGCATCAAGTTTTGAGAAGTATTCCCTTATAATGTTCTGAATCTTGGTTGTTTCCGTGGTGATGTTTCCATTCTCATCTCTGAGTTTATTAATTTGGGTGTGTTCTCTCCTTTTTCTGATTAGATTTGCTAAGGGTCTGTCAATTTTGTTAAGTTTTTCGAAGAACCAACTCTTTGTTTTGTTGATTCTTTCTATAGTTTTTTTGGATTCTAATTCATTTAATTCTGATTTAATTTTGATTATTTCTTTCCGTCTACTGGATTGGGGTTTATCTTGCTGCTCTTTTTCAAGGAGGTTTAGATGTGTCATTAAATTGCTAGTTTCCGATCTCTCCAATTTGTTGATGTAGGAGCTCAGAGGTATAAACTTGCCTCTGAGTACTGCCTTTGCTGTGTCCCAGAGGAGCTGGTAATTTGTGTGTTCATTTTTGTTGAATAGCATGAACATTTGAATTTCCTTTCTAATCTCTTCCATGACCCACTCATGATTCAGCAGTGTGTTGTTCAGCCTCCATGTGATACCGGACTTTCTTTGGTGGCTTTTGGTGTTGAGTTCTAATTTTATTCCCTTGTGGTCAGAGAGAATGCAAGGTATAACTTCAATGTTTCTGAATTTAGACAAGTTTGCTTTGTGGCCTAAAATGTGGTCTATTTTAGAAAAGGTTCCATGTGCTGCTGAGAAGAACGTGTATTCTGATGCTGATGGGTGAAATGTTCGGTAAATGTCTGTTAAGTCTAGTTGATCTATGCAGCTGTTTAGATCTGCGGTTTCTCTGTTGAGTTTTTGCCGAGTTGATCTATCTAGTGGGGAGAGTGGTGTGTTAAAATCCCCAACAATTAATGTCTTTGGATCTATATGCGATTTGAGGTAAAGTAGTGTTTCTTTGATAAATTTGGGTGCTCCATTGTTTGGCGAATAGATATTTAGAATTGTAATATCCTCCTGAAGGAGAGATCCTTTAATTAGTATGTAGCGACCTTCTTTATCTCTTCTCACGAATTTTAATTTGAAGTCTATTTTATCTGATATTAGGATTGCAACTCCCGCCTGTTTATGAGGGCCGTTTGCTTGGTAGATTTTGTTCCAGCCTTCAACCTTGAAAATATGTTTGTTTTTACGGGCAAGATGTGACTCCTGCAGGCAGCAGATAGAAGGGTCTTGTTTTTTAATCCAACTAGACAGTCTATGTCGCTTAATTGGAGAGTTCAGTCCGTTAACGTTAAGAGATAGAACTGAGAGGTATTTGGGAGTTCCTGCCATGTTATCCACCTTCTTGGGGGCTGTGAAAACTGGGTTCTTCCTAAGGTTCTTGGATTCTCAGTTTGGGTGCAGTTTCTTGGCCTTTGTTGCGTTCTTGTTGGTTTTCTATGTGTAGGACATCTTTAAGAATCTTTTGCAGGGCTGGTTTAGTGGAGATGTATTGTTTCAATTTTTCTTTGCTATGGAAAGTTTTTATTTGGCGTTCACTTATGAAGGAGAGTTTAGCTGGGTACAGTATTCTTGGTTGATAGTTGTTTGTTTTTAGGGCATGGCATACGTCATTCCAGGCTCTTCTTGCTTTGATTGTCTCTGCTGAGAAATCTGAGGTAATTCTAATTGGTTTCCCTTTATAGGTGATTCACCTTTTCTCCTTGACAGCTTTAAGGATCTTTTCCTTGGTCTGGGTTGATTCTGTGTGGATTATAATGTGATGGTGGGATGTCCTATTCTGGTCTGGTCTATTTGGGGTTCTAAAAGCTTCTTGTATCTGAATAGGCCTATCTTTTTGTATGTTTGGGAAGTTCTCTGCTAGGATCCTGTTAAACAAATTTCCTAGACCATTAACTTCTGTTTCTAGGTGCTCCTCTACACCCATTATCCTTAGATTGGGCCTTCTGATGGTGTCTTCCAGGTGTTGGATAGACCTATCATATTTCTTGGACTTGTCTTGGATGGTTGTATGTTCTTTCTCTATAATATCTAGGCTGTCTTCAATCCCTGAGATTTGATCTTCTGCATGGTCTAACCTGCTGTCAAGACTCTCTACTTTGTTTTTTATCTCTTTTCCTTCTAATTGGTCAGCTTTGATGGCTTCAAGTTCTTTGTTGAAGCTCTGTTTTAGGTCTTGTATTAATTTCTTTACTTCCTTAATTTGGTGTTCAGTGTTTGTTCTCAAATCACTTAGTTGATTGGTTATGGTTTCTTTGGACTCCCATTCCTTCTGTTGGGTTCCATTCAGCATTCCCTTTGTGGTCTCCCTGACTTCCTTCAGCTCTTTGTTAATGGATTCCATGAATGCCTTTAGTGATCTTTGTGTATTCTCTACTTGGTCTCTTAATTCGTGAATTACTCTTTGATTAGTTTCCTCCCTTCTGTGGGATTCCTGCAGTTCTCTTTGAGTGTTCTCTGCCTGCTCACGCCATTCCTCCCTTTCTCTTTGAGTATTCTCAAGTTGTTCACGCAAATCCTGTATCAGTTTTTGAGAAGCTTCCTCACACTTATGATATTCCTGTATAAACTTCTGGGATGCCTCCTCTCTCTCCCTATCACGCTCATACAGAGTCCTTTGTACATTGTCAAACTTCTCATTTATCATGTTTGCTATTAGTGTTTGTAGAGCTATTTGGGAACTCTCCTCTGGATTATTCTTTATCTGTTCTAATCCCTGATTATCAAGGTTGGGGATTGAGATACCCGAATTTGCCATTTTTCTTGTGTTTTTCTGGCTTACTCGGCCCATTTGAGATAAAGATTGCACCAGTTTTGTGCTAGAACACTATCTTAAGGCAACCATCAACCAAAGTTTGCATTTGTACAGTCAATAGTCTACAGATACAATCTAGTTCAATAGATACATCTATTCAACATCAAATGACTATATGTTAAAGGACTTCGAACCGCAGAAAAGAATTTGGAAAACCAGAAATTATTAGGATTAGGGAGAGATGTGGGTAAAAAATAGGAATAGATTGGTGTGGGGAGGCACAGGGAGAGTTAACTATGTCCTAATCACAGTGCAGGAAATGGGTTGGGTAGGATGCAAGTAGAGAGAGAGAGAAAAAGAAGAGATGGAAAGGGGAATAAAGAGAGACCAGAAAAAGAATAGAAACGTAAAAATTAATGTTATTATAGAGGTTAAAAGACCATCTATTTAGAGCGGAATGTGAATATGTTCCGAGAAGGGGAGGGACATAGAGGAGATGTGAAAAGCTTTAAGGATGGGAAAGGGAAAAGAAAAGATCAGAAGTTCAGTAGAGCTAGATAAAAAACAAAAAGATAGTTAAGAAAGAAAGAAAAAGAGAAAGAAGACAAGAAAAGAAAGGAAAACTCTCATTCACGTATTCCTAAAATAAAAATTATAAGATGAGAAAAAAAAAAGTTACTGGAAAACAATTATTTTTTCAGAAGAGGCAAAAATTAAAGATTAATAAAAGTTTTAGAAGGGAAAAAAATTTATATATATATATATATATATATATATATATGGTAACAAAAAACAAAAAAACAAGCAAAAAAAAAGAAAAGAAGAAGAAGAAGAAAAAAAAAACAAGCAAAAAAAAAGAAAAGAAGAAGAAGAAGAAAAAAAAAAAGAAAAAAAAGTCTTTTGATTTTTTTTTGGGGGGGGTGGGGGAGGAGTGGGAAGAATCCTGTATCTCCCTTTTGTCTGCAACCAGTCTCTTGTTGGAGTCTCTGGTCAGCTTGAGGTCCTGTGGCTTGATTGGTTTCTTAAGTCAGTTGGTTGGAAGAGGCAGAAAAATGCTCTGCTTTACCCAAGATTTTGAGATCCCCCTCCCAGGTTAGTTTTCTGGGAGGGTGGTCTGCTTTGAGAGTCACAAAAGAGGGGGATGTGGTGATGAGGCTAGGTTCTGGGTAGACTTGAGGCCTTTCAACAAACAGTAGCTTTTTCCTTGGGCTATTTTGTGATAAAGCTCACAGCGCCCAGCCTGGAGCCATTCTCAGGGTTTCTGTTTTTCAATTGATTGTGGTGGCTGCTAGAGGGAGGGGCAGCCTCTGGCTCTGGTTACCCAGTGAGGCAAGGCACTCCAATGGCTGGCGCCTGAGCTGGGTGACTTCCCTGGATGGAGCTGAGTCTGGCAGGTCACTTCGCCGTTAAGTTCTTGTGACCTGCTAAATGACTCATTTTATTCCAAGACCTGAGCTGGAGCTAGCAGCTCCTCCGAGCTTTGTCGGTATCCAAGATGGAGATCACCGGTGCTGGGGGGGGAGGGGTGGCCTTCCCTCCTCTGCTCCCTGAGGAGTGAGGACGTCGGGCTTGTACTCACGCCGAGTCTTGGATCCTGGGTCGTCTCTGGTCTGCAAACAGCAGGATGAAGATGTTCGCTCCTTTGTCGGTTCTTGTTGGTGTTGAGTAGAATCCGCTCGTCCGCTGCGTCTGGCTCCTTCGTCCCCGACTCTCTGTTTCTCAGGTATGACCCCGCGGCGGTGGTCGCCGCCGCGGCCCCGCTGCCGGAGCGGCAGCTGATGCGTTTCCTTGGCTTCCCCTCTCTTGTCTAACTCTCTTTCCTGTGATGGCACACTTGGTGTGATTCTCTGGCTTAGGACTGTTCACTGGAACTCTAAAGCTACTTTCTATGTGAGAGCTTGTTCAGATTCCAGCTTCTCCTCCGCCATCTTCCCGGAACTTCCTCATACAACCACTTTTGAAAGCAGTCTGGAGGGTCCTTAGAAAGCTAAAGATGGACCTCCCTTACGACCCAGTCATACCACTTCTAGGCATCTACCCTGAACAAGAGGAACCAATATACAAGGACACGTGCACCTCCATGTTTATTGCAGCACTGTTCACAATAGCTAGGATATGGAAACAACCCAGATGCCCCACCACAGATGAATGGATCCAAAAATTGTGGTATCTATACACAATGGAATATTATGCAGCCATTAGAAATGACAAAATAATGGCATTTGCAGGGAAATGGATGGAGCTAGAAGGAATCATGTTGAGCGAGGTAAGCCAAGAACGAAGAGACAAACAGTACATGGTCTCCCTGATAAGTGGATGATAAATCCAAAATGTTAGGTGATATGACAAAACTAACAGGACTTAAGAAACAAAGAACTCCCACTCATCTGATTGAACCACTACCAAATATCCCCATGCTGCTGATCACATATATGGTATATAACATATGAGCACCGTTATATATTACAGACTGTGATAGACAATTTGCTCCAGGAAAGTTAGAATGAACTTGTGACTTTAAATGAGCATCATTATTCCACAATACTGTGAATTTCCGGAAATTAAGTAATCACTTAATCACAATCAAAAAAAAAAAAAGAACCTTGGGGAAGGGAGGGAGGGAGGGGATGGTAGGGGGAAAACAATGGAGGGGGTAACAATGTTCAAGAGGAAGTGTACTCATTACCCCACTCATGTAACTGTAACCCTCTGTATAGTATCTTTACAATAAAAAAATTAAAAAAAAAGAGACATACCAGATGTAGATAACAAAGTATAAATTCAATATGCTAGAGATTAGTTGGAATAGTTTTCACTCTCTTCCATAGAGAGACAAGGACATTTTGATGCCCAGATAAATACTAAACTATGGTCTTGTAGGTCAACTTACAAAAGACGCATTCAAAATAGTCATTACAGCAGCGTAAGGCTAGGTTGTGGCAATTTTTCTAGTCTATGGAAGAACATTGATTTTATGGGTATGAGACAAAAGATTGATTTTACATGTATAAAATGAAGAAACGTATGTGAGTGAAAAAGTAAGCAAATAATATCCAACAATCACTTCATAAAAATATACAAATGAGAAAAGCTATATAATTTGTGTGTGTCTCCTATATAATTTATTACACATTACACAAGATGAACCAATGCTTAAAATGCTAGCAGTAAGCAGGCATTCATTTTGATGTTCTAAATGTAGAAGAAATTCATCTTTATTCCAGTTAGCACCTATTCTCTTGGAAATTTGGCCCCACCAATATTTGGAAAAATTTCTATGAATATCTGTCACATCCATATTATAGTTAAAATTTAAATTCCAATCTAATCACTTTACCTCTACTGACAAAATCCTCTGTGGAGGTTCAACTCAGTTGATTGCATTTAAGATTTTCTAAGAAACTATTACAATGGGCATTTTATTGGATAGTATATTATATACCCAAGTACTTGTAAAGAATTTTGCATATATTAACTCTTTCTTTTTCCCAGGAACTGTAGAAGGAGTTAGTAGTATTAGGCACACTTTGCACCTGGGGGAAACTGAGCATAGGATACACATGTAACTTGTCTGGAATTGTATCATGAGTAGGTGTAACATTCAAACCAAGCCTATAGACTTAACTATTATACTTGGGTACCAAAATGAAACAGAACATGTGTGTGTGTGTGTGTGTGTGTGTGTGTGTGTGTGTGTGTGTGTGTTTGTAATCTCTCCTCCAGAAAAACTTGAAGGGGATTATTAGTAATGATTACTCTTAATTTGTCTATATTTTAGTGTGTAAAAAGTTTACTAAAATTGATTACATGAAGATCCATGAAACTACTTTGCTTAAGGGAATTGAATTTGCTACAAAAATACAAAAACAATACTAATTATCATGAAGTCCTTATAATTTCAGATATATTCATAAACTATACAGTTCACATTCTCATATATGGAGATTAAAAATTATACCCTCTGCTTGAAGCAATTACCATCTGTATACCATGTGAATCTTTTTATTAGAAATTTATCCATTAAAAATCACCTTATCATTTTACTGGATTTATGATCAACATTAACTTTTCTGAGATAATCTGAAAACGTGTGTCTCAATGCTGAAGAAATAATATAGGAATCTTCATGAATAGCAGATTCAGACCTAGGATCTAGAGAATAGGCATATTCATTTGTCCTCAAGGTTTCTGAGAGTAGCCAGAGGCCTACACTTGCTTTATCAATAAATCAAAAGCTTCGGTCTCCTGGGCTGTCAGTCCTATCCCTTTGTCAGCTTCTGTATTCACCCTAAACGATAAATCAATAGGTAGGCCAATCTTAAAATGTTTCAACAGCTACAAAGAGTGGTGTTTTGTTGGTGCTAAACTTTGTACTTCTTACATGCTCTCTAGACACAAATAATAGAGCTCACCTTTTGATGTGTGAGGTTAAGAGAGAATACTTTGTATATGACACATCAGAGTCTATAAACCAAAGTTACTCCTTTCCTTGAAACTGGCTCTAAAACTCAAGTTGTGAAGCCACAGTGTAAAATAGTCTGCGGGTCTTTAATAGCCCAATCTTGGTGCCTTTGATGATTTTTGTTCTCTGAACTCTTTATATTTATGAATCTTACCTTCTACCACCCCAAAGGTCAACCTTTTGGGCTCTCAGGTTATCTCCAAAAGTCCATACTAAGCCAAGCACTAAGAAAACAAAAATTTCCCCCATGATTAAACTTTACATAGGAAACAACAAAAACAACAACAAAAACCCAAGATTTGACATCCATAGTTATACTTAAAAGACATTAAAAACATAAAATGAGTCTAAGAGAATCTTTTTAGTATAGCCTCTATCTAAATCCTCTATTTCTTTCTGGTCACAACATATAATATTAAATTCTCAAACCACCGTAGGTGGTACTATAAAGATTTGAGAAATGTAGCACAGTAACATCAGCATCTTATACCACTGTCTTACCTTTTTCCTCCCTTAAGTTAAATTTTATTGTAAAGATAATGTACAGAGGAGTTATAGTTCTTAAGTCAGGTAGTGAGTACATTTCCTTTGGAACAGTGTCAGAGGAAAAAAATAAGTCCAGAAGTAGCCGTACTATCCAATGGATAGTAAAAGACAAATAATTATACTTGGACATGATTAATTGAACAGTATTCTAAACATTCACACAATGAGAGCAAAGGAGGATATTCTTAGGAGAAAATCACAAGGGATCAATAGCTATGTGCATATGGTCATTTTACTATCCATTGGATAATACAGCTCAATCTGGAGTTATTTTTTCCTTTGATTCTTTACATTACTTTCTTCACTATAAATTCAACCTTCTATTGACATCCCTTTACTAAGCCTAACTTTACATCCTTATTTATAATTACCTACATAGGGTAATTCATTTCTGTACTGGTTATTTTTTCTGTATAAAATTATGTTTTGACATCTTACAAGACTTTCTGGCTGGAAGAAAGCCTACCTTCCATGGATAGGGCCAATTATCAGCAGTACCAAAGAGTCCATCAATCCGTGAGCTTTATAAGCAAACTAATCAATTCTGAGCCAAGCTTTCACTATCTGATTATTATACTCCAGGAGAAAATATTTGTCCCTTTAATCCTTTAAATACCAAGTATCAGGGAACTAGGACCTACTTGTGTGATTTAGAGACTACTGAAATTACTCAAAATAATAAAATCTAAAAAAAACCAACATGATCAAGCTGTAGTTATGAAGATCGTGTCATTATTACCAATAAAACATAATATATTTGAGGGGCAGATTTACAGACAGAAGGAAATTATGGAAAAATGAGGATAAATCTATCACCTAGAAATGCATTTTTACACAATTGAAACCCTTTCTACTCATTATAATATAAACCAGTAAGGTTATCTTTTGCTTTCAAAAATTCCATGTACTGGTAACTACTTGTAGTTGTTCCTGTTACTCCAGGATATCTTCAGAAATGGGTTCTTTTCATCTTTTGAATCCAGCACCTTTTGATTGTCTTTGGCTTCAAGATCATGATATAGTAACTATCCCAGGTAATATGTCTGAAATTTGGTAAAGATGGCTGAAAAATCATACATCTAATCAAACATTGTTGGGGAAGTGTTGCATATAGGTTTAGTCACACAATATCCACAAGAGAAGCTCTTGGATAGAAAATGGTACTGATGACTAGAGTCATAGCATGAATGGCATCCAGTAGAAAGGAGTATTGAGACAGACAGGAGACTAGAGGAATATAAGACACCTACTTAGGCAGTCATGAAGTTAGGCAGCTGTTGCCATGTTGAAAATATTGGAAGAATTAGAAAATTGAGGCATTGTTGAGAAATTTTCCCAGGGTAGAATGGGCAACAGTATCACAGGTTTCAAAAGGGAAGCGTAGAAGAGTAGAACAAGAGTAAACCTGGGTGACAATGATATTTTTGTGACTTGGAGAAGAAAAGCTTCCATAAAATTTGAAAATACTAATATACTATGGATTGAGGCATGAATCAGAAGCATGAAAGTCAAGTGAAAGTAGATAATAAACATTAAAATTTTCATGTAGGAGGAGAGAATTAAAAAGCCAAAGTCAATATGAAATTTTAAGAATTGAAATAAAAACCACTTCTAGTTCTTTGGAGATTAGAAAAGAAGTATAGACTGGGGAGAAAGAAGAACAGAGAAAAAAACCTGAAACTAGAAAAAAGAAATCCCATAAGCAGTGAGAATTTGGGTCAAAAGTGATTTCATAGAAAACTCAGTTTTTCTCTTTCTTTTTTCTTCTTTTCCTTTTTCCTTCTTCCTTCCTTTCTTTCTCTCTTTCTTTGCTCTTCCTTTCTTTCTTTGGTTTGTTCTTTTGTCCTTTTTCTTCTCCTTTTCTTTCTTTCCTTCCTTATTTCTCTCTTCTTCTTCTTATTCCTATTCTGTATTCTGTAAATTTTTATTTAATGATTAATTATCAGAATTATAATAAGAAGATAAAATACCTTCTGTTCCGTTTCTTTTGACGTTGGAATGAGAGGAAAGGCATGTAAAGGAGTTGGGCACTCCTTGATATGGGTTCACATGGCTTCTTTTTTCTGTTCCTCACAGGTGAGAGGAACTTTAGAAAATATTTTTAGAAGTGGGCATAAGGAACTTTAAGAGAATGTGCAGCTATGGTCTATCTCTGAATAATGGCAATCTTATAATACCTCCAGGCAAAAGCAATAACAACTGAACACATTCTCTGACCCATCTGAAGAAGAGACCTGTCTGTATGTGGAGAATAGCTATTGAAGTAATACTTTATTGAGATCTTATAAAAGGATGATCCTGTCCATAAACTGAGGGGCTGGAAATTTCAGGGAAAGGGTTGTAATTCTGATCTTTTTCATTAGAATTAATTTCAGTCCCTATTTAAAACCTTTGATCCCACACCTCGAGGAAAACACCAAAGACAGAAACAGTAGTCTTATTTACTATTTTTTAATCCTCCAAGTAAAAAATAATAAAAAAAGAAACTCTTAACTGAGTGCCATTGTATTCCCTAAGAGTCAGAGAGACACTGTCTTAGCAACAAAGAAGTTCCAAATTTCTGACTGTAGGCTTATTTAAATTTGAGCAGCAAACTTATATAAAAGATTCCAGGCCATAAAAAATGTTATCTCACATGGAGTGCAAAATACAGCCCAACCATTTGAAAATGATTCAATAACCTTCCATTATTCTTTACTCTTTGGACTCCAATTACGTTTTCATAGCTGCATGGTATAAGATAAGCATCCATTTACTTGAGAGGTGTGATACTTTTACATTACTCACATAATGTTATCCCTCAAGTGTGCCATGGGCTTCCTAGCTGAAAATAGCTTTCTTAGAAAAATAGGGCATCCATTTTCTTTCATTTTTTTTCTACCATGTAGGTATTTATTAAGTAGAGCAAGAGGAAGATCCAAAGTTTGTTTGAATTGTTCACTATATCAAATCTACAGAGCTTCAACCCCTTTGTTTGGTTGAGTGAAAGCAATCATTTATGACAAAAAATCTAAACATGATCCCTAAATATGATCCTTTAGAGAGGTTATCACTCACAAAATGAACTAAACTATCATGTACTTCCTACCTTCTTTTTGTCTTTCCAATTTAATACAGAAATAAAGGAACCTTCCTTTCATCAAAGAGAGCTAACTTATTAAGCTTCCCAATACATTTTTGAATTTTAACACAATTAATGAATATGTGATATAATTACTTAAAGACCTAACTAACTTGCAGCATCTGTTCTAGTACTCTATATTTAAAACCAAATAGGAAATGAAACAACAGGAATCATCTCTAATAAAAAGGATTTCTTGAGAAGTACAGAAATAGAAAACAAATTAAAAATCTTTAATAGAAAACTTTAATTTTTCTAGTTGTAAACATAACCAAGAAGACTACATTAAACATATATAAAGGTAAGTGAGCAGGAAGAGTAGTTGTGTCTGGGCTGGGAAGGTGGCTCAGTGGTAAAGCGCTAGCCTTGAGCTGAAGGCTCATGCCTGAGGCCCTGGGTTCGATTCCTCAGCACCACATAAGCAAAAAGAAAAAAGCCGGAAGTGGTGCTGTGCTCAAGTGGTAGAGAGCTAGCCTTGAGCTGAAGAGCTGAGGGACAGTGCCCAGCCCCAGAGTTCAGGCCCCACGACCAGACCCTCCCCCCCCCAAAAAAGAAATAGTTGTGTCTTAAATATTATGATAAAAAATAAAAATAAATTATAAATAAATAAATATTACAATGAATCTCTTTCAAAGAGACTAGTCGAACCTTTTGTAAAATAAGAACTAATAAGAACTAACAGGGTCCAAATAATTGCTAGTATAACAAAAAGTGTTATTAGAAGTGTGTACAGAATTTTCAAGATACATAAGCCATTTACAAAAATCTCAAGTCCTTTGTCTACCCTTTTATCTCTGGTGTTCTCCAAATACCATGCTTCTAGCCTTCCCTGGGTAGAATCACTCCATTATGAGTCCCACACTCCACCGACATTAGGTGCCCATCAAGTGGACTCGTTTTCAGAGAGCATGAAGAAAATGCCATGTGATTGAGCTCTTCCAGCAAGTATTTCCTCATTGTATTGCTGAATTTGCTGCGTTAGTGATGGGAGAAGTGCTGATCTTTGTATTGTGACCTCAGTTATTCAGCTAACCAGGAGAAATAACAATGAGATTTCTACCAAAGCAGTTTGAGGCTATGACAGGCATTCCTTCTGTTAGGCAGCTTGGTAACCAGTCATCTCAGAAGCATTCTATAAAATAACAAATACACTCGAATAGATGTATTTTCCACTTGAATTCTCTAGGATGAATTTTCTTGTCTGTATCAAGCCCATGACTGATAAGTGCAGTAAAGACTAGGTTTCCTACATAAAATATTTGGACACTATAACCTTAAGAGTACTTGTTTGTTGGAGGTAGCAACACTAACACAGGTTCTATATTACTCCAGTACGTATACATTTGATAAGCAATTTGCTATGTTGTCAATCATATCCTGAGGAAATATGATCTTGAACCCACAGGAAACATTTCTTCATTATAAAATAGTAAATTAGCAGCTGGGTATGTTGATACATGTCTGTAACTATACAACTTTTGTACACAAAAGATCACAAATTCAAGGTCATAAAGCATTATGTAATGAGTTCAAGGCAGCTTCAGTTACACAGTGAGACACTGTCTCAAAATCATTCCAGTGGCTCGGGATGTAGCTTAAGGGTAGAGCTCTAGGTTACATTACTAGCACCTCAAAAATTATTACATTAGCGTGAATATAATCAATTATTGTGCCCTTTACTGCAGATCAACATACATTTCTCAGAGATGTACTGACTCTGAGAAAATTGACAATCATGTATGGCTACATTCTATGGCAGACTATGTCTATCCTAATTTTGTCCTATTTCAAATATTCTCATATCCTGATATTGAAATATTTCCACAGGACTTCATTTCTAACATCATCCTAACACTAAGTGAAATGAAGGATATTGTAAATGAGAACCCTCTCAGGAGCTCTAAATTATGCAAAGGAAAATTCTGCATGGGAATAACCAGACATGTCCATATTACCTACTATATTGTTAATAACACATGTGGTTATTTTTTACTATGTTTAATGTTCAATGTCTGGACACTGATATAACCTAAACCCCTAGAAAAGTATGCAATTGCTTTTGAATGAATATTGATGAAGTAAAAACATTGGACTCCTTCTAACTTGCAAGTAAGAAAAAAGCTACCCTTTCTATGACTTGTTTGTAGGCCAAAATCCTCTTTACTTGAGAAAGCTTATTCAAAACTGAATCCTGGACCAGAAATGTCAGATAACTCCTGTCTAGTACAGATTGCTCATCTAACAATATCTGAGGAAAGCTTTCCACTTAAGACAAAAGATTTTGAGAATTATATACTGAATCCATAGTAAATACTATACTCAATGTGATAAATACTTAAGAATATTCTTTTTTGAGTTTTTATTGTGAAAATACTGTACAGAAATTGTAAAAATTGAGTATGCATACTCACAGAGAAGTTCAAAGAAATTTTGGGTTAACTACCCACTATTCCTTTCTCACTGGGAAGTTGATTTTAAAAACTTGATAAGAATAAAGACAAATGAAACAGGGAAGAATGAAGTCATAGAATTCAATGTATATCCTACAAAATTAAGAAAATTGAGAGAAGGGTTGGGTTGGAAGGGACAGGGAAGAAAGACAAAATGAGATTGATCAAGATATGTTATATTCATAACCTGCTTTGTTCAATGGTAACTCCTTTACATAACTAAAGAAAAATACAATTTAAGAATTGATCTCAGCCAGGTTTAACATAAGTAATGCTGAATATTTTCCCATATTTACTAAATAATCTTTGACTTTCAAAAGAGCCAAAACAATCATTGAATATGTACTTTTATGTTTATATTCCTGATTTTACTTTTTTATATATTAATTTTTGTCAGTTCTGGGGTTTGAACTCAGGTCTTCATGCTTGCTAGGTAGGTATTCTAGAACATGAGTCATAACCCAGTCCTTTTTTGCCTTTAGTTACTTTTCCTATAGAGACTTGTTTTGTTTTGTTTTCTTTTGTTTTACCAGAGATAGCTTTGGACCATAATCCTTCTACTTATGGCCTCCTGAGTAGCTGAGATTAGAGGAATATAATATTATGTCCATTATGGCTAGAGTTAAGTTTTTCTTGAATTCAAAACAGTTATGATTGAAGTTAACATGAAGAAAGGCTAAGTAAAAAGTCATAGAATAAAATACTTAATAGGCAATTGTGCATAGTTTTGCCAATTGTAATGAAGTAGGAATTGGGAAGTTTTTCTTCTTCATGTAGGGTTTCCTTTTCCCACGTCAATTCAGCAGTGGCGGGTCCTGTAGCCACCACCTAGTATATATGATGGTGACAAGGAGAAGAGAATTAGGATTGGACTGACTTCAGATGAAATGGTATATTATAACTCTAAATATGATAAATATCTTTAAAACCTCAATTTTCAATATGAACTTTTATACACATGGGTTTTTAAAGTGTTTATAACAGCGCATAGGTATTAGAAGCCAAATCGTTAAAGACACAATTGGTAGCCTTTTTTTTTGCTCTAACAGATTTAAGACTTTAATATCAATGTGGTATTTTATTGCTTCAAATGTAAAGTAACTTTATGACTAACCTTGCCTTTGGTAGATCTACATTAAGAAAATTAGTTACAGAGAAGAGTACACTCTCTCACTAGAATTTTTAAGTCATTTCATGGAAAGATAATATTTAACTTGATATCCATCACCAATGTTAAAGTCAGATCATTCTCCTTTTACAAACTAGAAATCTAAGTCTCTGTGACATAGGTAAAGTAGGTTACTTACAGGTTAGTTACCTAGCATATGTTCAATCCCTTGCACCACAGAGAAATAAAAACTTAAATGAAGCAAGTTATAGCTTCTAAAATGTAGATGGTTTGGTTAGTTACATGGCTTAAGAGTGAAGGAAAAATTTAAGCACCCTTCTATGACACTAGTACTCAGGTCATTAACTTTTGTCTTCCTAGTAATTTTTTTCCTTTCATATAGTTTTCATAGACTTTTATTATATCTCACAATGGCAAATATGACTCATTTCTCCTGTTTCTAAGCTATTTCCATGTTGATAATCATGAAGGGGAAACAAAGGAGGAGACAACAATGCTTGATAAGAAATGTACTCATTATCTTGCCCATGTAATTGTAAACCCTCTGTATGGTATTTTCACAATTAAAAAAAATGGCACTGAGTGTAGAGTAACCTGGCTTTCTTGATGTTCCATTTGGTGCTATATAATAAATCTTCACTTACAAAAGAGGAGGGAAAAAGCACAAAGAAGCTAAATAATGCATCCATTCTCCCGGGGCTATGTGGATGTAAATTGTCAGTGGTGTACCTCTTCAATTCGTTGCTCTTTGTAATAACACATTCTGCATCCTGACTACAGTTTTTTCCTGGACTGAAAAGTTTGTGTGATTAAATAGTGTGTGTCAACTTCCATGTGTCACTTTCTAATCCATCATTCATTCATTACCTCTCTAATTTGCTAGAGAATTACATATTTACATTTACAATGTGGACCTAATCCATGCCAACTTCTGTCCTTAGGGCTATTATGATCTCAGTGCCTAATATAGGCTCCATCTGTTGACTTCATCCAATATTCTCAAGTCCAAAAACTCCTTCCCTGTTCCTGGCCAACCACAGAGCCCCTTACACAGGTCATTTGCCACATGCAATGCCTGTCAGTTACCAGCCAAGTTAATGTTTGAAATGCATTTCCATCACTGTCCCAGCCTCCACTCCAACAGCATCCCCACCTGTCTGATACTGTGAGATACAGTTCTTATCTCTGAAACCTGAAGATACTGGGGAGAAGGCACACTCTGCCTCTCCATATTAGCCAGTCTTCTAGGCCTCAGTTTCCAATCATGAAATCCCTCAGCTTCATACATTGCATGTATCTACCATCCCATTGAATGTGACTCCTCTTCTCCCCAGGCAGCCAAAGGTTCAAGGCAACATTACATACTGTCACAGTATTCATGGAGCCTGGTTCTGTCCTCTATGCACACTTAATGTGATTTATGGCTAAGAATAAGCCATCATTGCCATGTATCCTTTTTTCCCTTTACATACTCTTAATTCTTCTGCTTGGGATCTATGGAATCGTAATGTTCTATAAACCATTCTCTACCCTGCTTTCTTCTTTGATTCTCTGTGTCTACTACTTAATAATGACTAATCAAAACTGCAATCAGCATAATCAAAGCACTGAGGAGCACACTTTTAACCCAGATGTATTCTTCTGTACAAGTCTGAAGCTGACTTCATGTCCTTATCTCTCCAGTCTCCATATGGATGGCTTTATATGCTAAAATTACTGTATCTTCTTTTGGAGGTAAAAACTTGTTTTTTTTTTTAATTTTCACAGAAGACTAATAGAAAAAGTTGTAACACCTTATAAGTACTTACCTAGGACAATCAGCAGAGAATATACATGCTACTTAAATTAAATGTTTCCATTTACCTCTAAGAAGGAGAATGGAATACATCCATGACTGTCTTTATCTTGCACACCACACTACAATGTCTTTGAGAATGGCAGCATAGAGTAACTGTGGGAATAGTTGACATTCAGTTCTCTTACCAATCATTACTAATCTCTATCAAGTTTAGTGGTTGAATTTTGTAGTACCATTTTCTCTTGGCTTATTATTATCTTGTTACTGAGCAAATAATCCTAATGAACATATACCATTTAAGTCTCTGGGGTGGAAGAATTGACAGGCTAAAACTGCTTGAGCTTTTGTTTCTGGAGGAGAACCTTGTTTCTCTTGCTTAGGAGGTCTGGGAAAGTTGAGTCATTTTTCAGAGATCTATTTTTACTCATATAGGGTAAGAAAGCAGCTAGGTACTAGTGGCTTATACCAGTAATCCTAGCTACACTGAAGGCTGAGATTTGAGGATTGTGGTTTGAAGACAGACTAGGTAGAAAAGTCCATGAGACTCTTACCTACAATTAATCAGTTAAAAAGCCAAGTGTGAATGTGGGACCTGAGATCAAGCCATTATACTGACACATATATTTAAAAAAATAAAAGGGGAATAACCAGTACATTCCTTGTTGTTATTGTGCAGATTGCCAAGTCAAATGAAACAAAGTGCTAATGATACATGCCACAAGAAAATGTCTAAAATATATGGCAGTACTTGTTAATAAAGAATGGAATAATAAGAATTCCCAGAGGGATAAGCCATAGTTTGTGGAGGGGAAGGGAAAAAACAAATCGTTTAAATAGGGATACAGGTGGACCCATTGCAACAATGAGATGTACAAGTCGTTATGTTGAAAACGATCTTTACAACTTTGGTGCGGTGGGGAGGGGAGGATTGGATGCAGGGGGCGGGAGGGGGAGGATGGGAAGGGATGGGAAGGGGAAACAAAGGAGGAGGCTACAATGCTTGATAAGAAATGTACTCATTATCTTGCCCATGTAATTGTAACCTCTCTGTACAGTATTTTCACAATAAATATATATATATATATATATATATATATATATAATATTTAAAAAAGAGCACCAAATTGTTAAGTGCAAAAAAAGAGTGTTCTTTGATAAGGTCAGTTGGGGAAATGCTGTATATCAATTTAAGTCTGTAAAAACATTATTTTTGAAAAAAGTCTACAGTTCTATCATAGCAGAGTCATTTAAACGAAGTCCTTCAATCTTGACTAAACCAGACTTTTCTACCCTATAGGAAGTCTGTTCTTTATATTCTTCCTGAGTACTATTGTCAAAGTTCCTTACATCCAGTGATCTATCAATCATTCTTTGATAGACATGAATCCTCTCTACAATATCATCCAACCAAGATTCTTTTTAAAATACATTTTTATTGTGAAAATACTGTACAGAGGGGTTGCTCTTATATGAGCAAGGTAATGAGTACATTTCTTATCAAACATTGTTGCCTCTTCCTTTGTTTTTCCCCTACCATCCTTTCCCTCTCACCTCCAATGATACTCCTAACTTGATCTTCATTAATCTCCAGAGCAGAAGGCCTATGTGCTGAGGTAGACATAGACAGTGCTGTAGCCCAATTCTACCTGCTTAAAGGCTATTCACTAGAAATACCTACCCTTTCCCCTGAAGGATTAGGTCTCAGCTATGGGAACAGAACTACAAGTACAGAGTAAACCAGAGGTAACAGAGTTCACACTGGAATTAGCTCATGATAAATGACAGAAAATTCAATGAATAAGTGCTTCAACTTTGTCACCCTTAGTTGAGACATTTCTGAGGCATGTCTGCACTGACCCCTGAGAATTCCCCAGTGGGATTAAACTCCAGCCATCCTCAATGATAGCACTGTGGAAGAAGAATGATGTCACCACACAATGTGTTTTATTCACCAACTCATCTATAGTATTACTTGGCATCATCTCCTACATGATCTCTTTTACCAGAATCCTTGCTACAATATCTGCTACTAGACAAAAACCTAAGCTAAGAGAATTATCATTTAAAAAATCTTGGCAGATGAATCATTCTATTGATGAAGATATACAATAGTCAGAGATTAAAAAGTACTGCAAAAGTCAAGTTCCATTGAAACCGATGAAACTGGCACTGCACTGAATAGAAGTTAGTAAAAAGAAAAGGTCTCTGGCAGATTGTTTTAAACTCTCTTTGAAATGGACATGTCTTAATATAGTATACAGCAGAGCTCACAACAAGATTTCAGCACTGTACATCTAATCCTTGTGTTTCTCACAGAACATATAGCTATTGCAGAAAGGGTTAAGGAATGAATTACAAAGGAGGCTTTGGTAATAAAGGATGTTCTAATTAAAGTACAAAGGTTTTGGATTCAATAAAATAAAGATGAGAAAGACAAACGTCTCATTTTTAAACACAGATATCCTCACTGTAGGAAGCCTCTAGTGTCACTTATTTCCCACTAGTGTTAAAAATGACCTTTACACAAATATTTATTTATAAGGAAAGGAAATATAGAACAAAAATGAACATTCTCAGGAAACTGAGGTTATTTGGCATACAGATAATATCACTGTACTGGAGAAAATATTGTACAGTTGGAAGGATCTAGTGAAACCTTTCACTAGGACCTAAGCTTTCTGAAACCTGAACAAGTGGAGATGGAAGGCTCAGCAATCCACTAACTTAGGTCATTTTTTGGCTGGGTAGTTTTATTTTTATTGAGCCAAACTCTGCCTCTAGCCCATCAGTTCTTACTCAATCAATGCAGAAGTTAGAGATAGAATTAGTTAGTTCTCTATTTCTTCAATTTGATAGACCTCACATTACACTAAAAATGTTATCTTTTTTCTATTTTAATAGTCCACTACAAATTATAATTACAGATCAAGGGAAGTCTAGTTCTATTCTTATATTGTCAATACAATGCTCGGTAGGAAATGTACTCATTACCTTACTCATGTAAGTGTAACCCCTCTGTATAGTATTTTTACTATAATAAATATATAAAAATACTATTCTCTATTTCCCCATAACTGGAAAGTTGTATTTATTGAATGATTGTGTGTTGAAAACTATGATTGTTTATACTCTCATTTAAATTCTGTCATAGTGATTTGCATCTAATCATGAGGAATGCATACCTACTGATTCATTTACGCACATGGTCTTAAGCTTAACTATCAGTGGCCTTCTATGTATCTTGTATCTATAAACCTTGTTTTCAGTTTGAGAGTCTAATAGGAATTGGAAAGGATTAGTAAGAATTTCAAATCCTGTACCTAACTACAAGCTTGATTCTCTGAGAGACATATTTGAAAAACTTGCATGGAAATCCATGTTTGATGGTACAGTACCTTCTGTATCCTGGATAATTGTCAGCAGGTTGATGAGGTAGATCCCAAAACTCACAAGGAACTTAGGATTAGTCAATATTTTCTGAGAGAAAAAAATGGAGCTAATGATACATAATGAAAGAGCATAGAATTTGAAGACAAACTATTTGAAATTGAGTCATATGCCACCCTTAAACATTTATGTATTGAGGAGGAAGCAAGCTTTAGAGTTTGATTTATAAAATAAAACAACTTTTAAAATTTTGTTTACATTATGTCAAAATGACTTGGAAAATATCTTGTAAGGTAAGGTTTCCCTGACTACTTAAACTTACTACTTAAACACTAAAACCCTTTTTTACACGTACTTAAAGATAACAAAATATATTTTTAAAAATAAAGGATTTTATTATACGCTCTTGGTTCTCTGAGAACTCACAATCTTTCTCTATCAGCCTGCTCAATGTGGTTATTACATCTGTGTCCCACCACATTCAGCTTGCAAAGTGATTTTTAATGCTTTAACAAAATAGAATATTTTAAAACAATTTGTTAATAAGTGCTACACAAATGCATACTATTAGTAATTATTTTCTTCATATAAATTATCTTTATCTTAAAAAAGGAAGTTAATCTTATTCTACGCAAGAATTTTTTTATATATGAAAGCATTGCTATCTATTTTCTAATTTTGGTATTTGTCCCTGTTATCATTTCTGTGCTACCAATCACTTACCAATTTCTATTTTTACATTGACCTCTAGCACGTTTTGGCATGATATGAAGATCAGGATGTATTATAGGTAGCCTCAGAGACTGAATTTTCTTTTGAGACCTGATGGACAGAAAGAAATTTAAAGGAGTAAAAGAGAAATGGGTTCCTCCTGGAATTCTACTGAGGTTCTGAGAATCATTTGAAATTAAAAATAAAAGTCTCTACATTGCCTGTTAAATTATTAAAGTTTGCAACAGGTAAAATAATTGCTTTCTCCATCCATCTTTGTTTTATTTAGCAGCAAAATACCACAGATGTCTTCTCATTTGAGCATTTGCCAACAACTCTTTTGTCTCTGAACTCAGTAAACTAAACACCATGCCTCTGGAGCCAAGAGATTACAGTCACCAAAAATAGTTTGTAAACAACATTATACTTGATATGTCTATGAAGATGTAAAAAACCCTTATCTTAAACATACTTTCTTAGTAAGTCTAGAAATAGGCCTGGATATTTTTTAAATTAAAAGCCATCTATATGATCTTAACGTATTCAAAAATTCAAAAATCATTGTTTCCTCTTAGCTCCCAACTCATTGTGATTCATTTTATAGCTAGTTCTACTTCACCAAAAAGTATCAGGTATTTTAAAAGAAAGTCCTTTACTATTATTCAGATGAGGAAAACTTTAGCAGGCCCCATTTCTTCTTCCCTTTTTAAGTCTACCACATTAGGCTAGAGTAAAGGGATGCAAAGGGGAAATTTTGCTAGAAACTTTATGAAAATTGAATCTTCAGACTATCAACCAGGCATTTTATGTATGTTTTCAGTTTAATTTATTTATTTATTTTTGCCAATCCTGAGGCTTAAACTCTGGGCCTGGGCACTATCCCTGAGCTTATTTTAATCAAGTCTAGCACTCTGCTATTTGAGCCGCAGAGTCACTTCTGGATTTTTCTGTGATTAATTGAAGATAAGAGTCTCATAGACTTTCCTTCTCCAGGCTGGCTTTGAACTGTGATCCTCAGATCTCAACCTCCTGAGTAGCTAGCATTACAGGCATGAGCCAGCAGTGCTGAGCTAAACCAGGCAAACTCTACACTTAAAATTTGATTTTAATCCTCTAAGCATGATCATATTTAGAAACCTTGGAGGCAAATGCCTGCTTGATGGTGCAGTGTCCCTGTAGCTTAGATCATTGCTAGTGGGGGCATGGGAAGGTCCTCAAAACTCACAAAGAACTCAGGGTCAGTCAGAGAGAAGCATTTGAGTGAATGCTACATAAAGGAAAGAGCACACAATTTAAAGAGAATATTTCAAGCATGGTGTACCGAGTAAGAAGGGAGCTACTCCTACTCAAAGAGATAAGAGAATCATGACGGAGAGTAAAAACTAATAAAGAAGAAGGGGAGAGGGAGCAGAACAAAGAATATACAGAATAGGAATCAGTCAGAATAGCAAGGGGAGAGGGAACAGAACAAAGAATATACAGAATAGGAATCAGTCAGAATAGCAATCACTCAGCCTGCTCTGCTAGAGGTGTTATGGACACCCATAGTATAATGTTCTGTGAAAGCCTGGCACCAGACCAGGGCAGAGAGCAGGGTACCACTGAGGGTAAGTTTGCTATTAATTCAGCCACACTTAAAATGCTCAACCTTTCAGGAATAATTTCTCACAGCTGGTTTTTCCCAAGGCAAAACTACCACCAGAGTCACAACAAAAGCCTTCTAAGAGACTTGAATTGGCCTACAGGAAAAAGAACTTCATGATCAGACATTGTAAGGTTCCAGAAAATAATGACTAGCTTCTTGCTTATGCTCTAGTCAAACCCCTCAATAAACAAGTCTTGTAAATGTACACAATACATTGTGTACACATCTGATATTTGACAAAAGCCTAAACTTATATAAAGTATGAGGTAAATAACATTCTCCCTAAAACAACTCCACACACAAAACAGCCATATGACAGAGAACTTAGATATAAAATAAATCAGTGCAGAGTAAAGTGATTTTTATCTATAAATTAATGCTCTTCGGGGTAAAAAAAAAAAAAAAAAAAAAAAACACAAGTGATTGCCAGCCATGAGCAAAAATGCTGAGCAAGAGTAGAGGCCCTGAGTTCTAGGTCTAAGTATCAGCACAAAAACAAAAGAAACAAACAAATAAAAAAAGTATTTAAAAAACTGAAGATAAAATATAAAATGTTAGAAATACCCAAATTCCAGAAAAATGCTTAGAAAAAGGTATCAAAAACAATTAATAATTTTTAGCTTCCCTGAAGAAACAAAGTAATTAGATACTAACAATATTCTAATTATCATTCATTGTTTTTATCAAAAAGGGTAGAATTTTATTATAAAATAGAGAAGTGGCCAGAGGTTTGCTTTAAAAAGCTAAGACTCATATATCATGATACAAATACTAAGATCTTACCTAAAACTATTCGAAGAAGGACATTTTGTGGAAATTTCTGTGGCTCATTCTGTAATTCTAGCTATTCAGGGATCTCAAAGCCATCCAGACAGAAATTTACAATTATCCAGCAAAATGTCAGAAGTAGTGATATGGCTCAAATGGTCAAGCATTAACTGAGAAAGCCAAGCAACAGCATAAGACCCTGAGTTCAAGCCCCAGTATGAGTGTACATCACATGTGCACGCATACACACACAAACACACACGTCAATAAATAGAGAGAGAGAGAGAGAGAGAGAGAGAGAGAGAGAGAGAGAGAGAGAGAGATGGTTAATAGTATAGAATTTAGGGATAGGGAACTACTTATAACTATCATAAGAGGTAAAAAGATTGTATAGGATGAAAATTAAGGGAGATTTACTTTCCAAGAAATATTTTCAGTAGTAGTTGGTTTGACTATGTGCATTTAATGACAGTTTAGAAAATACGTTTTGAAAATATAAAGTGCACATGACAGTTCTGAAAGTATAGAGGTGTGAAAGACTCCCGGGAGCTACTAAAGGCATCCTGGCTGTGTGGCACTAATACATGACAGATTTTAAGCATCACTCAGATACTTCAAAAACATCTTTTAAGATGTTTACTTCAGTGATGATATGCATACTTATCCATAAAATATACCTTACTCTTTCTTTGTAATCCTAATTGGAAATAATTTGAGAATTACAAAATAGCTACAAAATATCACTGAGTTGTCTCACCTATACTTCAACCCTGCTTCTCTTAATGTTAACATCATATACAATCACAGTGTCAACATAGAAACTGACAAGTGAACCCTGAATCACTCAATATAATCCATAAGCTTTATTTCATTTTCATTAATGTATTTTCAAATTCCATTTTGATTCCCAGTGACATTTAGTTGTATGGCTCTGTTTCCTGTTTTTGACACTTTCTCAGTCTTTTGTAGTTCATGATCTTGACACTATTGAAGAGCCAATTATTCTGTCTCATTAGTTCCTCCTACATGCAGATTTATCTGCTGCATTCTCATATTCATATTAGATTTTTGTGAATAGAAGTTATACATTTTTGACAAGAGCATCACAAATGTTTCCTTCATGATATATCAGATCAGGAGAAATAGGTTCATGTGTCTTTAGACTGGTGATATTATTTAGCAGTACCTGCTACAATAAAGTTAGGATTGCTTCAAATGTAATTAATATGCATTTTCTAGGGGTAGGGTTCCTAAGCCTTTTTTAAACTTAACATTCTATCTAAGCCTCTAAATATGTTTAGACAAGGTAATGATGGTTATTTAACTCTGTTATTTGAATTTTTCTGTAGTGTTTTCTTAACACTTACTCATTTACTCATTCAATAATATCTTTTTAAATATTCAGGACACTCACTAGAAAAATCCTGCCTTTAGGCTCATGGTCATTATGCTCTTTAGTATAGTCTTGCCCAAGCTATATAAATTTGATCAGATTCTGCCTCATATCTGTGAAAAATAGTAAAGGTCTTTGGCTCTAGCATAAGATGTGAGGATAGAGATGATTTTCTTGACTTTTCAGTGAAGGGGATCCATTTTCTGTCCTCTGAGCCAAGTCTAGGTTATGAAATCTATGGAACAGATAATAACTATGCAAACTTTCATTAAACAAAATATTCTCCACTTAGTCTTTCATAACTAAATAGATGGAAAGGAAGTGGGAGCTGAAAAGCACTGTGATATGACAAATTATAGAAGATTCTAGATATTCACATACAGTAAGACCAAAAGAGGATACTCTTAGGAGAGAATCACAAAAGTACAATGCCTCAGTGCATTTTTGTATTTATATAAAATAATATACATACTAAAATAAACTCCCAAGATATGGAAACAAGATACTTTTTTCTGAAGATTCTGTCTTCTTTACAGTGTATTCACATATATACCTTCAGGGGCAGGAGGGGAGCACAGAATTCAAGGAAAAAGGGTACAAAATACAGCAGTAGAACTCACTGGACATTGATGAAAGTGAACTATAAAACTTGTGGGTGGAGATGGGAGAGAGAGACTGGGAGAGAATGAGGGAACAGAAGACACTGTGCAAACGGAAATATACTCATTACCAGACTCGTGCAAATATAACCTCTCTGTACATCACCTGTACAATAATAACAAAGTAAATTTTTAAAAAGAAAGGAAGAACATGTCAATCAGAAAGGGAATAACAGATATATAGAAACATGGAGAATTGTCATGTTGAAAACATTATCAGCATAAAATACAGTGAGAGCAGGGGTTATACCGTGGGGGAGGGACATACAAAGCAACAAAGAAATCATCTTATAAATATGTTAGAAACAATCACAAGAAAGAAAAAAACATTTGACTACTTATGTTGGGGTTCATTTCACCTAACATCAACTTATATGACCGTTTCTGCTTGTCTCAGACATGTACTAGTTATTGCAAATAAGGGAAACATAAGTTTCTTTGGGCCTGGCTTACTTCACTTAATATAATTTTTTCCATGTCTTTCTATTTCCTAACAAATGGGGCAATGTCATTCTTTCTGATGGAAGCATAGAATTCCATTGTGTATATATACCACATTTTCTTGATCCATTCATCAAAAAATGAACTTTACAACTTTGGTGGGGAGGGGGAGGTGGCCGGGGAGATGGGAAGGGTTGGAAAGAGGAAGCAAAGGAGAAGGCAACAATGCTTGATAAGAAATGTACTCATTATCTTGCCCATGTAATTGTAACCCCTCTATATGGTATTTTCACAATAAAAAAGAAAACATTATCACCATCAACCTAGACAGGTTCAAGAGTGTTGACTTTCTTTAAAATGGCTGCCTCTTAACTAGATATAATCAAGGCTCCAAATATGAGAAGTCTCTTCAGTTTTGAGCCCCATGGATGAAGCTTGTATTGAGAATACCAACAAATTAACTTGTAAATAATATTAGTTTCCAAAGAATGTGATATGTGATACTTTAGTGAAAGTTTTAAAGTATTTAAAGTATTTGTCATGAGAAAAATAACATCTTTGTTAGACATTCTTTCATGGTTTTTGTTGTTTGTATTTTGAATAATGTGAGGGAAGGTGGGAGGCCACTAAAGTACCTCGGGGTCTCTGAAGGTCTCAGATGTAACCTTGTCTGATCCCATGCCCACCAAGCAATCTTTGTGTGATGATTTAGCCTCCCATGTAGGAGTTGTGATATGGCTTTCTGGAATAGGAAAATGTCATTAGTATTCCAATCCATGTCACAACTGTTTTTTCTCATTGTAAGACAATAACGTAGATGTTCTGGTGTTATGCATTGTCCTATAAGATTATTTAATTTAAGTCTGCCCCTGAGAGAAAGGGTACTCTCAGTGAATGGCAATATAAAAGCTCTAGGTCTATCAATTGAAAATGTGAGTCCTGTTAATACAAAAAAAAAGTGGGGGGAGGGGAACACTGTTTACAGAAGTCTGATCTTGAAGATAACTTTTTAGTATAATTTTTATGTGTAATACTCATTTATATTTGCAGATATTTATATTTGTTCAAAAACCTAATATTTTTAAAAAGAAATCACAATATATGCCTATTTGAGAAACATGAAATATTAATGTTCACTAAGTCAAAACATTCTGGGTTTCAAGTCTATTACCTGCTGGGACAGAAGAAGTCTTAACTACTGAGGTAAATTAGTGAGCTAGAGGAGGAACAAACAGTATGGTTCTATAATTATACAGTATATAGCTATATAGTAACTGTACAGAAGTTAAAATTTAAAAGGAATTATTTATGTTAAAGGTACACTATAGGTTTTCTGGCTATGATAATCTTATATTTTTAAAAAATAAACACCCAGCACACAAGATAACTAAATTATTTTAGTTTTCTACTTTTTCTACTGTGAAAATACTTTTATAAAAATAATGAAATAAAGGGTGGACAGAAGGAGAGACAGAAATTTCTTGAGAGGAACCTAGAGGAAGTAGGCTTAAAGGTTTTTAAGGATAACTGTTTCAATGGGGACAGTAACATGACAGATTCAGAATGTATCACTGGGGAGTATAAAAACTGGGTAAGATGTAGAAATGATCTAATATAATTCAGTATGTGTGAAAGCAAGAGATTGCATACCTGACAGTCATCCACAGGCGGGTAATGAATAGTCTTGAAGTCATGTTTGTCATCTCCACATCTCACAGCAGAGGCAAGTGAAGGCCCTGTAATTGCCTGGATGTTCAATGATTGTAACTACTCCCTTTTTCTCCTCTCCCCCTTCAACTCCTGACAATGGTATCAGAACACAGAGAAGAAGTCCAAAGGTAGGCAGAGCTACACTAAAGTTTGGTGTTAATCTCTTTTTTGTTTCATTATAAATATGAGATAGATAGACTGACAGACAGACCAGATATAAATATTGTGATCTTCTATATACCTTGTTAAAATGTATTTCAATTAACAAGTGACCCAATCAAAAAATCTGCAAACTCTATACTGAAAATCTAGTTCGCTGGGCAATTAATCAAGATTACAGAAGGGATATTAATTAATATAACAAGATTTTAACTCACAAATGTCCTTTGGAAAGAGTCAAGATGGAATGTTCAATACAGATACAAGAAGACAGGATTTAAAAATTCATCGGCAAATGTTTCTCTCTCCCTAACTTGGTCTTATCTTCTTGATCTGTAAACCAAGGCAATTGTTTAGCAGGTGTAGCATACAAACCAACCAAAACAATGGTGTGGACAAGTAGGAATTCAGAGAACAGAAGTTCATGTATAATTATCAGGGAAAGTACCTGAGAACCCATAGACTAATTTTTTAAATTTTTACTTCATTTTATTGTAAAGGTGATGTACAGAGGAGTTACAGTGACATAAGTAAGGTAATGAGTACATTTGTTGTTCCCTTGTTTACTCCTACTTTCCCTCCGACCTTGACCCCAAAAGTTGTAAACTTCATTTCCAACATAGTGTCTTGTGAATATCTATGTTGCATTGGTTCATCTTTTGTTTGTTCTCTCACCATTTTGTGATTCCTTTCCCCAAATCAGATAAACATATATACAATGCACAAAAATCAAGAACAATGACAATAGGCGATAAACCAAAGGAAAAAAGAGAAGGAAAAAAGAAGCAACTTCACACTTTATGTTTTGAAAAAACAGAAAACTTTTAAAAATGTTTTTATTGTAAAAATACTGTACAGAGGGGTTACAGTTACATGAGCAAGGTAATGAGTACATTTCCTATCAAGCATTGTTACCTCCTCCTCTGTTTTTCCCCTACCATCCCTTCCCACCCAATCTCCACAACTATACTCCCCCCCCCAAAAAATTGTAAAGTTCCTTTTCAACATACTGTCTTGTACATCTCATTGTTACAATGGGTCAATCTGTATCCCTATTTAAGCATTTCATTTTTTCCCTTCTCCTCCCCAAATTAGAGAAGTGTATATACAAGATGTGGGGCACCAACATCAAATACAGTGACAACAGGAGTTATACAGTGAGGGAGGAACATACAAAGAAACCAAAAAATCACATGGTACATTACAAATACCTTAAAAACAATAGCAAGAAAGAAAAAAAAACACTTGTGCCCCTATCTTGGGGTTCATTTCGCTTAACATCACCTTATCTGGTCATATGTACATAGCTTTTGACCTTTTCTGCTTTTGACCTTTTCTGCTTGTCCCAGACATATACTAGTTATTGCAAATAAGGGAAAGCATGGGACCTATGGTTCTTTGGGACTGGCTTACTTCACTTAATACAATTTTTTCCAAGTCTTTCCATTTCCTAACAAATGGGGCAATGTCATTCTTTCTGAAGGAGGCATAGAATTCCATTGTGTGTGTGTGTGTGTGTGTGTGTGTGTGTGTGTGTGTGTGTGTGTGTGTATCACATTTTCTTGATCCATTCTTCTACTGAGGGGCATCTGGGTTCATTCCATATCTTAGCTATGGTAAATAATGCTGCAATAAAGATAGTTGTGCTGGTAGCTTTAATATGGTCGTGTTTGTGATCCTTTGGTAAATGCCCAAAAGTGGGATTGCTGAGTCATAGAGCTTCTTAAACACTCCAAAGTGGTTGAACAAGTTTACATTCCCACCAACAATGCAGTAGTGCTCCCTTCTGTCCACATCCCCTCCAGCATTTGTTGTTGTTAGAGTTCTTGATTATAGACATTCTAACTGGTGTGAAGTGGAATCTCAATGTTGTTTTGATTTGCATTTCTTATGGCTAGAGAAGTTGATTATTTCTTCTTTCTCTTTAAGTCTGTAGCCCACTTATTTATTGGGCAGTTGTTTCTTTGAATATTTATTGTCGGGGGATTTAATTTTTTGAGTTCCAAGTATATTTTAGATATGAGACCCTTGTCCGTTGTATGACTAGTGAAGTACTTCTCCCAATCCATGGGCTTTCTATTGATCTTGCTAGCTATGTCCTTTGCCATGCTGAAGCTCTGCAGTTTCATCAATCCCATTTGTCCAACCTTTCTTTGACTTGTTGTATTTCTGGGTCTCTATTAAGAAAATTTCAGCCTATGCCAAGGAGACCTAGGTCTTCTCCTAACCCTTCTGTAAGGTTTTCAGGGTGTTTGCTTTGACTCTGAGGTCTTTGATCCATTTGGGGTTGATTCTGATGCAGGGTAACATATATAGATGTAACTTTAGTTTTCTACAGGTGTTTGACCAATTTTGCCAGCACCATTTACTGAAGAGGCTGTCTTTCTTCCATTCTATTTTTTTTAGCTCCCTTATAGAAGATTAGGTGGCTATAGGTCTGTGGGTCCTTTTTTGGGTTTTCATTTCTATTCCATTGGCCCTCAGGTCTGTTCTTGTGCCAGTGCCAAGCTGCTTTGATTTCTATGGCTTTGTAGAGAGTTTGAAATTTGGTATTAATATTCCTCCAGCACTATATTCTGTTAAGGATCGTTTGTGCTATTCAGGTACTTTTATTGTTCCATATGAATTTTTGGATTGCTTCTTCTATTTCACTGAATAATGAGGTTGGAATATTGATAGGTGTTTCATTGAATTTGTAGGTAGTCTTGGGAAGTATTGCCATTTCACTATGTTGATCCTTCCAGTCCAGGAGCATGGTAGATTTTTCCACTTCCTAAGTTCTTTGTTTCAATATCTTGGAGATCATTTCAATTAGATTCATTGTGTACAACCAGATATACATAGCTATTTAGCTATTGTGATCCTCTGCTAGGACTATCCTAGACACATGCTAATTATTAAAAATGAGGGAAACCATGGAGCTTATGTTTCTTTGGGCTTGGGTTATTTCATTTAATATGATTTTTTCCAAGCCTTTCCATTTCCTTTCAAATGGGTTGATGCCATTCTTTCTGATGGAAGCATAGAATTCTGTTGTGTATATATACCACATTCCCTTGATCTGTTCATCTGCTGAAAGGTATGTGGGCTGATTCCATATCTTAGCTATGGTAAATAATACTGCAATGAATATAATTGTGCTAGTAGCTTTGGTGTAGCCTTATTTGTGATCATTTGGGTAGATTCCTAGGAGTGGAATTGCTGGATCACAGGTGAGCTCTCTGTTTAGTCTTTTAGGAAGTTCCATATTGGTTGAACCAATTTACATTCCCACCAACAGTGTAGTAGAGTTCCCTTTTGGTCACATCCCTGCCAGCATCTATTATTGTTGTTTTCTTGATAATGGCCATTCTAACTGGAGTGAGGTGAAATCCCCATGTAGTTTTGCTCTTTTTTTTTTATGGCCAGAGATGAGAATAGGAATGTCATGACAGAAACAAGCAAGATTTAGAACATTGTAAGAGAATACTTTGCAATCCTTTATACTAACAAATTTGAGAATCTGGAAGAAATGGGAAAGTTTCTAATAATATTGATATGCCTAAACTAAACCAAGAAGATTTAAATCAACTAAATAGGCCCATATGAAGTATTGAAATAGAAATGGCAATAAAACACCTCTTATCCAAGAAAAGTCCTTGACAAGACGGATTCACATGCTTTCAAAGGAGAGCTCACTCCAATACACCTCAAACTCTTCAGTGAAATTGAAAATGAAAGATCACCACCAAATTTGTTCTAAAAAGCCAGCATAACCCTCATCTCAAAACCAGGGACCCATCAAAGAAAGAGAACTCTAGACTCATTTCTTTAAAGAACACTGATGCAAAACCTCTCAATAAAATTCTGGCCAACTCATTTACCCAAATGTTTACAAACAAGACCACACTAAAGCTACCAGCATGACTATGTTTTTTGCAGCATTATTTACTATAGCTAAGATATGGAACCAACCCAGATGCCCCTCAGTAGATGAATGGATCAAGAAAATGTGGTATATACACAATGGAATTATATGCCTCCACCAGAAAGAATGCCATTACCCCATTTGTTAGGAAATGGAAAGACATGGAAAAAATTATATTAAATGAAGTAAGCCAGGTCCAAAGAAACATAGGTCCCATGGTTTCCCTTATTTGCAATATCTAGTATATGTCTGAGTCAAGCAGAAAAGGTCATATAAGTTGATGTTAGGGAAATGAACCCTAAGATATGTATTCAAATGTTTTTTTTTTCTTTCGTGCGATTGTTTCTAACACATTTATAAGATTATTTCTTTGTTGCTTTGTATGTCCCTCCCCCACAGTAAAACCCCTGCTTTCACTGTATTTGATGTTGGTATAATTTATGGAGGGGAAGGGGAAAAACAAATCGTTTAAATAGAGATACAGGTGGACCCATTGCAACAATGAGATGTACAAGTCATTATGTCGAAAACGAACTTTACAACTTTGGTGGGGGGGGCGGGAAGATTAGGTGGAAGGGGGACGGGGGGGGGAGGATGGGAATGGATGGGAAGGGGGAACAAAGGAGGAGGCTACAATGCTTGATAAGAAATGTACTCATTATCTTGCCCATGTAATTGTAACCCCTCTGTCCAGTATTTTCACAAAAAAAAAAATTCTGGCCAACTGACTTCAACAGCTAATGAAAAAGCTCATACACTATGACCAAATGGGATTCATCCCACGGATGTAAAGCTGGTTCAATATACATAAGTCAGTTAATGTTTAATTAACACATCAGTTGGAGCAAGAACCACATGATCAACTGATTCTTTGCAGAAAAAGCATTTGACAAGATGATAAAACCTCTGGAAAAATTAGGAATCCATGGAACATTCCTCAATATAATAAAGGCTGTCAAATGACAAACCTACAGTCAGCATTATATTTAATGTTGAAAAGTTAAACTTATTTCTTCTAAAATCAGTAATGAGAAAATCATGTCTGCTCTTTACACTCCTCTTCAATATAGTACTGGAATTCCTTGCCAGAGCAATAAGGCAAGAGAAAAACATAAAGGGGATCCAAATAGGGAAAGAAAAAATAAAACTCCCGCTCTTTGCAGATGACATGATCCTGTAGTTTAAAAACCCCATAGACTCCTCTCCCAAGTTACTCCAGCTGATCAGAAACTTTGGCAAAGCATCAGGGTATAAAATTATTCACCAAAGTTCAGTAGCTTTTCTGTATGCTTACAATGAGAAGAGCAAGGCTGAAATCAGGAAAGCAACTCCAACTCCATTGGTAAAAGGCAAAAAAAAAGAACCTAGGAATTAACCAAAGATATAAAAGAACACTATAATGAAAATTTTAAAAACCCAAAAAAAGAAATTAAAATAGATTCATGGAAGTGAAAAATCCATGTTCCTGGATTGGGAGCATTAACATTTTGAAAATAGCCATACTGCCCAATGCTATCTACAAATTCAATGCAATACCCAACAAAAATTCATGTGGAATAATAGAAGACTCTGAGTAGGGGTCTGGGAAGGTGGCTCAGTGGTAGAGCACTTGCCTTGAACTGAAGAGCTGAGCAATAGCACCCAGGCCCAGAGTTCAGGCCCCACAGCCAGACCCCCCCCCAAAATAAAGACCCTGAATAGCAAAAACAATCCTTAGCAGGAAAAAAAGTGCTGGAGGAATATCAATACCAAACTTCAAATTCTATTATAAAGCCACAGTTTTAAAAACAGCGTGGTTCTGGCACAAGAACAGGCCTAAGGATCAATGAAATGGAATTGAAGACCCAGAAATAAGTTTACAGACCTGTGGCCACATAATCATTGATAAGGGAGCCAAAGTCATCAGAGGGGAGAAAGACAGCCTCTTCAACAAATGGTGCTGTAAGAACTGGCTATACATGTGTAGAAAACTGAAGTTAAATTTTTATCATGCTGAACTAGAATCAACCCCAAATGGATCAAAAACTTTGATGTAAGAGCAGATATCCTGAAATTATTAGAGGAAAGGATAGGAGATATGCAAGAGCTCCTTGGCCCAGGTAAAACATTCTAAATAAAGCTCCAGAAACACAGCAAGTCAAAGAAAGGCTGGATAAATGGGATTGTATTAGACTGCAGAGCTTCTACTTGGCAAAGAACATAGTTGGAAAGATTAATAGAAAACTCACAGATTAGGAGATGTTCCATAGCTATACAAAAGACAAGAACTTCATATCAAAATTTACCTAGAGCTCAAAAATTAAACCCCCCAAAAACAAGTCCTCAAACAGCCACCTCATTAATAAGTGGGATAAAGAATTAAAAACATTAAAGCAAGAAGAGCCTGGAATGATGTATGCCACACCCTAAAGAAAACAACTATCAATCGAGAATACTGTACCCAGCTAAACTCTCCTTCATAGTGGTATGTCAAATAAAAAACTTCCATAGCAAAGAAAAACTAAAACTATATATATATATATATATACACCAAACCAGCCCTACAAAAGATACTTAAAAATATCCTACACATAGAAAACCAACAAGAGTACAATAAAGGCCAAGAAACATCCCCCAAACAGAGAATACAAGAACCATAGGAAGAACCCAGTTGGCACAGGCTCCAAGACAGTGGATAACATGGCAAGAACTACCTGTCCTGCCTGACTCCAAATATTAATGGACTTAACTCTCCAATTAAGGGACACAGACTGTCTAGTTTGAACAAAAAGCAGGATCTTTCTATCTGCTACCTTCAAGAGACACACCTTGCCCACAAAAACAAACATATGCTAAAAGTAAAAGGCTGGGAATAAAATTTTCCAAACAAATGGCCCCCATAAACAGGCAGAGTTGCAATCCTAATATCAGATAAAATAGACTTCAAATTAAAATTAACCAGAAGAGATTTAGAAGGTTATTACTTAATTAAGGTATCTCTCCTTCAGGTGGATATTACAATTCTAAATATCTATTTACCAAACAATGGAGCCCCCAAATTTATCCAAAAAACACTACTTTCCCTCTAATCTCACATAGATCCAAAGATATTAATTGTTGGGGATTTTAACACACCATTATCCGAGTTGGATAGATCAAACTCACAAAAACTGAATAGAGAAAACTCAGATCTAAGCAACTATGTAGATCAACTAGACTTAACAGACATATGCCTAATATTTCACCCAATAGCATCAGAAAACACATTCTTCTCAGCAGCACATGGAACATTGTCCAAAATATACCACATCCTAGGTCACAAAGAAAATTTTCCAATTTCAGAGACATTGAAATTATGCCCTGCATTCTCTCAGACCACAAGGAAATAAAATTAGAACACAACACCAAAAGCTTGCAAAGAAAGTCCTGTAACACATGGAGGCTGAACAACACACTGTTGAACCACCAGTGGGTCAGGGAAGAGATAGGAAAGGAAATTTAAATGTTCATGATTTTCAAAAAAATGAACACACAAATTACCAGTCCATCTGAGACAGAGCAAAGACAGTACTCAGAGGCAAGTCTATAGCTTTGAGTTCCTCTATCAACAAATTGAAAAGATCTGAAACTAACAATTTAATGAGACACCTGAAGCTCCTTGAAATAGAGCAACAAGCAACAATCCAGTAGATGGAAAGAAATAACTAAAATTAAACCAGAACTAAATGAATTAGAATCCAAAAAAATAGGAAGAATCAACTCTTTGTTTTGTTGATTCTTTCTATCAACAAAACAAAGAGTTGATTCTTCAAAAAAATTCACAAAATTGACAGGCCATTAGCAAATCTTACCAGAAAAAGAAGAGAACACACCCAAATGAATAAACTCAGAGACAAGAATGGAAAAATCACCACAGGGAAAAAACTAAGATTCAGAACATTATAAGGGAATACCTCTCAAACTTTTATGCTAATAAGTTTGGGAATCTGGAAGGAACAATTTTCTAGCAAATACAACATGCTGAAACTAAGCCAAGATGATTTAATCCAACTTAACAGACTCATGTCAAGCATCGAAATAGAAACAGCAATAAGAGACCTCCCACCCAAGAAAAGCCCAGGACTGGATGGATTTACAGCTGAATTCTACAAGGCCTTCAAAGCAGAACTTACACCAATGCTTCTCCAACTCTTCAATGAAATTGAAAGTGAAAGTTCACTGCAAAACTCTTTCTATGAAGCCATCATAACCCTTATACCAAAACCAGGCAGGGACTCATCAAGAGAACTATAGACCCATTTCTTTGATAAACATCGATGCAAAACTTCTCAACAAATATTTTGGCCAAAATCAAGTTCAACAACTCATCAAAAAAGTCATACACTATGATCAAACAAGATTCATTTCAGGGATGCAAAACTGATTCAATATATACAAATCAATGAATATAATTCATCACATCAACAGGAGCAAGGATAAGAACCACATAATTATCTCAATAGATGCACAAAAAGCATTTGACAAGATGCAACACCCCTTTATGATGAAGGTACTGGAAAAACTAGGAATCCATGGAACATTCCTCAATATAATAAAGGTGGTGTATGATATAGAGTCAGTATTACATTTAATGGCAAAAAGCTAAAACCATTTCCTCTAAACTCAGGAATGAGACAAGGATGTCCACTCTCTCCTCTATAATTTAGTATTAGAATGCCTAGCTACAGCAATAAGAAAAAATTCAAACATAAAGTTGATCCAAATAGGGAAAGATGAAGTAAAACTCTCCCTCTTTGCAGATAACATGATCTTGTATAATTCCATGGACTCCACTTGCAAATTACTCGAGCTGATTTGAAATTTTGGCAAAGTAGCAGGGTACAAAATTAACCCTCAAAAATCAATGGACTTTCAGTATGCCAACAATGAGAAGAATGCTGCTGAAATCAGGAAAGCAACCCCTTTTATAATAGCCTCACAAAAAATAAAATACCCAGGAGCCAACTATAGAAAAGAAAGACCTCAACAATGAAAATTTAAAAGCCTAAAAAATGAAATTAAAGCCCCTGGATTAGGAGGATTAACATTGAGAAAATGGCAATATTTCCAAAGGCTATGTACAAATTCAATTCAATACCTATTAATATTCTAACTTCATTCATCAATGAAATAGAAGAAACAATCCAAAAATTCATCTGGAACAATAAAAGACCCCGAATACCAAAAGCAATCCTTAGCAGAAAAAAACATTGCTGGAGGAATATCAATACCAAATTTCAAACTCTACTACACAGCCATAGAAATCAAAGCAATTTGGTACTGCCACAAGAACAGACCTGAGGACCAATGGAATAGAACTTAAGACCCAGAAATGAACCCACAGATCTATAGCCTCCTAATCTTTGATAAGAGAGCTAAAAAATGGAATGGAAGAAAGACAGCCTCTTCAGTAAATGGTGCTGGCAAAATTGGTTAAACACCTGTAGAAAATTAAGCTAGATCCTTACATATCACCCTGCACCAGAATCAACTCCAAATTGATCAAAGACCTCGGAGTCAAAGCAAACACCCTGAAAACATTACAGAAAGGAATCTGAGAAACTCTAGGTCTCCTTAGCACAGGCTGAAATTTTCTTAATAGAAACCCAGAAACACAACAAGTCAAAGAAAGGTTGGACAAATGGCATGAAGCTGCAGAGCTTCTGCATAGCAAAGGACATAGCTAGGAAGCTCAATAGAAAGCACACAGATTGGGAGGTCTTCACTAGCCATACAAGAGACAAGGGTCTCATATCTAAAAAATACTTAAAACTCAAAAAACTAAGCCCCCAACAACAAATCCGTGAAGAAACAACAGCCTGATAAATAAATGGGCTAGACTTAAAGGAAACTTCTCTGAAGAGGAAATAAGAATGGCCAATAGACATATGAAGAAATGCTCAACTTCTCTAGCCATAAAAGAAATGCAAATCAAAACAACATTGAGATACCACCTCACTCCAGTTAGAATGGCTATAATCAAGAACTCTAACAACAGATGCTGTAGGGGATGTAGCCAGATGGGAACCCTTCTGCATTGTTGGTGAGAATGTAAACTTGTTCAAACACTTTGGAAAGTAGTATGGAGGTTCCTCAAAAGACTCCACATAGAGCTCCCCTATGATCCAGCGATCCTACTTTTGGGCATTTACCCAAAAGTTCACAACCAAGGCCAAACTAAATCTACCAGCACAATTCTGTTTATTGCAGCCTTATTTACCATAGCTAAGATATGGAACGAACCCAGATGCCCCTCAGTAGAAGAATGGATGAAGAAAATGTGATATATGATGGAATTCTATGCCTCCATCAGAAAGAATGACATTGCCCCATTTGTTAGGAAATGGAAAGACTTGGAAAAAATTATATTAAGTGAAGTAAGCCAGTCCCAAAGAAACATAGGCTCCATGGTTTCCCATATTTGTAAAAACTATCATAAATCTAGAACAAGCAGAACAGGTCAAAAGCTATGTACATATGACCATATATGATGATGCTATGTGAAACAAACCCCAAGATAGGGACTCAAGTGGTTTTTCCTTTCTTGCTATTGCTTCTAACGTATTTATAATGTAACCATGTGATTTTCTTATTTCTTTTGTATGTTCTTCCCCCACAGTATAACCCCTGTTGTCATTCTATTTGATTTCGGTGCCCTGTGTCGTATATATACATTTTTCTAATTTGGGGAAGGGAAGGGAAATAACAGAATGCTTAAATAGGGATACAGGTTGACCCATTGTAACAATGAGATGTACAAGACATTATGTTGAAAATGAACTTTACAACTTGGGGTGGGGGAGGAGTTTTGGAGGTGGGTAGGAGAATATCAAAGGAGGAAGTAACAATGCTGGATAGGAAATATACTCATTACCTTACTCATGTAACTGTAACCCTTCTGTACTGTATTTTTACAATAAAAAGAAAGAAAAAAGAATTAAAAATAGACTTCTCTGGAGAGGAAATAAAAATAGCCAATATCCACATGAAGACATGTTCATCATCTCTGGTCATAAAAGAAATGCAAATCAAAACTAGAGTATATTTAAGAAAGATGTATAAAATAGTGTTCATGAAGGTACATGCAAAGAATCACTTCCCTTTCTTAAAGAAAATAATACTGCTTTTTATTATCCTGTATCTACTTTGACTCAGGATGTCTCTTCCATGTCTTTTGAACAAAACAAAAAAAAATTGTTTACCTTTTCTTTTCCAATACTAGACAGTTTATTATTTTCCTTAACTTCCTCTGTTTCTTATTATTCCTCTGTTTTTATTGTGAAAATACTGTACAGAGGAGTTACAATTACATGGGCAAGATAATGATTACATTTCTTATCAAGCATTGTAGCCTCCTCCTTTGTTTCCCCTTCCCATCCCTTCCCATCCTGCCCCCGCCCACCCTATTCCCCCCGCATGAAAGTTGTAAAGTTTGTTTTCGGCATAACGACTTGTACATCTCATTGTTGCAATGGGTCAACCTGTACCCCTATTTAAACAATTTGTTTTTCCCTTCCCCTCCACAAATTATACCGACATCAAATACAGTGAAAGCAGAGGTTATACTGTGGGGGAGGGACATACACAGCAACAAAGAAATAATCGTGTAAATATGTTAGAAACAATCGCATGAAAGAAAAAAAACATTTGAATACATATATTAGGGTTCATTTCCCTAACATCACCTTATCTGACCTTTTCTGCTTGACTCAGACATACACCAGATAAGATACTGCATATAAGGGAAACCATGGGACCTATGTTTCTTTGGGCCTGGCTTACTTCACATTTGTTAGGAAATGGAAAGACTTGGTAAAAATTATATTAACTTCCTCTGTTTCTACCATGCTAAACTGTGTACTTGGGGTCAAATTCCAAATAGCTCTCCTATCTTGACATGCTCTTGACCTTGTGCTTCAAACGTCTTCCTTTTCACCCTATTTATTTTACAAATACCTTCCACGTCATGCTCTTAATGACCAAGGAAAAACATCTTTCTCCCTCTGAAGTCTTCCCCACATATTCTGTTCCATATTTACAGAAGTATTTCCTTAGATAATAATTGTGAATGTACCTACATCTCTCTTGTATTCTTATTTCATGCTATAACCTACCCACTTGCTTACCACAGCCTTTCCCCTATCTTTCTGAGTCTGTATATGAGCAGTTCAGTGAGTTCCATTGTATTTATTATTGTGATCTCAGTCTCTAGTACAAGACCTAAAGTACAACAGATGCTCATGGAAAACAAATGCTCATGAATAGGTAAGTGACTACTCGAGAGGTCTGACACTCTCATCTTCAGTCCTCATGTGTAGAATAGTCCAGAAACAAGCACTGCTCTTCCTTTTCTTCCATAGTAAAGTATCTATATGAACATTTGCCTTCAAAGAACATGCTTCAAAAATAGATTGATAAATAGGCATAAATGAAAGTAAAATGAGAGAGCCACAAAACCATGGCCCTTTATGGTTATTTTCCCACCCCAGGAAACATATTTTATGAATCATTGCCATTTTGAATTTCTAACCGGGTATTTTATCCTAAGGGCTCTCTGCCACTAATGAGTTGGAAAAAAATAATGCAAAAAGGAAGTTATCAGTTCTATAAATTGCGCTTACTACCAACCTCTTGTCATTTTCCCCTGCAAATGTTAAATAAAGGCCAAGTCAGATTATAATTTAGCTAAACATTTTTCCTTTCAGAATAAGCAAAACAGGTGCCAAATAGAGCAGAAAGTATGTCTTTTCCATTCTTTAATGGCCTGATACTGCCTGAGAGAGACTAACTAGAATTTTGGACTTGACAACTTTCTCCCTAGCCAGGACACATGAGGCGCGATGCCATCCCTGCCATTTGAGGATAATGAACCTTCATCCACTGTCAGAAATAAGAACTCAATGAATAGGAAAGCTGGCAATCATAAGCAACAAAAGTGCCTCCATGGCATTTTGCACCATTGAAACACATTTAAGTTGATTCCTCCTTGTCCTTGGGTTGTTTTTTTGCCTAAAGTTCTTAAGCCATGTTTCTTATTTTAGAATGTTTCCCTCTTTGCCCAGTTATACCATTTTCTTTCTTATTCTCTTTACCCCCTAATCTCTATGAAGCCCATGTTTACATCCATATAAAGTGTCCAAAACATTGGAATGGGAAACATCTCACCCCCCTCCTGTGTTGATCATATAATCATTTTAAAACTAACTTGAAATTAGTACTGGCAAATTATTAAAATTAGAAGTATTATTGCTTATAGAAGTAATATTGCTCCAATATTCGGATAGATATTAACATGAAATCTTTCCCTACCTAATTAATTATAATTTATTAGATTGATAAGTATGTATCACCAGGATCTCATTATTCATATTTTAAATAAAAGTAGAAGCTGTGAAACATTCAAAAAAGTACATTAAAGGGCCTGGAAATATATATAACGAAATATATATAAAGAAATATATAACAACTTAAACCTTTTATTTATTTTTGAGGCAGGGTCTTGCTACATACCCAAGGCTGGCTTTGAACTCACAACCCTCCTACCTCAGGTGCCTAAATACTTAAAGATTTAAAATTGCTAATTTGTAGTACTATTTTACGAATCAATTTTATTTTTATGGTTGGATAGACTTATTGTAAACATGTTATAAATATCTAGATAAGCAGTGTACCATAGTTATTTTAACCCACACCTGCAATTTCATGACTCTGGAGACTCTACAAAAGGATCAAGAGTTCTAGTCAGGCTTGGGTATATTAAGAAACTTGTCTCAAAAACCACCAACAAACAAACAGTAGCATATTAGTGGAATACAAAAAGCTTTGAACTGAAATCCCAGATTCAATGTCTTTTTGGGTTTGCTTTATTTATCCAACACAGAGAGCAAAACCTTTCAAGCCAGGTGGCCAAGAATGAACTACCATCTCTCATATATAGACTGACTCCTTGAAGTTATTAAGTAAGCATTCTGAACTTCAATTGCTTCTCTGAAAAAATGTAAATTCTACCTAGACCTGCAGCATAGGATTGTTATGAAGTGAGATGATATATTTATAGCACTCCAAATAAGATGTGGCACGATATAAACATGTATTATTTCTGTATAATGAGCATATTAATTCTTATTTACACAACGTTTTTGTGAAATAAATTTGCTCACAATTGGGATTTGCAGGTTGATTTCTAACAACACCATGAATCTGAGCTAGTGTTCTATAAACTGTACTTGGACTAACAAGGTTCTAGATAATTCCTTCTGAACGGTCTTTCTAAACACTGATACACTT
This sequence comes from Dipodomys merriami, assembly GCF_024711535.1. NCBI lineage: Eukaryota > Metazoa > Chordata > Mammalia > Rodentia > Heteromyidae > Dipodomys > Dipodomys merriami. Next base: position 29,879,452 of record NW_027203048.1, read on the forward strand.
TATTTTTAATAAGGTTTTTATTGTGAAAATACTGTACAGAGAGGCTACAGTTACATGAGCAAGGTAATGAGTACATTTCTTATCAAGAATTGTTGCCTCCTCCTTTATTTTTCCCTACCATCCCTTCCCTCCCATCTCCACAACTACACTCTCCCCTCTGCCCCCCCTTTACTAAACTGTAAAGTTTGTTTTTCAATATAGTGTCTTGTACATCTCATTGTTACAATGAGTCAACCTATATCCCTATTTAAACATTTTGTTTTTTCCCTTCCCCTTCCCAAATTATACCGAAATCAAATACAGTGAAAACAGGGGTTACACCGTGGGGGAGGAACATACAAAGCAACAAAAAAAAAATCACATGGTACCTTACAATAAAAACAATAGCAAGAAAGAAAAAACCACTTGTGTTCCTATCTTGGGGTTCATTTTGCTTAAATTCATCTTATCATATGTACATATGTACATAGCTTTTGACCTTTTCTACTTGTCCCAGATATATACTAGTTATTGCAAATAAAGGAAACCATGGGACCTATGTTTCTTTGGGCCTGGCTTACTTCACTTAATATAATTTTTTTCAAGTCTTTCCATTTCCTAACAAATAGGGTGATGTCATTCTTTCTGATGGAGGCATAGAATTCCATTTTATATACATACATATGTATATATATGTATATATATATATATATATATCACATTTTCTTGATCCATTCATCTACTGAGGGGCATATGGGTTGGTTCCATATCTTAGCTATGGTAAATAGTACTGCAATAAACATAGTTGTGCTGGTAGCTTTAGTATGGTCTTGTTTGTGATCCTTTGGGTAAATGCCCAAAAGTGGGATTGTTGGGTCATAGGGGAGCTCTAATACACTTTCATAGTAAATCTGTCTAGCTCTTAAAATTTTGTTTTGTTTTTGTGTTATTTCCAGAACATCAATTTGGATATTTTGCAAGCCTAGTTTTTTTTTTTCTCCAGATATTTAAAACATGTCTTTTTTTTCTTTAACCATGGAAAGTTATTGTTTTAAACAGTTATCAGACCATACTAATGCTTCTTTGCCATTGACTCATTCTTGCTTTCATCTTTGTAAGCATCCTGTTAAGTTAATATTTGAGTACTTTGACCCTTATAATACATTTCTATTCTTCCTGAGAAACTTGTTGTTTACTTCTAACCTTCATGTAGGGAATCTCCTCCTTGTAAGAACATTTCCCAAATGAACATTTGGTATCAAACTCACAAAAGAGGATATTTATTTCCACTTGAACTTCTGAAACTATAGCCATTCAGAGGCTTAGTGTGACAGATGGACTCTCCACATATAAGGTGACCTTGTCCTTTCCGCTTCCTCCTCTTAGTCCCAGAGAGCCATCAAAGTGAAAGCTCCATTTCTTAGCCTCTTTATTCTTTTCCTTTTTAAAAAATCCTAAATGGGAAGTACCCTCAGAGAAATGGTTACTATAATTCTTGGTGTTACCTCTCTATATTTTTACCCACTGTGATATTTTAGATTGGGCCTTTCTTGCGTGTGTGTGTGTGTGTGTGTGTGTGTGTGTGTGTGTGTGTGTGTGTGTGTGTGTGTGTGTGTGTTGTGTTTTGGTTCATTTGTTTTTTGTTTCTCCTAAAAAGAATCACTGCTCTAAACTCCCTAACCTGCTATTATTAGAAGGACAAATTCTGGGTCCATATAAAAATATCTTTTCCTATCAGTATTAAAGTGAATTTTAATGTTGCGTTTTCTATAATATAATATTAAATAATAAGAATCTATTACTAGTGGTAATACCCATTCCGAGAAACTTACTGCAATTCTTGGCTTTGTACTCCCAAGAAGTAGCAAGTGCCTCTTCAAAATCTCAACAACACTGATCCTGGGAAACCCAATAATTTTGCCAAGGTGGTAAATTGAAAAGAAGTAGTCATATCAAGAAGAAAGAGGGCCAAAGGCCACATGTTCTACACACAGCAAATAAGAACTGGTTTTTTTTTTGCCAGTACTGGGGCTTGAATTCAGGGCCTGGGTGCTGTCCCTGTGCTAAGCTCAAGGCTAATCATCTACCATTGTGCCACAGGTCCACTCCCATCTTGTTAGTTTATTTGAAATAAAAATCTTACAGATTTTACTGCTCAGGCTAGCCTCAAACTGCAATCCTCCTACCTAAGCATCCTGAGTAGCTAGGGTTACAGGTATGAACCACCGGCCCCCTGTAGGACTGATTTTTTTTGTATGTTTTTTTTTTTATTGTAAAAATACGGTACAGAGGGGTTACAGTTACATGAGCAAAGTAATGAGTACATTTCCTATTGAATGTTGCCTCCTCTTTGGTTTTTCCCCTACCATCGCTTCCCTCCTACCTCCACAACTCCCCCCTCCCACAAAGTTGTAAAGTTCATTTTCAACATAGTGTCTTGTACATCTCATTGTTACAATGAGTCAACCTGTATCCCTATTTAACCATTTTGTTTTTTCCCTTCCCCTCCACAAATTAGAGAAGAAGAGATAAACCTGTTATTATGATATATTGATTTTGATGTTAGGACTGGGTAGAATAACAAAAATAATATATGGAAACAAAAATAATAACGGAAAGAATCTATAAGGCATCAGAAATAAATACAAACTGAAAGGTGCCAAATTATACTCAATAAACCAAGCTTCCAAGCTCCCCTGTGATGACTGCTGATTTAATTATCACAAGTAATCAACTGCATAAAAAATTCTAATCAATGAGGACTTGATCACATCTAATTTCCACAGATGTACCATTCATTGAAGAAGAAATGTCCAAGCATTATTCTCTAATAGGAATTGTACCTGGCCTGCCTATGTGACAATTGTTTTTATTCTAGAGATAGTGTCCTCTTGTGTTAATATTTGAAATGGGTCAGTTCTAGAAGCAGTGAATGTGAATAGAAATATCAATTTGTTGTATATGGCCAGTATATGACCAGGAATTAGAGCTTTCTAACCCTTGTATGAAATCTAAATAGGTAAGCTTATTTTGGAATGAGAGAGGAATATCTAAAAACTCTCACTGTCCTAACAGTAAATCTCAGTAAATCTTGATTTATCAAGTGAAGAAACTGGACTCAATAGCTTGAAGATCTATTCTAGTTCTCACCTTGCTTTGTATATTTAAGAGATGCCCAGTCAGGTACAGCCTGAAGAAGAGAGAGAAGAGGTTCAGGGAAATAAACCTTGTCATATTCACAGAGCCAAGAGGCACAGCACACCATGGGTTATCATGTGGGAGATACTGAGGTGGTCACAAGCCAGAAGAAGACAAAACAGTGTGTGAAGTTTAAGCAGGAGCCTTATTAGAGTTTCTGCAGGAAAGGTAAGGCCAGACAGAATGGTCAACTTAGAATTATACAGAATAAGCTCAGTGAGCTCTAAGTGATAAGTGTGGTTCCGAGTTGCTGGTACCTAGCACTGAGATAATGTAGAAGAATATTTTACTACTTTTATCAGGGTGTAAGGACCAGACAGAGGATGAGTGGCTTTGGATTGGTTAATTTATATATTAAAGGCATCTTGTGGCTGTGATCTTTAAAAATTTCTAGGAATGTGATTTTCTTAATAGATTCTATTCTATCCATCCAGAAAAGTTTTAAAAGATGCCAAATATCTTCATATAAAGAATGTATTCATAAATGCATAAAATATGTAAGCATATATCTATGGGTATATTTGTATGTATATACATGTATATATTTACTCATTTCAGTATTGATACCAAATGATTCGTGAGATATTCAACTAATTTATGCTTGAGAATTCCAGGGGAAAATTTGTGACTCACTTATATTTAATAAAACTTGACAACCATTGCCTTTTTGTCTAATTTCTTTCAAAAAGTACTTCTGGCAATGGTTAATAATAATTATTATAATAGCTATACCCTCTGCTCTTCTAAGAACACATAATAAACCAAAATTTACAAATAGAAAAGAACTGGATAATAATTTTAATATAGATTATCCCATTACCCTATTTCTTGGGCTTTTTATGCATTTCTCAAATTTAGTTGACTCTAAAAAAATACACCTGACAATATAAGAATGTCAACCATTCACCTGACATTGTTAAAAACAAATTCATACTCTGTATCATATATTACATAGGATACCTGGTTAATCATTTAGTACAGATACTGAATGAAATAAAGGCTATTTATTTTTTCATGGTGTATAATATTTATTTACTAATTTATCCATCAATATTTTTGCTAATAAGTTTTTTATTGTGAAAATACCATACAGAGGGTTAACAATTCCATGAGCAAGGTAATGAGTACATTTCTTATCAAGCATTGTTGCCTCCTCCTTTGTTTTCCCTTACCATCCCTTCCCTCTCATTTCCCCTCCCTCCCCCATCAAAATTGTAAAGTTCGTTTTTCGACATAATGTTTTGTACATCTCATTGTTGCAATGGGTCCACCAATATCCCTATTCAAACAATTTGTTTTTTCCCTTCCCCTCCACAAATTATACCAACATCAAATACAGTGAAAACAGGGGTTATACCATGGGGGAGGGACATACAAAGCAACAAAAAAATCACCTTATAAACCTTAGAATCAATACCAAGAAAGAAAAACCACTTGAGTCCTTATCTTGGGGTTTATTTGGCATAATATCAACTTATCTGACATGACATTTTCTGCTTGTCTCAGACATATAGTAGTTATTGCAAATAAGGGAAACCATGGGACCTATGTTTCTTTGGGCCTGGCTTACTTCACTTAATATAATTTTTTCCAAGTCTTTCCATTTCCTAACAAATGGGGCAATATCATTCTTTCTGATGGAGGCATAGAATTCCAAGGCTATCTCCAAATTTAATGCAATATCTATCAATATTCCTACCTCATTCTTCAAGGAAATAGAAGCAGCAATCCAAAAATTCATATGGAACAATAAAAGACCCCAAATAGCAAAAACAATCCTTAACAGAAAGAACAGTGCTGGAGGAATATCAATACCAAATTTCAAACTCTACTACAAAGCCATAGTAATCAAACCAGCTTGATACTGGCACAAGAACAGACCTCAGGACCAGTGGAATAGAATTGAAAACCCAGAAATGAACACACAGATATATAGCCCTCTAATCTTCGATAAAGGAGCTAAAAAATTAGAATGGAAGAAAAACAGCCTCTTCAGTAAATGGTGCTGGCAAAATTGGTTAATCACTTGTAGAAAACTAAAGCTAGATCCTTATATATCACCTTGCACCAGAATCAACTCCAAATGGATCAAAGACTACGGAGTCAAAACAGGCGTTCTGAAAACATTACAGGTTGAAATAGGAGAAACCCTAGGTCTCCTTGGCACAGGCCAAAATTTTCTTAATAGAGACCCAGAAACACAACAAATCAAAAAAGTTGGACAAAAGGCTAATTTGAGAGAGGAGATGAAAACTTGTAGCATGCTCATCTACTTTAAGTAGTCATTGGTTTCAAATGAGTTATGTTGGTACAGGTGTGACACATAAAATAGCTATTTGTCTTGCATCACCCATTCAGTGATGCATTGTCATGCACAAAAGTGTCTGTCTGCTCTGATATGAAGGCTCCTAAAGAGCTATCCCACAGCTCCAGCAGTTGCCAGTTATTGGATTTACCATTTTCTTCTCTTACTTTCTTGTCAGGAAACTTGGGTTATTCTTTCCAATAACCACCCTTGTTTTGCTCTTACCATCCATTACACCCCTCTCACTTTCTTCCATCTCTCTTTGGACTGCACATATGCACCAGGATGCAGCACACCTAAACTGTAATCATTGCGTCCTGCCAGTCCTCTTCAGCCACTCTGGGCAACACATGAAACATATACAGCAGGAAGAAAACTCACTAAGCACATTTTCTTCACTTATACTCTAAATGATAAAATACTTTAACTAAGCCGAAGGCTCTAAGCCTATAGAGTGAGTTTCACAGACATGTCACTGGACTCCCTGTGTTGTCTGAAGAAATCACTAATGCTTACATCGAGTATGAATTTTACATCCAGGTGAGTTAATGAATTCTAACACTCCTTACCACCTTGCATTAAAATTTTCTCTTCCTCCATGGGCTGAGGAATCAAGCTTTTGTGTTTTGTTTTTCATTTTTTTGATGAGAATAGTGAACTCCAGCTTACTTCTAATGGGACAAAATCCTAATGCCCTTTTGCAATTCAGAGTTGGTTCTGCTGTTGTCTGCTGCCATATTCTTGACTGACATTGATGTATTAGAGAAAGAAGTTATGGAAGCCTTATTTCAGGCTTCTGTAGCCTCAGAATGTGAAGTGAATACATGAATCTGGAAAATTGCTCCAACACAAGGTAAAAAATTCCAATTTGGTATGGCTCCACTTATGATCAGAAAAAGGCAATCAAACCCAGGAATCACATATCGCTAAAACATGTGTTAACTAAACCAGGCATGTATTCTAGTTATAACAATGTTTCCAATGAACTCCAGGGAATGGAAACAGGATTTTTCTTTACTGGTTTTTTTCTTTTATATTCTTTCTATCTTGTTGGTTCATTAATCTGTATTTAGGAGGGTAAGCGGGGCACAGAAACAGAGAGACAAAGTACAAACAAATGCAACAGTGATACTCACTAGAAACTGTGTTGGAAAATGAACTATACAACTTGTGGGTGGAGACAGGAAGGAAACACTGGGAGAGAGTGAGGGAAGGGGTGACATTGTCCAATAAGAAATGTACTCATTACCTGACTTAAGTAAATGTAACCCCTGTCCATCACCTTATAATAACAAGAAAAAGTAAAAATGATTGTGAGCCTTAGTAGGAAGTCAATAAAAACAGACAAGAATAAAATTTTATCTTGTTTCAAAATGTGAAATAAAAGAGACTGTTTCTGGATTTTCTTTCAAAATAAACAGCTACCCGCATTCATTCTGCCCCAAGCTTATTGATGTATTTATTATGCTGCCAGATGGTGTATTTACATATGTTAATTGTGGCACTGGGGCCAATATAGAGATTTTTCTTCATCTATGAACACAGTATGTGTGTGTATATGTGTATGTATGTGTATGGTTCTATCAGTAATGAGCCCTTTTCTACTATGAGGTTAAATTTGAGTAGCCACTAAGTGTACCAACTTAAATATATGTTTTCAAGTGCCCCCTAATTTAGTTGTTAGAGGAAATTAGCTACCTCTTACTTCCATAGAAAAGATTTACTGCTGTGGAGATGAAATCCAACTTCATAAATTCCTGTAGCTCCTAACAATAGAAAGCTAATGGTGACAAGTCAAAACAAATTAAAAAGTGCCAAGCTCTGTTTCCTTTCTGCCCTCACAGCATTGCTTCCAGATTGCAGAAGAGGCCAAACGATCTTGACGGTAACATCACAGGACATTCTTTTGATGAAAATACATCTAAAATTTATTTCTAACTCATTGAATAGAGTAACATGCTAAGAGACTAATGGAGTTATTCCTGAGGACAATAAGGATTTCGCTGAGAGAAAAAAAAAATCTCATTTACAGTGAATAACTAAATCTCAGCTGATGCCTGCAGAATTCCACTACTTAGAATCAGAGCAGTTCTCACACATGGGGAATTCTCTTTAAAAGAAACATCTGAAAAAGCCATAAGTTAAATGCTGGGTCATTATGTGTGCAAATTAATTCTCATAATAAATGGCTTAAAGACTCTGAGCTTTAAATAAGTCAATTGCAAAAAATGGGCACAAGAAAGAGATTTAAGAGTAATCAGGATGATGGCCCTACATTAGTTCTTGAAAATTGCCCTGTAAAACCCATGTATATCCAATTATCTTTTATTTTGGAATTATGGGTAAAAATCTACTATATATACTAGTTGAACAGCAAGGAAAGATGACTCAACTTACTTTGCTACTCAGTGGGTAAAAGGTGAGAAAACTGTAATAATTGCCTAAACAATTAAAGACTAAACAAATAAATATCAGCAGTATGGGTATGCTAAAGATCTATAAAGAAAAATCTGCTTCCCTGAGAAATGAAATGAGAACATTGGTAAAATGGTCAAATTTCACTAAATTCTTTGTAGATTGAGCTATTCAATAGGTCTTTTTAAAGCTCTGACAAGTTCTTGGGAATTTAGAAGGTTGGTGTATGGGAAGAGCTTGGTAACTACTCCAGGACACAGGAAAAAAGAAGTGCCTAAATGTTCAGCACTGGTTAGCCTTATGGGGTGGGCAAGCAGGAAACATGAGCTAAAGCATAAAAGTACACTGCCTGCTGGATGTTAACCATGGCTCCTATTAGACCACTCCTACTCTTCCTTTATACTGCTATTACCACAGATTACATTTACAAAAATAGGTGCCTATTTACATATATTTATAATGGTTGACTTACATAGTATTCTTTTAAACTAGACAGGAAAGGAAAATGATTTTTTTACAAGTTCTGTGAAAAATGTACCATGTCTTTGCCATTGCCTTTTATTTCCTAGTTCAAGCTACATTGCTATACATTAAGTATTAATCATAATCCTCAGGACCAATGTTAAGGAAATAAATTTTTAAATATGACAAAAGAAATAACAAAGATCTTAAAATGGGGAACTAAAACCCATCCCCTTAATGAATGCACCAAAAGAGGAATATGGAAACAAACATTCTAAGCATATACACAACAAATAGCAAAATCCTACCTTCTCAATGGATACTTTAATAAAAAGATACTTCAATCAAAAGGCAGACTTAGCCAGGTGCTTTTGGTGTATCCGTGTAATCAGCTACTCAGAAAGCTGTGGTCTGAGGATCATGGTTCAAAGTCAGCCTGAGCAGGAAAGTTTGTGAGACTATTACCTCCACTTAGCTACCAAAATGCCAGACGTGCAGTTGTATGTAGCTCAAGAGGTAGAGTGTTAGCCTTGAGCAAAATGCTCAGGGACAGTGCCCATGCCCTGAGTTCAAGCCCCAGGACCAGCATAGATACACACATGTATACACACACCCATGCACATGCACACACACAAACACATGCACACACAAAACCCATAAGAATAAAAAGTGGAAATTATAAGTAAATGTTAAACAAGGGGCTGGACTATAGAAGATAGTTCCAAAAAAAATACATACTCAAATGAAAAATGCTGTTTGAGACAATAAAAGGAAAGTTCCTAATAATAAAAGTTCCAATCCCTCAAGAATATATAACAATTATAAACATATGTGAACCTCACAACAGAATTGCCAAATATATGCAGAAATAGCTGATAGAATTATACAGAGAAAAGATAATATGCCAATAATAGTTGGATGTTAACATCCCATATTTAAAAGTATATAGAACTAGCCAGAAGATCAATGACTAAAAGAGGTACAAAGCAACTAGACTTAATTGATATCTATCTAAAACCTTATAAAAATATGTACATGGAAAACTATTCAAGATAGACCATGTATTATTCAATGTTACAATTCTGTGTAAACTTAAAATAATTTAAATCATACAAAGTATATTCTCTGTGATAAAAATAAGGAAACCCCCCTCGTCTCTTGAAACCAAGGGACTGCCATGATGGGGACCACACACTGACAGACTAAAGCGATTCCAGCCTCAGACACTTAGTCTCTCTGGAAACACTATTTTCATGGTACATTTAGCAAATGCTTTATTATAATTGAACTTCTATGAAACCACATATTATGCAAATAAATTAATTATCATTTGTAGCATTACAATGGCCAGTAAATCAATTCATAATTATATGACACTTAAAATAAATAGAATAACACTCTTTAAATTTCCCTGCTGAAGTGCTAATACATAATACACTCAGCCACACAGCAGTAAAACATTAAAAGCAAAGCAACAGCGTACACTGAATCACTAGGTCTGGGCATAAAATGAAGCCATTACAGTTACAAGCTCTGTTCTGTCCCTTTACATAAAGCCTTTTAAACTTTCCAAATACTCTGAAGAACCACCTATAAATATACCCCCAAGTGCTCATATTTTTATAATCAATAGCTGACATAAGAGAAGAGAAGAGAACATTTGTTGAAAAGAAATTCTTAATATTCATGCTGCTCCTATTTGAAATATTATTTCTAAGATACGTCCTTCATTAAAGGGATTATGTTGCCAAGCCAGAATAATTAATAAAATAAAATTGTAAGAGCAATAATGGAAAATGCCTCCCCATCAATGACACTTGCAAAAGCCCCCAGATGACACACTGTACTACTAGTGGTATTCCCTTAAATATTTCAATAGAAACACTCTCTCCAGTAACCAAGAGACACTACAATTCTGAAGACAGACATCAGATTAATCTGAGACCCAGGAGAGATGGTAAGCATAAAGCATCCATAAAGAAGCATTCCTTATTTTGTATTTATTTCCTCAATGATATCTGAAAATCCTCTAATCCAAAGCATGCTTGCAATTCAAATGTCTAGGGAAGCATTTGGCTCACCCTAAACCTTCAGAAATTTACAGGCCTTTAATAGGTAAAAGAATCAAGTTGGCTTCTTTTATTTTATTGCTACAATAGAAACCATGCACGTACATGTATACTAGAAGCAATGTTCCAAAGAGCAAATGGAATGCATACTAGGACGTGGCTTGGACACGCTTGGTTGGCAATGTTTCTCCATTCCATAGTAAACCATAAGAATGGCAGCAACATGCTGTCAGAATGTAAGATAAATAATAATTTTCTGAAGTTCCAGGCACTCGGAGCCTCTAGATGGGAAGAAAACCAATTTAGACGCAGTTGTATTTTGCAGTGTGATCACAAGAGCACAGAAATGACAACAGGGGGCCTGGAATATCCAAAATGCTTATCTGTGATTGTGGAGAATTCACTTACATCTTCTGGTTCTAAACTCTGTGAAATAGAAAGATTTGAAATCTTATCAACTCACCCCAGGTAAAACGTGTATGCTTATGATTAAAAAACATTAAAATAGCTAGGGGTGGGTAGTTCACACCTATCATCCCAGCTACTCAGGATGCCAGGATCTGAGCATAGAGGTTCAAAGCCAGTCTGGGCAGGAAAGTCTGTGAGATTCTTATCTCCAATTAACTAACCAAAAAAGCCAGAAATTGTTCTGTTGTTTAAGTGGTAGTGAACTAGCCTTGAACAAAAAAGCTAAAGGACAGTGCCCAGGTCCTGAGTTCAAGCTCCAGAACCTGGACAAATAATAACTATTAGTAGTAATAGTAGAAGTAGTCGTAGTAAAATAATTATTACTAATTTCTAAATGTAATCAAATTATGTGCAGAAAATTTTCTCATTATATCTCATGTCTGATTCCTTTCTAATGTTCAAAAACATCTAATTAATAAGCTACTACGTCTTTTAATACTTTTCAAGTGCTAATCACAAATATAAATCTAGACATCTATTAAATGTCCTTTTAAATACTTTGTCATCCAATCGCTCAACTAATTTACTAAACTTTGGGCAGGTTGCTGGGAAATATTGAAGGTATACACATTGCCCCTCTGATAACATATTCTTTGACAATGATGAGACAAAATACTAATTAGACTCCTTTTTTTTTTATAATGTGTCTCTAGATAATAATCCATGATGCTTAAAATGGACTCCTGTTTCAAAAAAGGCTGGATTGTTTTAAATATCTATCAATACTGATAGGGTAAAACCTTTGAATCTAACTCAATAACCTCCAAAGTTCCCAAGCCTTCATTCTTTGGCCCTGATGTACTCCCAATCACTTCCAAGTATTCTATGTGATTTACCACTTCCCCACAGATTCTTTCTCCTAAAGCCTTCTGCCATTATGGATGCAGAAAACACTGAAAAGTGACTCATCAAGACTTTGACGCTTATTATGATAATATGAGAACAGGGAACAGATCAAAATTTCCGTAACGCCTTCAGGGTTTTCCCTGGTAGCCCAGATGCTTTTCCCAAACGAAGATTCCTTTTGACTTATACCAGAGCTCTCCAGGAACAAAACTCTCTCCAAATTCTCTTCAAAATAAAAACACATTTTCTCAAGAGAGCACTAAAACAAGTAATTTTTTGTAACATGATTATTTGGGAGATTTTTTTTTGGGGGGGGGGTCCAGTCATGGGCCTGAACTCTGGGCCTGGGCGCTGTCCCTCAGCTCAAGGCAGCTCTACCACTTGAGCCACAGCGCCACTTCCAGCTTTTTTTCTTTTTGCTTCTGTGGTGCTGAGGAATCGAACCCAGGGCCTCAAGCATGCAAGGCAAGCGCTCTACCACTGAGCCACCTTCCCAGCCCTGTTTGGGGGATTTTTATATGACCATTTAAAAAGGTTACACAGGAGACAATTTACAAGGCAGAAATGTCAGAATCTCAGAAGCTTAGAATTACAAGTCTTTAGCTACTTGATTATTATAAACTCGGAGCAACCACCAGAGCAGGTTATGTCATCTCCTTGTTATTTTGGGACATTTTGCTTAGATCTTATGTATAATCTGAAGAAGTAACTTTACTGTGCTAAGAAGCTCAAAAATGGAAATTCAGCTGTAAAGGTATCCATGGCATTTCTGTAAAAGGAAAACTTGCTCTGAACATTCTCATTGGCTGGTTTATTTGGGTTCAATTGATGCAAATGAAGTTCAATAAATAGCAAAGCAATAATATTAATATTTCAGAAGACAATGCTTACTAATAGAAAATATCTAGGTATTTTCTCCTATATAGGAACTGATCAATATTAGGAACTAACATTCATTCCAAGGTAGTCTTCTTTTATTTTATTCTCCAATGTTTGCTTGAAAAATTAGTGGAAACACCTTGGGATTGGTAGACCAATGGCACTCTATGGCTCTCTATTTCTTAACCTCAAACCTGTGCTATATTACTTAAGAAAAGAAAAACAAAGATGTCACTAGAATTGAGGTTGTTTATCAACTGCCCTTAATGTAGGGAGTTTTGTCCTAGATTACTTGGATGTGTCTGATGTAATTATAAAGGACTTTAAATGTGAAAGAAGGAGGTAAAAAGAAAGATCAGAATGCTGGGAACTGAGCTATTGCTGTCCTTAGAAATGGAACAATGAGACTGTGATTTAAGGAGTATGATCAACTGAAAAAGATAAAGAAATAAATTTTCTCTCTGATCACACAGCTCTATCAATAAGCTGACTTTTGCCCACAAAGACCCATTTTGGACTGTTGAATTATGGAGCTATGAAACAATAAATTTGTGTTATTCTGAGCTTCCAACTTGGTGGTAATTTGTTATAGCAGCCACAGAAAATTGATACATGCCTAGAAATCTTTTTTCTCGTGTTCACTTGTAAATAAGTTGGGATTGTCCATTGACTACCAAGAAAGATGGGTATAAAGAGCTCAAATCTGACTTCTAATATGGGATATTGTCCCATATTTTACCAAAACTGTCATAATTGCAAACTACTAGGTTAGAGGGTAGCTAAAGTGGCAGAGCACTTAAAAACTCAAGGCCCTGAGCTTGTACTGAAAGCAAAAACAAAAACAAAATCTCAAATTTACCCAACTAATTGATAGTTACAGCATCAGACTTTATTTCCTGTGTCATATAAATAATACATTCTATGTGACTATGTAGCCACAATTATTATTATTTACTTAGGTTTTGTTTGAAAGTAGAAAGCTTTCACAATTTTTCTTTCACATTGGCTACTCATTTTTATAGCTGTTTGGTGGCATTTTCACATTTGTCATTTTCATTGATGTGTAGAATACAGGCAGGATCAAAATCTAGCCTTCTGCCATGAACAGAAACCTCAAGAGTGATAGCAAAAAAAATTCTGGTCACAAAAAATACACACTCAGAATGTCCTTTCTGTTCTCTTCCTCTCCTTGAACATACCCTACCTTTCTCTTCTAGTTCAGACTAATTATGGGAATAAAACTTTTTCTCTGAAGGGTGCCTGGAAATAGACAGGCTGTTAGTGGAGTCCTAGATAGAGAGAGCTGTAAGCTACAAGGATGAATAAAATTGCTTCAGTTTAAAATAATTTGAATGGATAAAATGTATGTGTGTGTTTTGTGTGTGTGTGAATTTATTTTCATCTGCTACATGATACCTACCGGTTGACCTAGAGCCATTGTTAAAGATCAAATGAAGCTGAAGTCACTTAACCAAGACAGAGACTGAAGACATACTGTGCAAAAGGGAAACTCAGGGTAAGAAATACCCACTGAGGGCTTGTATAACTCAGGAAATCTATTCCTGACCTTTTGTATTGAGGAGCATTCATAAAATCCTGTAATTCTGCAATAAGGGGAAGTTCCTCCTAGATCTTGCTAAAATTAATGAGCTCTCTACTCTCTCCCTTCAGATTGCAAAGAGATGTCTGGCAGAGCAACACTTAAGCCTACACTCATTGAACAAAGGGTTACAAAATATGCTTTGACTCTTCTTAAAGCAGATTTTTTTGTGAAATTTGTTCAGCCCACTTTTATGCTATATAAAGAAAGGGGCTTGAAGCAATGACCACAATGTCAATAAATTTTAATGGAATTTTACTCATTTACTAAAATCTCTCCATGTAATTGGGTCACAAATAGTGTAATTTTTTTTAGGGAGGCATTCTTTACAAAGAAGGCAAAATGGTTTTCTAACTTTCTCAAAAAAAACTTAAAACTGAAAGCCACGACTGCCATACTTAACATTCCTTGGTGGCTACATACTGCTCTTAGCATCCCAAGACAAAACTGGATGCACAAACTTCCTGCTTCTGCCTTCCTTCTCAAATCACACCCGGCCCTCTGTGCCTTACTGCCCTATAAAGGCACTGCTCGCTCTAATTCCCAGACACCCATCACCCTACAAGGGGCCACACTGACATCCTGTTTTGAGCCATCTTCCTGCAGATACTCATATATTCATATACACATATATTCACATTAAAAAGGCTCTTTCTCTGAGAAACTTTCTTATTGTCTACCTCTAACTAATCTGCACCAACTATTCTAGTGCTTGTTCTTTTTGTTGTTGTTGTTTTGTTTTTTTAAATGTAATGAATGCCAGTTTTATTCCTCGGACTAAGTGATCCAGAGGTAATTTGAGGTTTACATTTCTTATTAATAGTTTTTTTCATCAAGAGTTTAGTTGCCCCATTGTTCTTACAAGATGGTTGCAAATTCATTTTTAACTCTTGTTATGAAAAAATTTCTCCAGTCTTTGTGTGCAAGACACATGTGTTCATTAAAAAATACACATCAGCAAAAAGCAAAGCAAAAACTTCATGTCACACAGAAATAAGCATGGTTTCTGAATTACATATACATGCATGTATGCACATGCTCATGCATGCATAAACACATACACAATTTGGAGTTTTATCTTGAATACATATGTGGACACTGAATATGCTACACTGTAACCTGTTAGAGTTTACTACACTATATGGGATGGAGAATTCCATGCATGTATGCGAAACTTTTCAATACCAAAATCAACCTGGAAAATGGGTCAAAATCCAAAATCCAATGAGATTCTTGTAACAAGAATACAGTATGTTCACAAATAAAATAAAATTAAATTAAAAAAAATTAAAAAAAAAGAATACTACTTACAACAAAATACCATCAGGTAATTAAAAGTAAAATGAAAGTCAAAGATACATCAAAGAATGCGAACAGAATGAAAGCAGCCAGGTTTCAATATCAGACCAGAAAAACAACAACAACAACAACAAAAATATGGCCTAAAGCACACAAGATAAAAACGGCTGTGAGAATGTCTTTGCTTCAAATGCATTATCACAGACTTGTTTCTTACTCTTCTTATCTCTTCCCTCAGCCTTTCCAACTCATCTGCTCCTCATCATTTTGTCTGGGTCCAAATGCCTAACCGGAGTGTCTTTAAATTCCTGGCTAAGCTGAGCTGGTCCTCCATTAAGGTTTCCTTGTGCCTCCTGCTTTACACTTTCTTCCAGAGGTTGAGGCTTTCCTTCTGCCTCCTATGATACATCTTCAGGATAATCTTCCTCTGTGTTTAGCATGTTTTGTGGTCTTCCTTCACTTATTTCACAAGGCCTTTGTATGGTGAGTCTTGTTATTATTTCTTTTTCAAAAAAGAAATTTGTTATAAATCAGTGCTTTTACATTCTCCCTCCTCACTTCGATTTGGTTCCATCCAAAATACCAAATCCTTTCAATTCCTTGAAAGAATCCTGAGCACTTTTCTCCTCCTGTAAAACGGAATAGCACTAGTACTTATTCTTTAAACTTCATGACCCCCAACACAGTCAGTAACTAAGTTGTACTGATACACATTTTTGTTTTGTTTTTTTGTTTTTTGTGTTTTGTTTTGGTGGGTCATAGGGTTTCATACACATTTTTATGCTTATTATTGCCCCACCTTTGTAAGAATGCTGCCCACATGACATGCAAGATCTCATCCTTTAGTTAATCACAGTATGGATAGTGCCAAAGACACATTGGCACATAATATAGACTCAGAACTTGCTAGCTCATGGAGTTATTGAAATGCTGAAATATTTTTAGTACTAAAATCAGCTTAGCCAGAGATCTGTGCATGTTACAGAAATTTGTAGAAAGGAAAACCTTCACAAATTAGCTTTGTTTCAGCAGGGATAGAATGGAGATGAGCATAGGCAAGCGCTTTAATGAAAAGTGCCTACTATTCGGGCTGGGAAGGTGGCTCAGTGGTAGAGCGCTTGCCTTGCATGCATGAGGCCCTGGGTTCAATTCCTCAGCACCACGTAAGCAGAAAAAGCTGGAAGTGGTGCTGTGCTCAAGTGGTAGAGCGCTAGCCTTGAGCTGAAGAGCTGAGGGACAGTGCCCAGGCCCAGAGTTCAGGTCCCACGACCAGCAAAAAAAAAAGTGCCTACTATTACAATACTGCTGTCCAGAGAGGGATCCATATTACCTGTATAAACAGCACTCAAGCTTCTATTGAGTGAAGCAATTTAGTCAGTGTATTGAATTTTTTGGTATATTGTAGTACTTAAAAAGGATAAATGCCAGGCACCAATGGCTGATGCCTACAATCCTAGCTACTCAGAATTGTAGTTCAAAGCCAGCCCAGACAGAAAAGTCTGTGAAACTACTGAGAGAAAACCGGAAGTGGTTCTGTGGCACAAGTGGTAGAGCACAATCCTTGAATGAAAAGAGTCTCAGGAAGAGCTCCCAGGCCCTGAGTTCAAGCCCTAGAACCAGGGGGAGCAGGGGAAGGATAAGCATGTTTGCAACATACATTACCTTAATTAAAAGAAACATATTCATTACCTTATGTATGTACATGAAACCCCTCCGAACATCACCTTGACAATTAAAAATAAAGAAAATATGTTGTTTTGATTTTTATTTCTTTTATGGCTAGGGAGGTTGAGCATTTCTTCATGTGTCTATTGGCCATCCTTCTTTCCTCTTCAGAGAAGTTTCTCTTTAAGTCTTTAGCCCACTTATTTATTGGGCAGCTGTTTCTTTGAGGATTTGTTGTTGGGAGATTTAATTTTTTGAGTTCCAGGTATATTTTAGATATGAGACCCTTGTCTGTTGTATGGCTAGTGAAGATCTTCTCCCAATCCATGGGCTTTCTATTGATCTTGCTAGCTATGTCCTTTGCCATGCAGAAGCTCTGCAACTTCATGCAATCCCATTTGTCCAACCTTTCTTTGATTTGTTGTGTTTTGGGTTCTCTATTAAGAAAATTTAGGCCTGTGCCAAGGAGACCTAGGGTTTCTTCTATTCCATCCTGTAATATTTTCAGTGTCTGCTTTGACTCCAAGGTCTTTGATCCATTTGGAGTTGATTCTGGTGCAGGGTGATATATAAGGATCTAGCTTTAGTTTTCTACAAGTAGTTAACCAATTTTGCCAGCACCATTTACTGGTGTCTTTCTTCCATTCTATTTTTTAGCTCCCTCATCAAAGATTAGATGGCTATAGGTCTGTGGGTTCATTTCTGGGTTTTCAATTCTATTCCACTCGTCCTGAGGTCTGTTCTTGTGCCAGTACCAAGCTGTTTTGATTACTATGGCTTTGTAGTAGAGTTTGAAATTTGGTATTGATATTCCTCCAGCAGTGTTCTTTATGTTGAGGATCATTTTTGCTATTCGGGGTCTTATTGTTCCTATGAATTTTTGGATTGCCTCTTCTATTTCCTTGAAGAATGAAGTTGGAATTTTGATAGGTATCGCATTGAATTTGTAGATAGCCTTAGGAAGTATTGCCATTTTCATGATGTTGATCTTTCCAATCCAGGAGCATGGGAATTTTTTGCCACTTTCTAAGTTTTGTTTTGATTTCCTTTTTCAAGTTTTTAAAGTTTTCATCATAGAGGTCCTTTACTTCTTTGGTTAAGTTAATTCCTAGGTATTTTATTTTTTGTGGGCTATTACAAATGGAGTTGCTTTCCTAATTTCAGCCACACTTTTCTCATTGTTGGCATATAGAAAAGCCATTGATTTTTGAGGATTAATTTTATACACTGCTACTTGATGTCGGTATAATTTGTGGAGGGGAAGGAGAAAAACAAATCATTTAAATAAGGACACAGGTGGACCCACTGCAACAATGAGATGTACAAGTTGTTATGTTGAAAACGAACTTTACAACTTTGGTGGTGGGGAGGAGGATTGGGTGAGGGGGCTGGAGGAGAATGGGAAGGGATGGGAAGGGGAAACAAAGGAGGAAGTTACAATGCTTGATAAGAAATGTACTCATTATCTTGCCCATGTACTTGTAACCCCTCTGTACAGTATTTTCACAATAAAAAAATAAAAAAATAATAATAAAATAAAAAATCAAACCTCTAGTCTGGATTCTTGCCCAAAATATAATATTTTTTCTACTTGTTTCATCCATTACTTAAGTAACCATACCTGTCTTCTTGTTGTCTCTCATAGAGCCATTCAGAAAATCACCCAACTCCCCAACAGACATTAAGAAACAAAAGAAAATTAGTCATTTACATCAAGTAAGTGCTGCTGCAATAGTCTAAAAATTACCTATGTTTTTTCATGTGTGTGTATGTTTATGTGTGCCAATACTAGGGCTTAAACTCAAAGCTTAAGTGCTGTCTTTTTGTTGTTTCACTCAAGGCTAGTGTTCTACCACAGCTGTACTTCCCGCTTTTTGCAGGTTAATTGCAAATAAGATTCTCACAGACTTTGAATCACAATTTGAATAACAATTTGAATCACAATTCTCAGAGCTCAGCTTCCTGAGAAGCTAGGATTATAGGCATAATTCACCAGTCCCCAGCTAGTTCCTATGCATGTTATGAAGCAAAGGGTGTAAGAAAGGTGGTATGAACTCTAATAACAACAGATGCTGGAGGGGATGTGGACAGAAGGGAACCTTACTGCATGTTGGTGGGAGTGTAAAGTTGTTCATCCACTTTGGAAAGAAGTATGGAGGTTCCTCAAAAGACTCCACATAGAGCTCCCCTATGACCCAGCAATTCCACTTTTGGGCATTTACCAAAATGATCACAAAGAAGACCATACTAAAGCTACCAGCACAACTATCTTTATTGAAGCATTATTTACCATAGCTAAGATATGAAACCAACCCAGATGCCCCTCAGTAGATGAATGGATCAAGAAAATGTGGTATATATACACAATGGAATTCTATGCCTCCATCAGAAAGAATGACATTGGCCCATTTGTTAGGAAATGGAAAAATTTGGAAAAAATCATATTAAGTGAAGTAAGCCAGGCCCAAAGAAACATAGGTCCCATGGTCTCCCTTATTTGCAATAACTAATATATGCCTGAGACAAGCAGAAAAGGTCAGATAAATTGATCTTAGGTAAAATGAACCCCAAGATAAGTATTCAAATGTTTTTTTCATGTGATTATTTCTAACATATTTATAAGATGATTTCTTTGTTGCTTTGTATGTCCCTCCCCCACGGTATAACCCCTGCTTTCATTGTATTTGATGTTGGTATAATTTGTGGAGGGGAAGGGAAAAAACAAATCGTTTAAATAGGGATAAATGTGGACCCACTGCAACAATGAGATGCATAAGTCATTATGTTGAAAAACAAACTTTACAACTTTGGTGAGGTGCAGGAGATGGGAAGGGATGGGAAGGGGAAACAAAGGAGGAGGCAACAATGCTTGATAAGAAATGTACTCATTATCTTGCCCATGTAATTGTAACTCCTCTGTACAGTATTTTCACAATAAAAAAAGAAGTGTGGTATGCATGTGATTTTTTTTGTTTCTTTGTGTTCTTCCCCCACTGTATAATTCCTGTTTTCACTGTATTTGATGTCAGTGCCCTGCATCTTGTATATTCACTTCTCTAATTTGGGGGGGGGGGAAGGGAAAAAACAAAATGCATAAATGGGGATACAAGTTGACCCATTGTAACAATGAGATGCATAAGACAGAATGTTGAAAAAGGAACATTACAATTTTGGTGGGTGGGGTGGGGGGAATGTAGTTGTGGAGGTGGGAGGGAAGGAATGATAGGGAAAAAACAAAGGAGGAGGTAACAATGCTTGATAGGAAATGTACTCATTACCTTGCTCATGTAACTGTAACCCCTCTGTACAGTATTTTTACAATAAAAAGTCTAAAAAATAAAATTATAGTACTAGTATATATGAATATCAATCTGTGAGAATGGAATAGTAATTCAATAGAGCTGCTTAGATATGAAAAGAATAATAAATGCTTAATAAGCTTGTGAAAATATTCAAAAACAAAAGGATGGTCTGTGTACAAAGTAATTAATTCTAGGTACAGAGATAGAAAATGGAATTGTCTTGGAAGCCTATACTCAAAAGGGTATGGCCCAAGGGAAAGGGTTCGACAAAAGAGACAGGAAGAGGGGGAGAATACAACCAAGAATTCACTATATATAGGGAAACAGTGGGCAGGAGAGGAACGGAGGAGAATGTTGAAAGTGGTGACACTGATCAAAATATATTGTATTCATAAACTGCTTTGTTCAATGGTCACTCCTTTGTATGACTGTAAAAGATAATTTAAAATAATATTTTTTAAAGAAAATGGAATTGTCATCTTAGAAGTAATCACGGTTGCAATAATGTTCCAAGTTGGACATGTTTACTTTCTAAGGACATAGGACTAAATCTCTCGGCTACATTCTTAAGCTTTTTTTTTAAGGAATCCTGCCTGAAACTCCCATCATGCTGTACTTTATCATATATTATCAAGAGTTGGACTAATTGATGTGACAAACCAAAGGAGGATATTTTTAGGAGAGGATCACAAAGGCCCAATAGCTATGTGCATAGGATCACATAAAATAATAGTTATCTAAATGAACTCCAAGAAATGGAAACAAGAGGTTTTTTTATTGTTTTTGCTTATGTTTTTTTTCTTTTCTCCTATGTTGTTTTGTCTTCTGTACCTTTTGACTTGAATGTAAATTTCTCTGCTTCGGGGAAGATAAGGACGGAGCTCAGAAATGGAGGAACAAAGGGTGAACCAATGAAGCAATGGTACTCACTACATGCTATATTGAAAGTGGTCTATACAGCTTAGGTGGGGGGAAGAACAAGAGGGAAAAACTGCAAGAGAGTGAGGGAAGGGGTGACACTGTTCAAAAAGAAATGTCCTCATTACCTGGCTTATGGAACTGTAACTGATCTGTTCATCACCTTTACAAAAAATTAAAAGTACGCAACATGAAACTAACTACATCAGCCTTCCTAGGTCACCAATACTCTCACGTCAAACTATAATGGTGTTAATGGTATTCAACAATCTCCAATCTTTCCCCCCTCCCTCTTTTTTAGCATTTACCATTTAACTTATTTATTATGCTTTCATGATGCATTTTTCAGCTGACAGCGCTAGGAGGGATTTTGTTTATATTAACTTCCAACAGGGAAAATACTATTATACAATCTAATATTTTGTTGAAATTAAATTTAATCACTTTCTTCATCAAAATAACTATTTACTGCATAATGAAATTCCATGAATGCCATATCAGCTGTATTATAAAGACAAGCATAAATCAACAAAATGACATCAAATTTGTGCAGATTAAAATAATTCTTGAGAACATTTTGAAATACTTAAAGCTATTAGAAAATGATCAAGTTTCTCTTAGAAACTTCTTATTTCAGCAGAAAAAAAAATGTCTAGAGGTTGCTTAAGTCATCTTTTTGCCTCTGGATAGAATTCTCCAAAGCACAATGTCCATCAAAAAAGAAAAAAATAAAAAAACATGCCTGGAATCTTGACAAGAAGATGAAGAAAGGGAACTTTACTGCTTTATTCAGTAACCAACTAGAATAGTCTCTTTTTCCTTTGGGGAGTCGGGGTTGGAAACTGTCCCTTAGTTTGGTTACTCAAAGCTGGCACTCTACCATTGAGTTACAGCTCCACTTCTGGCTTTTGGGTGATTAATTGGAAGGAAGAGTCTCAACAGACTTTTCTACCTGGACTGGCTTCAAACCATGATTCAGATCTCAGCCTCCTGAGTAGCTAGGATTGCAGACATGTGCCACCTGGGCCCAACAAAAGCATCCAATTTCAAAGAATAATGCCCCTCATTGAGGTCATGCCAGTTTTAACTGCTGGCTATATGTAGAAGGTTCCAATTACCAACATTGCATCACATTTGAAACAAAGATATATCAAACATTTTAGATGCTTAAGAAACTTCAGATATTTAAAGTAAAAAGGAAAGGAGATTAAAGTATAATTGGTAAGTTTCTGAGGAAGGGATACATTTCACATAATAAAGTGAGAAATTAGTGAATCTAAACAGAAAAAAACAAATAATGTACAGATGAGTTCTGTGCACTTGGCAGGCACCCAACAGCTGGTGTTCTAGCCCACTGTTAGATATTCTATAAAACTGTCTCCACATGAATAAATATGCTCAGCAACAGTCTTTCACACAGCATGGCTTGGAGAGGGATGAACAATTAAGAGAGCAGTTAGTCATTGTCACAAAATCACCAATACTCTGTTAGATACACACATATTCAGTGCACAAGGTGACCAATAATTTTGCTTTCAATTGCTTTAAATTGAGTGTGTGCACCATCTTACCTCATTAATGACTGATACAAGGTAGGAGAAATAAATACCAACTCTACACATGATTTAAGCCTTAGATAGGAAACTCGTGTCACAGTAATCTGCTCTTCTAAAATTACTCAGGAAATCAAATCCCTAACAATGAAGCCAAACCTTCTCCTTACTGCTACACAAGTAAAGAGGTTTTCTTTTTGGATTATGATATTTGTGTCATAGTCAGATAACAGAGCAAAGCCTGCTCCACCATGTTGAAGGCCATTCAAATTTAAAAGACTAATACTAGTTAGATTGACTTCTCTCTTTGGCCATTAGGACAACAACCTTTATCTTTGATAAACCAGAAGTTCTTCTATTTTGATTCATCACTCTACCACTTTTGACATTGAACATTCACCTTAAATAAATACTTGACCATCCTGTTGCTAAGAAACAATAGGACATGACTGATATACACATAAACTTGTGCCCTTTTCCACCTATAATTCTGATAAATGATGCTAATAAAAGGTTGAGAATAATGATTATACTAAAAGATTAAGAAGAACTACCTACATTCCTCATGGCACAAAGAATAAAAAAGATACATAGAAAGCATAATGCTGAATTTCCACATGAATGTGACTTCTACAATTTGGAAGCTAGCCAGTTTTCAGACACAATATTCAAGAGAATCATGCCAATGTTAGAAATTTTCTCCTGCAATTTGGCTGTCCAAACTACATGAAAAGAACTCTCTCTGTTTTGGAGTGTCTTCTGAGAGCATGTAGCATGTGGTAGTTCCAAGTATACTTTTAGCTGCTAAACACACCCTCACTTAGCTTCAATATAAAAATGTCTATAGGGAAATGTGGTTCCAGCAGTTGGCTGATGGACAGAATAGATGAACTAAATAATTTTATATTTCAGAGGCAAAAAACAAAGGGACTTGGAGAGGAAAACATTTATTGTTAAAGAATATGCACAGGTTGCATTTCAGAAGATAGATTTTGATAGTTCTCTTCTCTGGAGGCTCCTAACCTTCAATTCTTCACTTTCTGTCTCAGACTAGCTCCCAATAGTCTGCTGTGAGAAATTCTCACTTATTCATACAGAGATCTATTTTTCCCTCCTTTTTGTCTTTTTCCCCCTGAATACTGTTTCCCAAAGAAATCCCCTTTATTGCTATTTCTGTAAGTCAAGAAGGACTATAAGCCTTTCTTTAGAATGCATCTTACCCAGCAGTAATGAAATAAAATGCAAAAACCACCATCCCATTCACCATTTTAGAGGATGCCTATGCTCTCCTGAGGTTAGATTTGTTGACATGCAACTCAAAATTAGATAGGAAAAGAAACCATTGTTTCAATAGATACTCACTGACAATTGGTCAGATAATCATCTATTCACACCACAAAGTCTGAGATATTTCTTCCCTGCGTACAATTTCTATTAAAAATCAAATGATCGGTGATAGCTTCCCTTCTTTTCTAAAATTTAACTCTTCTAAAATAAAGAAAACATTTTTACTGGATCTCTACAATTTATTTCTTTAACTTCCAATATCATTTGTTCCTTGAGTCACTTAGATATGAGAACACACTAGCTTACCCAATATGTCTCTTGTTCTCATTTTACCTTTCCAATTAAACTACAGACACTTTAATAGTAGAGATTGTATGGAACTCCTCATAGCATTTTCCAGTTTAAATTGGAAAACTGGCTCTAACCCTACCTAACTCTAGCTTCTAACCCTAAACTTGCACCATTTATTAACAAACTTTATGAAGTTAATTTTTAAACTTCATTAAATTATTTAATTAATATTATTATAACATTGAGTCTACAGTCTTACTCTTTGGACTTTCCTTCCCTCAGCGATCTTCTGTTCTGGGTTTGGGGTTTTTTTTGTTTTTGTTTTTTGGTCAGTTGTGGGGTCTGAACTCTGGGTCTGGGCACTGTCCTTCAGCTCTTCAGCTTAAGGTTAGCACTCTACCATTTGTTCTACAGTGCCACTTCTGGCTTTTTCTGCTTATGTGGTGCTGGAGAATTGAACCCAGGGCCTCATGCATGCAAGGCAAGCACTCTACCACTGAGCCACCTTCCCAGCCCATCCTGTTCTGTTATTATTACATCAATATAATTGGCTAATAAGCCAATATTTTCTTTTTATAAACCTTTTTTTTCCTTTGGTCCGTCTTGGGGCTTGAACTCTGGGCCTGGACACTGTCCCTCAGCTCTTCAGCTTAAGGCTAGCACTCTACTACTTTAAGCCACAGTACCACTTCCGATTTTCTGGTGGTTTATTGGGGATAAGAGTCTCATGGACTTTTCCTGCATGGGCTGGCTTTGAACTGCAATCCTCACATCTCAGCCTTCTGAGTAGCTAGTATTACAGGTGTAAGCCCCGGCGCCTGGCCTCTTAAAATTATTTTTAATAAATAATAAACTGTGTCTATGAAACTTTAAAATGCATAAGGATGTACCTGATATAATATCGATTTTACAGTGTGCCCCCCCCCCAGAGAATAAAATAATATCTAGGACTAATTCAATGATTGAGGCAGGTTTAAATAGAGACATTCAGGGGCCAGCAGAAGGAGATGAACTGATGCATAGTTATATGGCAAAAAGGGCATTACTAAATTAATCCAATAAATGTAATTAAAAAAGTACAAAGAGAACAAGAGAGAGAGATTGTATGAGACAGTGAATGTAGAAAGCTGTGAAGCAAAAAAGAAATTTTAAAAAAGTTAAACTTCTTAAAAAACATGAGGAGCCAGGACATATTCTCAGGATTCAAAAATCTTAAGGGAGGAGACTTTAAGTAACCTAAATAAATTAAAGCAATTCTCCTTTTGCTTATGGGAGTCCTAAGGTAATGGATTATAAAACAACGGTAAAAAAAAAAATTAGAGCAGTCCCATTAGCTCTGTTTCTGTGTATAATGCCCCAATATTTGTGTGCAAAATTTGTCCACTCTGTCATCTTAATTGAGATTAAATAAAGAGCAATATCTTGAATTGTTTTTTTTAAAAAGCAAAGGTCTTTCTTTGAAAGAAACATACCTTTTTGTATTTTGTACTCAATTTAGAGACAGAGAAATAGGGCAAGATTGCAGAATATAGTAAATAAAATTTAAAATGATTACTCTAATAATACCAATGGGGAAACACCTAAAATTGTCTAAAGGATATATGTATGCATATATATATATATGTATAATGTGAATTTATAAAAGCATACTACTTTGATCTGTTAGTGTTAATAGGGCTTTTAAGGATGGTGTAAGATCATATTAACCCCAGGTATTTAGAATTCAATACCATTTGAATGTTATGACCCAGCTAAAGCAACCATGACTAAAGGGAATACAGTTTAAAATTGTAGCCCTGAAGTGACGGTCACCGGAATAGCCATAAAGATTTTTAAAGCAAAGTCATATTTCTTCAAATAACTTACTTGCTTTCGAGAAAGAGCTCCTGGCTTACCATTGGAAGGATAATGCAGAATAGAGTTAAAGACACCAATCCCTACAGTCAGACTGAGTTTAAATCCTATGTATCACCCTTAGATATACCACCACAGTGGACGTAATACTTCAAATCACCTGTGTGACACTTCTCCTCTAAAAACCAAGAGTAATAATAGTACTTACTGCACCAAGGATGTAGCACAGGGCAGATCATTTGTCTAACATGCTTGCCTGACTGTGGGTTGAAATCTCAGAGTATAAATAAATAAATAATAGCACTTTCTCTTCAGGGTTACTGTGATGACTACAGAAACTATTGTGCATAGTGCTGACATTATTATATTCATGACTTATCATTACAACTGGCTTCTGGTGGAAAGAGAAAGTTAATTTTCAAGCTATCTGACTGACATCCATTGAGTGTTGCCTGATCCACTAAATGCTAGTGCTGTTTCAAAGACAGTCCTTCATCCAGTGGCTGTGTTTCATGCTGCATCTGCAATCAGCCTGTCAGATGATAACTCCAAACGAACAGCTGATTGTGTTCTAGGTGCATATAGTCTTGTTGCACTGTCATTTTTTTATTCTGCTACTCTTAATGAGACCCCTAAAACTATTGAACTAAAAGGAGAATCCCCAAGCTTTGTTTACAGATGATTCCCTTTGATATTTCAATCCCAGTCAGAAGTAATGGGCCACATCCTGTCTGTCATCTTGGTAAAAGGTTTGTTAGGAAATTGACAGTATTGAAAATAAAGATTTGATACAAAGAGAAGTTGAAAGAGAGTTATCTTCTTCCAAGAAAATACTCCTTTGATCTTGCTGAATGTCAAGACTTGTATAATTTACCATATCCCAGTGCATTGTATTGTCTTTCATCATCCAGTGTGTTTATTTGTAAATATATAGGCACATTCTAGTTAACTACAAATGAAGGAAACCATGTAGCCTATATTTCTATGGGTCTGTCTTACTTCACTTAATATAATTTTTTCTAAGTCTTTCCAGTTTCTTATGAATGGTACAATATCATTCTTTCTGATAGAAGATAAGAATTTCATTGTGTATATATACTGCATTTTCTTGATCCATTTGTCAACTGAGGGGCATCTGGGTTGATTCCCTGTTTGAGCTATAGTAAACAATACTGCAATAAACATGGTTGTTCTGGTAGCTTTAGTGTGGCATTGTTTGTGGTCTCTTGGTCAAATGCCCAGGAGTGGAAGGCTCAATAGCTATGTACATATGATCATGTAAGATATTTATCAAAATGAACTCCAAGAAATGGAAACAAGAGTTTGTTTGTTTTACTTTACTGTTTTTGTTTACTGTACCTTTTGTCTTGTTTGGAACTTTATCTGTTTTGGGGAGGATAAAAGGGGTACAGAAATGGTGGGGCAATGGTGGACAAATGCAGCAGTTATACTCACTACACACTATGTTAAAAATGAATGATACAGGGGCAGGGAAGGTGGCTCAGGGGTAGCGTGCTTGCTTTGCATGCATGAGGCCCTGGGTTCTATTCCTCAGTACCACATAAGCAGAAAAAGCAGAAAGTGGCACCTTGGCTCAAGTGGTAGAGCACTAGCCTTGAGCTGAAGAGCTGAGGGATAGCACCCAGGCCCAGAGTTCAGGCCCCATGACTGACAAAAATAATGATACAGCTTATGGGTGAAAGTGGGAGGGAAAACCTGGGAGAGAGTGAGGGAGATGTGATATTGCCCAAAAACAAATGTACTTATTACCTGACTTACATAACTGTAACCTTCTGTACATCATTTTTACAATAACAATAGAAATATATTTTTAAGAAAGGAAGATGGTGCATACAATTAAAGTATATTCATATGAATGTGCAGAAATATGAAAACCCTTACTATGTCAGAGACCTGTAGATGAACTGACAACATGGGCACAGGGTATTCAAACGTCTCCATTCTATGTGAATGTTCCTCAACAGATACTGTCAGCCAGAGACTTTCAGTCTTTAGGCAGATGATTGATCCATTCTATTAATGGAAATCTCTTGACACTCCGATCCTTCTTCAAAGATAAAAATGGAGATTATAAAAAGTCTCAATATAATAAGCTTCCCCAACATATGATTGATCAGACCACTCTGTAACTGCAGAGTACCTAATCTTCCACAAGCAGAGATCAGTGCCAAAGTGGACCCCAGTATCCTGACTAGAGAGAAGTTGGTCAGAGTTCATGTTTTTTTCACTCAACTATCAGGAAGTTTTGTTTTTCCTGTACTAGCTGCTTACCACAGTTATGCATAAGCTGTCCCTGTCTACCATATTTCTTCCAGTAATGTTTCTTCAGTATCAGGCTATCTAAAATCAAACTACTTCTTACCGTGGAATTTAATAGCAAAATTAAAGCAATTTGGTTTCTAACCTTGGCATTGAAGACTTCAAAATCAGCAGTTGTTATGAAGGATGAAAAAGGCATTCAAAAAAGTACTAGCTATGGAACAGCATACCACCAGATGGTTGCATTCTGTCTCCCTGGAGTTAGGATATGTATACTAAGAAGTAGTATGTATTTTTTTGGTTGAGTCTTATCTCTACCAAAAGTGATTACTACGTGAAAAGTCATTAGGTTTTGATACTAATTATTTATTCTAGTAACAATTATAGGCTATTTATTATTGTATACTATATAATATTTTTCCCATGCTGTATTTTTACAAACCATTACCTCCTAAGCATATATTAGTAACATATTTTGGAATTTGGGGAAATCAAAATGCTTGGATAAGTTTTTTTTATCACAGACCTTTTCTGTCTGTAATATAGCATTAAGCTTTGTGAATTTTCTTCCCTGTTTTATTTGATCATAAACCTTATTTATTTTTTTCTGAGCTGCTTTTCTTATATTATTGTGCTACAGGGAATCTTTCATTGGAAAATTTGAGCAGGTGTTTCAAATAAGTCTATCTAGCTAGGACTCAGTCAAGTAAGTGGTGATAATGAAACATTGTGGTTGTATTCATAAAGAAATAGAAAGTTTTGCAATAAAAATGTCTTGGATGAATAGATTTGGTAGATTTTTCTATTAACGTGATGCTCAGTAGAAATCTATAATTTTGAAAAAGTGAGTGTCTACTGAAAACACTACAGGATGGAATAGGAGAAACCCTAGGTCTCCTTGGCTCAGGCCGAAATTTTCTGAATAGAGACCCAGAAGCACAACAAATCAAAGAAAGGTTGGACAAATGGGATTGCATAAGGTTGCAGAGCTTCTGCAGGGCAAATGACATAGCTAGCAAGATCAATAGAAAGCCCACGGATTGGGAGAAGATCTTTACTAGCCATACAACGGACAAGGGTCTCATATCTAAAATATACTTGGAACTCAAAAAATTAAACCACCCAACAACAAATCCTCAAAGAAACAACTGCCCAATAAATAAGTGGGTGAAAGACTTAAAGAGAAGCTTCTCTGAAGAAGAAAGAAGGATGGCCAATAGACACATGAAGAAATGTTCAACATCCCTAGCCATAAAAGAAATGCAAATCAAAACAACATTGAGATATCACCTCACTCCAGTTAGAACAGCAAAAATCAAGAACTCTAACAACAACAGATGCTGGAGGGGATGTGGACAGAAAGGAACCTTACTTCATTGTTGGTGGGAATGTAAACTTGTTCAACCACTTTGGAAAGCAGTATGGAGGTTCCTCAACAGACTTCACATAGATCTCCCCTATGACCCAGCAATCCCACTTTTGGGCATTTACCCAAATGTTTACAAACAAGACCACACTAAAGCTACCAGCACAACTATGTTTATTGCAGCATTATTTACCATAGCTAAGATATGGAACCAACCCAGATGCCCCTCAGTAGATGAATGGATCCAGAAAATGTGGTATATATACACGATGGAATTCTATGCCTCCATCAGAAAGAATGACATTGCCCCATTTGTTAGGAAATGGAATGGTTTGGAAAAAATTATATTAAGTGAAGTAAGCCAGGCCCAAAGAAACATAGGTCCCATGGTTTCCCTTATTTGCAATATCTAGTATAGGTATGAGTCAAGCGGAAAAGGTCAGATAATGTGATGTTAGGAAAATGAACCCTTAAATATGTATTTTAATGTTTTCGTTTCTTTCATGCATGTGTTTCTAACGCATTTATAATATTATTTCTTTGTTGCTTTGTATGTCCCTCCCCCACAGTGTAACCCCCGCTTTCACTATATTTGATGTCAGTATAACATGTGGAGGAGATGGGGACAAACAAGTCGTTTAAGGATTCAGGTGGACCTGTTGCAACAATGAGAAGTACAAAATGTCATGTCAAAACCAGCTTTACAATGTCGGTGGGGGGGGAGGGGGGTATGATTGAGTGGGGGGGAAGGGGGAGGCTGGGAAGGGAGGTGAAGGGTAAACAAAGGAGGAGGCTGCAATGCTTGGTAAGAAATGTATGCATTATCCTGCCCATGTAATTGTAACCCCTCTGTACAGTATGTTCTCAAATAAAATAAAATAAAATAAAAAAGAAAAAGTGAGTGTCTAGAGGTTAAAAATTATCAAGAAAAGGACAGACATATCCTCACATACCTAGTATCTTCAATGACTCATAGTCAGATCAAAACAGGAAAAAATATGACAGTGTATGCATAGAAATTTAATTGGGGTTTAGCATTTAACATTCATTTAACAGTTTTCAAGAAAATATTGGAAATTTAATCTCTCTCTTACAATCAAGTATAAAATATTCAATTAATATTGATATTAGAATAGAAATAAGTTGATCAACAGATTTGTCTAATACATTATATAGGACCATCTGTAAAATAACGGTTTATTGGTTTCCATATTTTCAGAACATTTTGAAGCAAAGAGATAGCATTTAATTCTCAGAAATAGACAAGCTACCAAGTGAAGAAATGGAACTGTCAATCTTCAACTGGGGCCTGAAGATATAAAGGTAACTAATTGAACAATGGTGCTCGATTTGATTTGTTTTTCTAAGACTGGAGAAAAGCTGGAGAAATCTGAGTGATAGGCATGAAACATTGCTTATAAATGAACAGGGACTTCAAACCCATGCACTGAAGGAAGTTTTGATTTTTGTCCCTAGTGGGAGGAAATGAATGAACATTTAGTGCCATTGTGGATCTCAACATCATGACATTTTAAACAAGTGATGCTTGTAGAGCCTGTACTTTGACAAAAGCATTGCTTAATTTATCCTTCCATTCTCTTTTCTTTGCCTATAAAATTCTTCTTTTAGTATTCTAAGATCTATCAGTATTATTTTAAGAGTTAAATACCTCCCATGTTTTCCCAAATAGAATGAATATGTGTTTGAATAAAAAATAATGTCATTTAAAATAAGCTACTAGAAATAGCTATTTCACACAACAAAATTATCACATAATATGAGCAGTTATCATGGGCTTCTTTCACAAATACATTTTTTTCAAGATTTTTACTCACTCACAAGGTAACTATTTTTTCATTCTCTCCCTCCCTCTCTTCTCTCCCTCTCTCACACTCTTTCTCTCTTTCTCTCTGTCTCTCTCTGTCTCTGTCTCTGTCTGTCTCTCAACATTTGGCTCAACCGTATATAGAATAGGAGTAAAACAATATTGCTCTCAGGGTAAGTTTTAGATTTTCTCATCAAAATTTGAACAGAAATTAAATGATACTTTGTTATATTATTCTGATCCAGAGGCCAATAGAAGCCCTAATGCAAGAACAAAACATTTGATCTCTTATTCACACAACCCTACAACTTGCTAGAAATATTTTCTTTCTTATAAAATATGTTTTACTGGACTAAGAAGTAGGTAACTGTCACATAGTTAGACAATTGCGTGTTTAGAGTTGCCTTACAATGAGTCTGCCTGAAGGTGAAGGTGCCAAGCACAGAGACACTTTCTTTACAATTAGTACACGAACATGAGAAAGGTCAACGAAAATGGTATTGTTGCTCATATTCTTCTCACTGTCCAACTGGGAGAGTGAGTGAGCATACATGTGCACATATATGCAAGTGAGTGAGAGCATGTGAGTCAGTTTGTGGGACTTGTACAAAAGCAGAAATCATTTTTGCTTGTTTTTCTTTACTTCATGAACAATAATTTACTTAGAAACAGGCCTGATAAAAGAACTGATATTAGGAATACACCACAGTAAATAAAAGCACCACAACTTTTGCTCATTTTTCTAAAAAAAACCTAAACCTATTATACTTCTGAAGCTGTAGCTTCTGAAAGAACCAGCTTAGGAATCTATGAGAAAAGATTGAATAATTCTCCTCACTTAAATGGGTTACTTATCCCCTAGGTATTGGATGAACCCTTCCTAATTCACTAGGCCACAATTAAACCCAGAAAACTAAAATATCGATATTCATTAGAACAGGATATCTACCACACAATGAGGAAAATAATTATAGTGATTATAGAAAATCTCCTTTACATTGTTTTTTCTCTAGATACTACTAAATAGTCCTGCTCATAAAAAGCAAGAAATATAAGCAAATGAAAATCCATCAAAGGCTTCTTTAAATACCTGCCTCAAATATCTACTGCCTAATAAGTGTAGGCAAATAACCAATGTCAAAATTTAATGTCAGTAATACCACTCAATAATGATCTGTATGAGCAAAATAGCCTAAAATGTGTTTGCTTTAAGGAAAATAAACACTATTTCCTTAAAATAAATAGCAATAGAAA
The DNA here is from genome assembly GCF_024711535.1 of Dipodomys merriami. NCBI lineage: Eukaryota > Metazoa > Chordata > Mammalia > Rodentia > Heteromyidae > Dipodomys > Dipodomys merriami. The sequence continues at coordinate 29,912,567 of NW_027203048.1, forward strand.
TTACAGTGGTGAAAAAATATTTATTATTTGTCCTGTGGAAGAGTTAGAGATTTACAAAATCTTAATTCACTCAACTGTTTAAGACAGATACAAATCTTCATTTCATAACAGAGAGCACACATAGTAAATATTAAAGCAAATCATCCAATGCTATACAATTGAGAAATAGTGAAGCTATGGCTAAATCATCATTCTTAAATATTATGCTACACTGCTTTACCTATACATGTTACTCTGTGCTTTATAAAATAACATACTTAAACCGATAATGCCTTAAATCAACTGAATCCTGTAGTAAGAGGCCATTTCCTGTTACTCACTTTTATGAAAATATAATGCTCTTCTATTGAAGAAGTTGTGTTTATTTTGCCTTTCCTTGAATGTGTGCAGGTCATCACTTACAACACATTGACCTTATGTGAATTCTAAAGATATATGATTAAAAATTATTCAGCTTTTTCAAAAATGCTCCACCTCAGAACCCAGTGAGCATGCCATAAAGCAGTTATAGGACAGACCATGACTGTGGTCTTAATAAAGTGCCAGCTGCCTTCCAACATAAAGATGAACACATCTTTAGATGACTCTATCCAATAGCATTTGAGTTGCCCCAGATGACATCATATGGAAATGAGACAAACTGTGCCCCCAAACTTTGTACAAGTTTCAGCCTTTGAGCAAACTATGGCTTACTATGTTAAGCCAACAATTCTGGGGTCAGTATGTTGCACAGCATATATTGCTTGTATTATCTATCTTCCCAGTACTGTATTTTCTAAATAAGAAAATGCATATAAATTCATATTGTGGAAAACTATATACATTATATGATTGTTTTGGGTATAATTGCTTTGTGAAGTCATTCTGAATTATTGCTCTTGTCTCAATATCCTCTACTTTTAGTACTGAAAGTGTAGTCCTAGAACCAGCAGCATCAGTTAGATCTGAGAATTTATTAGAAATGCAGAATCTAAGGGCTGGGAATGTGGCTTAGTGGCAGAGGGCTTGCCTACCATGCATAAAGCCCTGGGTTTGATTCCTCAGTATCACATAAACAGAAAAGGCAGAAAGTGGGCACTGTGGTTCAAGCAGTAGAGTGCTAGTCTTGAGCAAAAGCAGCTCAGGGACAGTGGCCAGGCCCTGAGGTTCAAGCCCCAGGACTGACTAAATAAATAAATAAATAAATAAATAAATAAATAAATAAATAAATAAATAAATGCAGAAGCTGAAGTCCCACCCAGACTTACTGAGTGAAGACTCTATTTAAATAAGATGGAGGGGTGATTTATGGTATATTAAAATTCAAGAGGCATGTGTGTGGATCATGTGTAGAGGCCTGTAATTTCTACTGATGGCACTGTCCCTCAGCTCTTTAGCTCAAGTAGAATATTCTATCACTTGAGCCACAGTGCTACTTCAGGTTTTCTGGTGGTTTATATTGGAGATAATAGTCTCACGGACTTTCCTGGCTGCTTTAAACTGCAATCCTCAGTTCTCAGCCTCCTAAGTAGCTAGGATTACAAGAGTGAGCCCCCAGCCCCCGGCAAGGTGTGTAATTTCTATGTAAAGCAAGAACATGATTGAACAAATGTGATGGTTGGAATAACTGGGAGCCACCACTCCTAGTTTTCTCAAACAGAACTGTGGATCCAATAAGGAACACTCTGCATTTTCATGGGAAAATTCATGAGAAATGTAAACCTTCAAAAGCTCTGTCTCTCTTTCAAGATGAGTGGAAGGCTGACAGAGGCAACCCAGCATGATCTGACAGATGCGATATGTCAGATGGATGAGTGGAAAGGGAGAAAAAGCATTTCAAAGTACCTGATTGTAGTTTTTTTTTCACAAAAAAGCCATCTTTTGGCTAATTTTCTAGAGTCTAATACCTTCCAAATGTGTTTGGATGGAGGTTCACGATTACAGTGTTTTGCAGACAATTGCCTAGCTGAATTGCCAATTAGCTGCATGGGTAAAAGCAAGCATTCTTGTCTGTATTTGTTGCTAATTAAAAGTGCTGGTTTGGGAAATGAGTATAAGCAATGATAAAGGTGCTAGATGAGATCGCTACCTCTTCCAATTCAATTTAACCTGGTCTGTCCACTCCAAGATGTCTAATTAAATCTTAACTTCTAATTTCCTCTTATCTTTAATCTAAATATTACTTTACATATTTTTTTAACTTGGAAAAGGTGAATTAATAAGACTTGTAAGACTTGTAGATATTAACAGTGTTATTAATGACTTAAAAAAAGCATGAACCCTAAAACAGCATACATGTCTTGATGTAGAAGAGACCATCCACCCTCATAAATTTTACTAAAGTGAGTCTTAAAACATAATATCTTCATTAATAATAGTAGTAATAGTAAACTTTGCAGCTAATGGGTATTTAAAGCTTAATGGTTGTGCCACTCAACTGCTCAATTAGCATATTTTCAATTATCTTGATCAATGTCACCTCTTGGAACATTCTCACCCACCTCTCCCTTATCTGCCCCTTCCCTCACTTTTCTCAATTTTGTAGGATATAGATTGGATCTTGACTGCAATTTCTCCCTCCTCCTCTCTGTACTCATCTACCCCTTTCCCATTGGCTCTACCTTATCCCTTTTGAGGACTTGCTTTCTGCGTTTTTGTTGTTGTTGTTGTTGTTGTTTTTTTGCTGAACTTTGACTTTGGCTTTCAAAGGAATTATGCTATTTGATTTCTCCCTGGAATCTTGCTTTGGTTTTGGTGTTAGTATGTCATGAATTCAGGGCTTTGTGCTTGCTAGGCAGGTACTCTATCATTTGAGGTGTGCCTCTAGCCTTTTGTGCTCTAGTTATTTTTGAAATCAGGTCTTAGTTTTTACCCAGGCTGTCATGGGCCACCATCTCCTCTTCATACTTCCTGCTGCAGCTGGCAAGGCGGGCACATACCATCACACCCAGATTTCTCTGTTGACATGGGATCTCACAAAAGTTTTATCTAGGCTGGACCTGGAATCCTCTGATTTTTATCTCCTGAATAGCTAGGATTACAGTTCTTATGATGCTAATATTTGACTAGCAGGCATTTGTATTCTCTCTGTTAGATGAAGAAGTTAGAATATAAAGAGCACAGAGATTTATACCAGGTAATATCACCACTTAACTGTTTTATGATGATGTATCTTTGTGGGAAACAACAAAGATGTTAATTTTAGGTCTAAATTATACCGGAAAATGCTGTATGATGTAGAACCACACTCTCTAGCAAACTATCTAGTAGAACATTCTTCAACTATGGGAATGATCTTAATTTACCCAGCCCAGTGTGGTAATTATTACTAATATGTGGTTATTGATCAAAGGGCTTCTATGACTAAGTAACTGATCTTAGGGCTTATCCAATGAAATAAAATTAACTTCAGTCCTAAGAGCAAAATCATGAAGGGCTAAGAGCCAGGTTTTGAAATTCAATTGTCCAACAATACTTTTCAAAACACTTTCACACAAACCACCTGTGTATTCTGACATACAGAAATTCCAGAATACAAAGAAAAGAAGAAGGATAGAATCACTTCAGGCCAAAAGGATAGGAGTCAAGGGTCAGGGCTTCAGTCTTAGACATTGTTATCACACTTGAAAAATAAAGATGTTGGAATCAATATGTCTTTTCCAGCATAGAATTGTATGATTTTAACAAGAATTCAACTGGTCTCTCCCTATCTCTTTTTTTCCCTATCTCTTTTCAGTTACTTATCTCCTCTCTCTTTAATATTATCTTCAGGTTTCTTCTAACCTCGCCAAATTCACAAGCAGCATTTCCAATCTGCAATTTCATGTTCCCTCTCATAAGCCAATTAAGGATCATTTTATTGTGGTTATAATTTTCCACTTTAGAAGAGCCAGGTAGCATACTTCTCCAACTGCTGAAATATGGCAAAAGCAATTAATTCAAAGCATGACTTTTGTTCTTCCTATTCTCTTGTCCTTTCTGTCATGAATCACAGTTATTTGCACTTGGTACTTATACTCTTGTTGCCTTAGGACTTTCTAAGCTTTAAATTTTTTTTTTACAACAGTCTCTTCTACAGCTACACTAAGAAATATGCTCTATGCTTTAGGCAACTCTCCTTTTTCTTACTTCACATTAAATGCAAAATGGAAATAATGATATAAAATCTTCCCTTTCCTGATAACTTCTTCAATTTTACTAGGGCTACTTTTTTTTCATCTATGTTTCAAATACACTTGTAATATCTTTTCCTTAGTAAAATAAAAAAAATTCCATCTGTACAAGAGACATATATTTTCTTGTGTTTAATTATCCTTTGTTTTTATTCACCTTGCATCCTATCACCTTTATTAGATTAAAAATAAATAGGTATCCATAGGTTTCTATCATTTGAGTTGCTTTTGCTTTTCTGCTAGCAATCACATTGAACTCACTTTTTCTGAAGTTTGAATCTCTTTCAATTGAGGAAATGTGCAGGGGATTTAAAAGAATTTTGACTTTTTTTTTCACTTTTGAGGACAGATTTTCTACAAGGTACCATATCCAATGAAACCTATTGAGGGTAGTCATTTTTGAAAGTCAAAATACAGGTCATAAACTGAAATGCTGAAAATCAGGATGGCATGAAGCTATGTAGGAGATTGGTTAAGAATATAAATACTACTAAAGCCATATTTCAAAGAACAAACTTTAAAATCACTTTTCCTATTTATCTTTAAATTATGATATTAAGTAATCACCAATTGGTTTCCTTTTCTCTTTCTTACTTTTTAACCATTGGTCTAAAGACAGGGAATATATAGGAAAATATCCATGATACCATGCTTATATTTATTTTTTCCTTTACTTTTTTTTTTTTTTTGTCAGTCATGGGGCTTGAACTCTGGGCTTGGGCGCTGTCCCTCAGCTCTTCAGCTCAAGGCAGTGCTCTACCACTTGAGCCACAGCACTACTTGCAGTTTTCTGGTGGTTTATTGGAGATAAGAGTTTCACAGACTTTCTTGCCCAGTCTGGTTTTGAACCGCCATCCTCAGATCTCAGCCTCCTGAGTAGCTAGGATTACAGGCATGAGCCACCGGCACCCAGCTTCCTTTACTTTTTTATTAGCAACAATTGTACAAGGTGGAGTTGATTTTTATATACACATATAGTGTTACCTTGATTCACACTCACCCAATTCATCACTCTCCTCTGCCCCTTTCTCAAACCAATTGCAACAAATTTGATCATTCGGTTTTCACACATCAAGCATTTTGACAGAATTCATCCCCTATGCTCTTTCAGTTCACCATCCGAGTAGTACCTCTAGTAGTAGTACATCTAGTACATGTAGTAGTACCTTCATTCTAGATAGGATATATGTTACATTCCTGTCCCTCATCATTTCTAAATGTATGCCAGTTGTTCAAAGAGAATTCGCCATATTTCAGACAGGAAGACACAATATTTTAATCCGATTGATCTGCTGGGCTGGGAGGCAGCTCAGTAGCAAAGCACTTACCTAGCAAGTGGAACATCCTGGGTTTCATCCCCAGTACCACAAAAGATAAAAACAGATGGATCTGCTTGTTTACATTCCTGATGGTTTAGAAAAGGTTAAAGGGCATGCAAGTTTCAAAAGCCGCTCAAATCTGAATGTTTACATCCCTCCACCATCAATAAATTGAAACTTAATTTCTAAAATAGTAATAGTAAAAGATAGACCTTGGGGGACTTATTATATCATGATGACTTCACCTTCATAGATGGGGTTTGTTTTCTTATAAAAGAGTCTCAAGACTTGTTTGCCCCTCCCCCATAGAGGCCGCAACAAGAAGCAGCCACCTATGAACAGGTTGTGAATTCTACTTGACAACAAGGCTGCCAGTGCCTTACTCTTAGCATCCCAGGCTTCAGCTTATCGGGAATAAGTTTCTACTGTTTACAAACTATCCAGTCTATGATGTAATGTTATAGCACCATAAAAGGCCTAAGTCTTCCACAGAGTTTCAAAAAGTTCAAATTGACTTTATATATTTTCAGTCTGGTTGACTCTGATGTTTAAAAAAAAAGACATGAGTTTCAGAGTTTTCTAGAGGAATCTGAGCCCACAAAGCCTCTTGAGAGAAACATCCACACTTACTCAGATCCTGAAGGATCATGAAGCCAGCTTACAGCTGACAGAGATAAACACTGTCTCTTTGCACCCAAGCTGATTCAGAGCTCAATGGGTGGGTGGGATCAGTTTTGTCTAAGACCCCAACTCTTCCAATAAGTCTTTCTTCATCCTCCCATTGTTAGGTGTTGGGCAGATCAGCATTCCTACAAACAGTACTTTAGTTTGAATAAGAAATAGCTGTGCTACTCTACCTCACCCTCATAAGAATTCTAGCTTATCAGGAATTTTCTCTATTTTCATTTATCAAGCCCCTCCTCCCAGTGTTGTGGGTCCTTCATTTTTTTATGATTAATTGATTATTTTTGTGTATGCTAGTACTAGGGCTTGAACTTAGGGCAATCTTTGTGTGAATGCACTAATGTCAGAGCCTGGACAGTCTCTGAACTTTTTCACTCAAAAGAAGGTGCTCTACTACTTGAACAGCTAGTCCGTTTCAAGATGTTAGGTTTTTAATTGAAGACTAAGTTCTCGTAGACTTCCCTGCCTCTGCTAGCTTCAAACCATGATCCTCAGAATTCAGCCATCTAAGTAGGTAGTATCATAAGCATTGGCACTTGGCAATATGTACGATCTTATTTACTCTCAAGTGTAACCAAGAACATTGCCTGTAGGACAACTATCTTTTACAGCATTGGAATATGGATACCTGGCTGTTGGCAGGGTAGCTATCTTTATTTTGTCTCTGAATAAGTTCTACTTTGTCAGCCAAACATTAGTATCTTTTCATTCTACTCATGCAATATTTTATTTCTCAGATGTTAGCACCTGCACATTCTCCACCTCCCATGCATTGCCCGATGGATCAGCTGACCTTTCCAGATGCCCTTGGCTGAATGAGACTGGCCACCACCACTCACTGAACACAGAACTCTAGGATCGACATGCTGTCCACTCCTCTTGGAGTTCCAATGAACCATTCTCCCATGCCAAAGTGAGTTATTCACTTGAAAACTACTACAACAAATAGCTGAGAAAATCAGCTTATAGACAAGAAAGGTTTATAAACAAGAAAGGCTTACAGTTTGGGGTATTTCAGTCCAGTGGATTGGCCCTATAGCTTTTCAGCCTATGCTAAGAAAGCATGTTGTGGTACAGCTCCTGGAAAACCATTTCCTCAGGAGTGTGGTACGAAAGTGAGGAAGATACTGAAGTCTCATAATCACTTGGATGGCACCACCAGAGTTGACAGTCCAACAAAATAAATACCAGGAAATGGGTACTTGAGAGGGATCGGGTCAGTGGTGGGAGGGCAAACAAATGAAGAGAGGAAGTAGGGGAGAATGCAGTCATAACATTCATTATATAACATACAAAATTTAGAAAATTAAGGAGATGGGTGGGGTTGAGAGGGATGGGGAAGAATGATGAATGGCGTGACATTGATCAAGATGCATTTTAGTTGTAAGCTGCCTTGTTGAATGGCAATTCTTTTGTGCAACTACTTAAAGATCCTAAAAGTATAGTCTTAACATTCCCATCATCCCTCACATTTTACAATCTCTGCTATCTGCCACTCCTGCCAAACTGGATCCTAGTCTTTGGAGAACATTTAATATCAAAATTAACTCACCAACTTGTTTTATCAATCACCATCAAAGGCCAAGACTCTTTAGTCATCCCTTATTCTCCAAATCCTTTCTTTTAATCATCCAAATTTTTATCTCAGGTCCTGCTTCTGATGACTCATAATCAAAGATTGTATGCTACCCTAACTCATCTCCATATGATTTCTTCAGATCATGGAGGCTCATGTTCCCAATCAGTGGCTTTTATCATATTTTCACAATCTTTACTAAAATTTAATGTTCATCACCACCCCCCAACAGAACCCTGCCTAACCTTGGAAATGTTTCTAAATCCTTTCGGCAAATTCTGTTTGTCCTTTCATGTGGTTGACAAAGTTTCCTTCTTTATTCTCCTTTGAATATCTTTACTCTCCTGTCTCTGCGCCAAACTTGTGAAACTTGATGGTACAAAGGATTCCGTATATTACTTTAAAGGATGTGCAAGGTTTTTAATATAAAGATTGTATGAATACAGCATTTAGAAAGATGACTGATATAAAATACACCATATACACTCATATTACTGAATTAAAAGTTTTGATAACTGAAATTCAACAGTTTTCCTTTATTCATCTCCTCAAATGTATTTTAATTAATAAAATACATCTACATGTTTCACGTATATTTTGAAATAAGTATACATGGCATGATACCTACATCAAGTTAATAGTTATATTACTTCTTTTATGCAATTTCTTTTAGCAATGATCAAATATGTATTACTGGGCTACTAATTATAGTCACCATGTCATTCAATAAGTATTTGGACTTGCTCTTGCTAAATGAATTTTGTAGCCATTGACCATCATCATCAAATGTATTTGACCTCACAATACCCTCTAACTTTTTCTGATATAACTCTAATTATGTTTTCTTAATAATTGTTATTAGTACTTCACTTTGGGAGCCCCAGATTATGAATTGTAAACAAAAGACAAAGCTGAAACAAATCCGGTAAGATTATGACCATCAATTAGGACAGACTCAAGTTTAGAATCATGGTTTTCTTCTACTTGAGGATATTGAAAATTGTTTTATGAAAAGGAAGTCATAAATGGTTATTATAAGGGTAAAATTAAAATTACATTTGAATTAGCTAATGTTGTACAAATGTTATTTAATGTCCTTTTTAAGAACATAAATTACTTGCCTATTTCTGTAACTTGTTTATGTATTCTGTATCATTAGCTCTTTAGTGTCTCCAAACTATTGAAAAGTCTGGTTTTTCTAAAGGAACAGAAACAATAGAGACAATAGGATGTATGCTATCTAAGTATGTGAAATTACAAATAAAACAACTTTATCTCTCCAATAAATTCATAACAGTGGAGTTGCTTGAGTGCTCTTCTCTCTAGTATTAGTTATTCTACTAAGAATATACTGTTACTTAGTGGTTTTCATTTTAATTTCATTAAATTTCATCTTGTTGATTGCACATGGAAGTAAGCATGTTTTATAGTCAAGCTTGCCATTCAAATATATACTTTTGTGAAGTATTTCTCCCAGTTATTTTTCAATTTTTCATTTATATCTTTTTCACTGTTGTCTTTAATCCCTTTTTAAAATTCTAGATACAAAGCATTTTTGAGAGATAGGCTTGCAAATATATTCCCCTAGCATGCTTCTTGTCTACACATTTTATAATGATGTTCTTTGATGGTGATTCATTAAAAAATTCCTGATGAAATATAATTTTCAATTTTTCTTCTTTCAATGTTTATGGCTTTCTGAGTTTTGCTTAAGAAAATCTTTCAGACACCCAGTTGTCAATCTTTTCCTTTACTTTTTCAATGAAGTTCACAGTTTAGCTTTTTAAGTTTAGTAAAAAAAAACAAAAAAAAAAAACAGCCATCCCTTTAGAGATGTTTTTGGCAGAGTTAACTTTGCTTCATCTCCTTTTGTCTGGCATTCTAAATTCTAAAGAAAAAACACACTTATATGTTTAAGATAGTGACTGCTAAATAATATTTCTTTAGATCCAAACATCTGCTAACTTGTAGAGAACATCAAAAGGTGTAACAAACACCCTTTCTTTTCTAGGCCTATGTATCAACTAACACAACACATGTAAATTACTATGAGGACTAACTTGAAGGAAAGTAGTATAATTATCTAAGAAGTTCAGGAATGCATGTGTGGGGCTCTTTCTTGACTCACAACTCTAATGCTAGCTAATCAAGAGGCTAAGACGTAAGGATCAAGGTTTGAAGCAAGCCTGGAAATAGAAGCATGGCTCAAGTGGTAGGGCACCAGCCTTGAGTGAAAAAGCTAAGTAAGAACAAGGCCTTGAGTTCAAGCCTTAGTCCCTGCATGTATGCGGGCGCGCTCACACACACACACACACACAATTACAGAAATTAGTCTGAGAATGTCAAGGTTCACTGTGATGTTCTAGACAGAGAAACAAGGAATGATACAACCTAGATGACAGAATACTCTTTTCAGTAGAAAATTATCCTCTCTGTCCCACAGAACTTCATTTCCCTCCTATATAAGCCTTTTGTAATCTGAGTTTCCCAAGACAGTTTTGAAGGTGAACACCTTTTAAAGGGCCTCCTTGACATAAATCAATTTTTTTTCCAGTGAAGAATCACTCTCCTGAGTACTGTCTTTTGAGTGGCAAGTAGATACCTGGGTTTAGTAGAGATAGAACTATAAGACACAGACAAATTCATTCTTTATATAGAATCAGGAAAGAAGAGATTTGCCTTTAGTTCATGTGACTCTCCCATTTTTCAGCATCATTTGGTCCCATTGATCAGCTCATAATCATAGCAAGAACATAAGATTATCTGGAGTACTAGGATTTTATATTAGATCTGAACATCAGAGGTAATAAATTTTACATTCTTCTTTGCCAACCATATTTTGGTTGTTTGTGCATCTTTATGTAACAACAAAATAAACATTTTTATTTTAAAACACTTAGTATGATTATATCTAGGGTTATACATAATCTATAGAACATTTGGAAGAGAATTACCCACCCAATAATCCTCACCAATGCTCAAATGCAACCTCTTTCATGTCAGAGGTATACTTGTAATACAGCACAGATAATTATAATGCACTACTTTTTATATTTATGATGACAATCATGAAAACTAAAGTTTATCAGGATTTCTGCTTTGGTAGGTCACAAATCTGCAGAAGTAGGTTAAAAATAGTAAATAGGCTTGTGTGAGGCAATTTATGAAAGAAACCTGAGTTGTTTTTCAAAAATTTACCAATTAATCTAACAGTATGGGATTTTCAGTATTGCTTTGTGAAGTGAAGAAATTTGTCTGTAAACATATGTCAATAAAATTATTCTGTTAATCATCCTAAGGCTGATTAACTCTAAAAAGGTAATATTATAAAGTCAAAACCATTGTGTTGTTGCCCTTCCCTTCCCTAATTCAAATAAATGTATATGCAATACCAACGAACCAAAATCAAATACAGTAACAATAGGGGATATGTCACAGGTAGAAGAACATACAAAAGAAACAAAATTCACATAGTACATTAAAAACAACAACAAAAAAGAAAATCCTCTTCTGTCCATGTCTTGGGAATTCATTTTACTTAGTATATATGTGGTCATATAAACATAGCTATTGAGCTAGTCGGCTCATCTGCTAAGATTATCCTAGACATGTACTAATAAGGGAAAGGACAAGGGGTGGACCAATGCAAAACAGTGATATACATAAGACAATATGTTCAAAACAAGCTATACAACTTGGGGGAGGTTCATTGGAGGGAAAAGTAAAAGAAAATTAAGGGAAGGGGTAACAAGGTTGACAAGAAATGTACTTATTACCTTATTTATTTAACTATCACTTCTGTACATCACCTTGACAATAAAAAAGTACTAAAAAAGAAAAAAGAAAAATAAATAAAAATGTCAAGGATATATTTGGATATTATCATATAATACTCCCCTCAAGACTCATGACTACATAGTTTTTTACAAAGTTTCTAAAAATGGAATATAATGTTTTCAATTAGCACTAAAATATATTTGCCAAAAAAATAAAGTCAAAACCACACAAATATCAAAATAACAGACCAAATTTGTAAAAATTATATCAGGATGTTATATCAGGATGCAGTTAAGAAATAAAAGTGCTCTGATGGTTTTCTGAATTTGCAGTCTGTTATCACTTCAGCTTAAAGTTTATCAAATAATAATAAGTTGTACATATCAAATATAGTAATACAGGGTGCTGACAATTTAAAAATACTAGATGTCTGTAAAAGAATCATCAAGCATACTTCTGTGATGACTCCAAGTCATAGTCCTATATTTCCTTCCATTTCCAGTAAATCATTGTACCCTCTAACACTGTAGATTAGTTCAACTTTTGCCTAATCTTTAATAAATTCACTCACGTAGTATATTTCTTGTTTCACATGGCTTCTTTCTCCTGGTATAGTGATTGTGATCATCCATGCTGCCGAAATGGGTAGTTTTTTAAATTACTATTATCTCTGAATTGTATCCTATAATGCATACAAATGGACTACATTTTTTCTCATTTGTCTATTTGTCTGACAATGGACATTTGAGTGTTCTGTATTTGGCCCATTATAAAACTAGTCAATATCCATGCGTAAGTTTGTATGTGAGTATTTAGCAATAAAAATTAAATATTTATGAGTAGATTGGCTGGGTCATATGGAGGGTATACGATTAACTATTAACAAAGTTATAAAGTTGTCTTGAATATTTGTACCATTTCATATCCCTGACCCAGCAGTGTGTGTATCACTCAGCATCCTCAGCACCACCTGATGGGATCACTGTATTGTAGCAGGTATAATTTGTGGGTTGTAGTAATTCATTATCATTCTCTTCAATGTTGAGCAATTTCTTATATGTTTATTTTGTATTTACATATTTTCTTTTGAAAAGCTTATTCAGAACTTTCCAACTGTTTTCTTTTAAAAAACTGAGTTGCTTTTATTTCAACCATTGAATTAATCTCAGTACAAAGTTTTGATACATGAAAACTAGCCTCATGAATTGATTTTTTTCCCTGCTCAGCTCACTGTGGTAGGCAGTGAGTTCCTTATTTGGGAATTTGGTTCTCTGAATCTATAGAAATGCATTTACTGGTTATTTCTTGAAACTGCTTTTAACATAGCTCTTTGTCCTAGACTCAGTATGTCTCAACTTATTCTACTTAATGGCCAAACAATATGTAAGGACAGACCCTGAGAGAAGAGAGCAATAGAAGTATTACACTTATTCTGGCATGTGTTTATGCATGTTTGTGTGTGTGTGTGTGTGTGTCCATCTGTATCTGTGTTAGAGAGAGAGAGAATGGGGCACAGAGCAGAGAGAGAAATAGAACAGGAGAGAAAGAGAAATAATTGATTTGTATGTTGTATGTCTCCAATCTATTGGAAATGAAAGGTAAAAAGTAGGAGAGAGTATTAAAAAGTATTTAAAGTAATTGATCCACATAACTTTTATCCCAAATCTTTGAGTTATATACTTCCAAAACAAGGCCCTCATCCTGGCATAACTAGTGGGTCTTGGTTGTAGTGTGACATTTTGTTCATGTTTTGTCCAAAGCTTGATCTACATTCTCTGCCTTTCTAAAGAGGAGGCATGAAGGTCTTTTGACTTTCACAGTTGGTCTTGCATGGGAGATTAATAATGCATAGCATGCATAGCATTACTTACTTTTTTCCCCAGAAATGCAACTAAACTAAGCAGAAGTAACTATATTTCTTATACTTAACAATTTCCCCTCACATTTTTTAAATTGTTTTACACAGTATATCACAATGTATTCCTATCCACCATGTTTTAGCTCAATTTGCCAACTATTGAAATTAGAGCTGGGCCACCATTTTTGTCAGAAGCTATTGATTATTAGTAAAGTGTTACTCATTTCCAGTCAGATTGGGAGTGATCCAGTTCTAAAACTACCTTCATTAACACTCCCCTTTCAGAATAGAATGTTCCAGGTACCAATTTGTTATAAGTCCAATTATACAGCAATGTGACTCTGAGATAAAGTTTATTGTGTAAGAAATTTATTAAGACAAACTTTTGAAGATAATATCTAAGGAAGGCAGAGAGAAGAGTCAAGATTTTAGAACAAAGAAGTTAAGATGTGATGCAAACTAAAATATTCATTCAACTTAGTCTGGAATCTGGAGCTGAAATGGCTATTTAGAGATGGCCATATAAGACCTATTTGTCTTTTATATCTGTCTATCATTCAACATAAACCATTTATAGACTGATCTGTGAACTGTTTGAAGATAAGGTTATCTCTGAAGGAAGTGACTATAAAGTTGCCTCTAGTAAAATTTCCTAGCAACTGTTTAAACAGACTTTTCTTTGACTAGTGTTCTGAGTTAAAAAAAAAAAAATCAAGCACTCACTATGCAGAAAAAAATTCTAGTTAAATCATCCCCATTTTTTACTTCCATGACCTTCTATGCAAAATATTTAGTTTAAAATCCATTTAGGGCAAGGTTAGAGTTATAACTATGTACAAAGCCTTGGGTTCAAATCCTTGAGCACAAAAATAAAAGGAAATACTAGCTTCTTTAACAATATAGGTTTCATAGAGCATGAGAACTCGCAGGTTAGGGGAATGGTATATTGGTTTTTATCTCTTTTGATAAGAAGCTCTTCTATAAATCAACTCTGTCTGTGCCTACCTTGTATCTTCTCCCCTACACATGACTACGACCAGTTTAAAAGAAGGGAAAACGACTCACATTTCAGCAGTGGGCCTGCTTCCCTTCCCTTATACATGGTTTGGTTTGTGGTTTACATTACACAGAATAAGTGACACTGTCAATTGGATCCTAGGTTTTGGGTTTTCAGTTTGGGGTCTGGTGGAGCTCTAAATTATATAAGAAATCTGGCTCTTTTCTAGCTCTTTTCCAGCTCTTTCCCAGCTCTTTCCCAGCTCTTTCCAGCCACTTAGAGGGCCAGCGTGGCCTGGTGCCAGCCAGAATAATGAATAAACCTACCCCTTACCTGAATACCACGTGCATGGTGCTGTTCTTACTCAGCTACCTCTTTTTAAAAACCTAACATAAATGGTGCCGAAACCCGGGAAGGGCTTAAAGTCAGGATAGGTGGGATTCCTCTTTGTTTTTTTTTCTTTCTTTTTTCTTTTTTTGTTTGTTTTTCCCTTTTTGCTCTGAGGAATACCCACAGTTCTGACGGCCTTTTGCGAACCCGTCTGTATGCTGCCAACACAGCACATCAATACCATTGCTGGCCTCTGCATCTTCCTCCACACTCCTACATTTTGGTGAGTGAACTACTCTACATTTTGGTGAGTGAACTACTCTCTAAGAACTACTCTCTGTCACTCAGTCTCTCTCCAGACCTGGTACCACACCAGAGAACCTGCTAGGCCAAGGACACTTGGCTCTGGTTGCTTGACCACTTCTCCCTAGAAGGCTCTGTGGTAAGTCGGGATGTGGCTTCCATTTGGTAAGCCCTCCTTCATTCACTGAATTTTCCCTCCTATGTTTTTCTCTTTTGTATTTCTAATGGATTGTTGTGAGTCACGCCCAAAGGAGGAAACCCCTCTGAAAAGCCTCCTGTGTGCCCTGGAAAGCCAAAGTGCCTTATTTTTTATGCTGTTCACAGATTTAGACAATTTTTGCCTCTGCAATGGTACATGGGCAGAAGTCTGTCTACTTTTAGGCTCTCTTTGCTCTCTCTGCTAATCATGTCCAATTTTCTCTCCTTTTTTTCTTCAACTTTTTGGCTTGTGCCCTGAAGAGTGCAATGCAGGCTGGGTTCCGGGGTCCCCCCTCTAGGTTCGCTCTCAAAGGCTAGCCAATGTAGGCTTGATCTATTTGTTCAGGGTTTCTTTGCATTTTTTCAGAAATTCTCCATCTTGAGTTCACCATCTTAGCCACATGGTGGGTTAAGGATTTGGCCCTATCTGACCCTTAACCTTCCACCAAGCTTACTACTCCTCCATCCATCTATTCTAAAGTGCCTTGCTAACAAGTTGCTCTTTTCACAGGCCCTGGTAACTGAGGCCCAACCATCTGATGTGCTTTGTTAGCAAAGATGTCTAAATGTTGTCAAAATTTTAGGTTTTGAGTTTTGCCTGTTTTGTGTTATGTATTCTGGTACTGACTATGTGACTCTAAAATACTGGGCATATCTGTGGTAAGATTCTCACATCCAATGAGTTTTGTCATTTCAGAATATTTGTTGGCAATTCTTGATAAAAACCAGGTGAACTCTACTTATTCTACTTGATCTCCTTGTTGCTTTAATTGAAAATAATAAAGGGCTTTTGTGGCAAAGATTGCAGTTCAAAGCCAGCCCGGGCTGAAAAATCCCTAAGACTCCATCTCCCAACTAACCTGCAAAGAGCCAGGCTAGAAGCATGGCTCAAGACTCTTATCTCTAACCAGCCAAACGCTGGAAGTGCTATTGTAACTCAACATGGTAGAGCACAGGCCTTGAGCAGAAGTGCTCAGGGACCGTGCCCAGCCCTTGAGTTCAAACCTCCTTGAATACCAACTGGAACAAGCCATCCCAGCAATGAGCATGTAGACTCAGCTAGTCTGGGGAACAAGGGAACATGGATAGAAGTAAGAGGAGTGATGTCACATCAGCTACTTTGTGCCTGCCCTTTCAAAATAAAGCAGAGCCAGGAGGTCAGTAGAAGTAAGAAGCCTGCCCATTCAATGTCTATACCTGTCTACCTATTAACAACAGGAATTTATATTCTTACCTTTGCCACCTGACTTCTCTACTTAGTCGCCAGATGTCAGAAGTAGCTAGTGACATTTCTACCAACATTTTCAGCCCCAAGTCCTTTCTCTTGCCATTTATTTGCTCTCTAGTATTTTTTTTCCAGCCCCTCAATGCTAATGAGACTTCTCCACACTTCATCTAAGGACTCACACCACCAAGAGACAGCTGCTGCTTGCTGCCTTCTCTGGGAGGGGACCAAATTCCAGCCCTTTACTCCTATTGTCGATTCCCCTTGTCAGCAGGAAGTAGCCATAGAGAAATCCGTGCCCTATTCCATGATTATTAAAAGGCTGGAATGTAAGGTCCACTCCAGGATGGCAAGCAGACTCCACCCTCCTCGCAGCAAAGTCTCTACCCAGTACCTGCGTTACCTAGGCAACTGGCACACCTAGAAGAGGTCACATCTGCATCCGCTGAGGTCACATCTGAATTTGATGTGGCCACACTTTTCTCCACCCATACCCTAGATAAGGCCTAGCCCAGGCCCAGATGCCCTCTTTTCTAGCTCTTTTCTAGCTCTTTCCCACCTCTTTCCCAGGCCTTTCCCAGCCACATGGGGGGCCAACGTGGCCTGGTGCCAGCCAGAACGATGAATAAACCTATCCCTTATCTGAAGAAAAAAAAAAAAAAAAGAAATCTGACTATCCTCTAGAAAGATCATACAATATACACATAAAAGAAATACCATCCAAATGAATTTCACTTTTTAGCCATTTCTACTACTAAAGTACTGTACAAATAAGTAGTAATCTTGGATCTTAAATACTAATCTAGTTGAAAGTAAATACTGTTAAGGACCTGGATGGTGAAAAAATAGTCCACCTGCCTGAAAATTTATACGTGATATATAACTTGTTTTAAGCCATTTTATTTGGGGTATAGTTTATCAAACAGCAATACATGCTATGATTGGATATCATGTATATGTTAGCAAAAAACTCACTGAATTTCTTCACATGGTAAATGTGAAGAATTGGATTACCACTTACCTTTCATTTATTGAGCATCAGCTATGCTCTAAGGGCAGCACTTCACATTTATTGTCTCTTTTAATCTTATATAAATTATAAAATGGTGCCTAACACTATTCAATCGTATTCTGTGAATCAGTGGCTCACACCTGTAATAGTAGCTTTTCAAGAGGCTGAGATGTAAGTATCACAGTTGAAAGCCACCCTGGGCTGAGAAGTTCCCATGAGATTCTTATCGCCAATTAACCACAACAAAACTGGAAGTGGCACTGTGGCTCAAAGTGGTAGAACACTAACCTTGAGCAAAAGAGCCCAAGGACAATGCCCAGGCCCTGAGTTCAAGCCCCACAACTGACAAAAAAAAAATCAATTGACTCACAGCTGTGTATATGTGTGTGCACACACACTGGCATGTGCACCCATTTAACTCTGTAATACTGAGCCTGGACTCAAAGAATCATATTTTCAGAATAATTCCTTAGTTAATTCTGACTAAACTTTATGGCTAGGAAGTACCAAAGGTAGACTGGAAGTAAGGAAAAGAAAGGAACATCTTTTTTTTTGGGGGGGGGGTCCCATCGTGGGGCCTGAACTCTGGGCCTGGGTGCTGTCCCTCAACTCTTCAGCTCAAGGCTAGCGCTCTACCACTTGAGCCACATTGCCACTTCCGGCTTTTTTCTTTTTGCTTATGTGGTGCTGAGGAATTGAACCCAGGGCCTCATGCATGCAAGGCAAGCTCTCTACACTGAGCCACCTTCCCAGCCCCAACATCTTTTTTGAGCCACTCTGTTTGCATCATTTCGATAATGGGAATTATCTCCTCTCAACTATCTGAGATCAACACTTCCAAAAGCAGCCTCAGGACACTTTCTCAAAGAACAGAGAGGCAGTCACCTGTGCCATTTTCTCAGTGGTTCAAACACCAGCCCTATAGTTCCATCATCCAGCCTCCAGTGATATGTTTAACAAATTTGCTTCAAGTCATTCAATAACAAAATGAATGGCACATTACAGATAAAGATGCAATCTTCCCTTTTATTCGGTATGATCCCCTGCTCTCCAAAGGATCTCCCTATACAGTATTAGTAGATATTGTTTATTTGATAACTACTTTTAAACTTTATTATTTTTTCAAACATTTTATTAAAGTTGGGAGCTAGTGACTCATGTTTGTAATCTTAGCTATGAAGGAGGCTAAGATCTGAGGATCATGGTTCAGAGCTAGCCAGGGAGGAAAATACATGAGATTCTTATCTCCAAAAACCATCAAAAAGCTAGAAGTGAAGCAAAGACTCAAGTGGTAAAATGCTATTACTGGTCAAAAAAGCTTAGCACCCGGGTCCAGACTTCAATCCTCATGATTCACACACACATATATACGCACACACACACACACACACACACACACACACACACACACACACACACACACACATAGAGTTTCCTGATTCTATGAAAAATTCATAGTATTGAATATTGTGTTTTCATAACATTGAGCCATCATTTTTCTTCCACATCATTTTTAATTATCTTGGTTATTATATAAAGATAGATGCTCATTTTACTGGATATGTAGAATTCTATTAAGTGACTACAACACTATTCATTGTGGTGGTTTTTTTCATAAATTTTTAATCATTTTTCACGATCAAACGATTCATTTCAGGAATGCAAAGCTGGTTCAATATACACAAATTAACTAATATAATTCATCACATCAACAAGAGCAAGGATAAGAATCACATGATTATCTCAATAGATGCAGAAAAAGCATTTGACAAGATCCAACACCTCTTTATGATGAAGGCTCTAGAAGAACTAGGAATCCATGGAACATACCTCAGTACAATAAAGGCTGTATATGACAAAACTACAGCCAGCATTATACTTAATGGTGAAAAACTAAAGCCATTTCCTCTAAATTCAGGAATGAGACAAGGATGTCTACCCTCTCTACTTCATTTTTAATCATAACTCTGCCTTTTGAATCAGTTCTTACAAGATATCCATTTTCTGTTACAATATTGAAAATGGTCCTAACTAAATGTTTCTAAAATGTAGAGCTTCTATTACAGCAAATAGATGTTCTCTGTAGGAGACCATGTATAATGCCTGAGTCTTTGTAGCATCACCACAAAGCCAGAAAAGTAGTTATATAAAGGATAAAGCAGTCAACAGAAACAACAAACATACACAGAAAAAAAAGGAAAATTTTTATATCTGAAGTTAGAAAGATCAGCCAACTGCTTGCTTGGTTGATCTTTCTAGAATTTAACCACTAATATTTTATCACTAAAAGGCTCCCAATAAACTTTTCTAAGTTTCAAGAAGTTGTCTCATGCCAAAGTCTTTGCTGTTCTTTGAAGAGGAACCAATTACAAAATGATTGCATTTGACTGATAGACAACAAATAGCTTTCCACTGTGATTAAGTTATAAAATTTGGGGGTGATAAATTAAAAATCTAGTCAGAGCAAAGGTATTTTCTTTCAGGTAGCTATTTATCTCAGCTTTCCCCAGATGTTTATAGTTTGCATGGACTAGGATTTCACAAATGTGATAAGAGAAAAATTTAAAAAATAAAGATAAAGATGGAAGTCTCACTTTACCAAAAATTGTTTAGCCCCAGAATCACATGTATATACTGGCATTCTGTTCTCTATTTCATGATAAAGTCCTTTTTAACAATTGATTATGGCATGATTCCCACAAAGTTCAAAACTTTTCAATTCTTCAATACAACAAAATGAGCCCAAAATTAAGCATTAAAACCAGGGTATTTTGAGAGTGAAAGGAAGTGTTAGAAATAACTGCCTATAAGAATGAAAATGGAGGGCTGGGAAGGTGACTCAGTGGTAGAGTGTTTGCCTTACATGCATGATGCCCTGCATTCGATTCCTCAACACCACATAAGCAGAAAAAGCCGGAGTGGCACTGTGGCTCAAGCAGTAGAGCGCTAGCCTGGAGCTGAATAGCTGAGGGACAGCACCCAGGCGCAGAGTTCAGGCCCCACCACCAACCAAAAAAAAAAAAAGAAGAAGAAGAATGAAAATGGAACACATACCTTAAATAAATGTAGGTAACTTTTAAAAGACAGAAATCTCCAAGCTTATAATGTTGTTTTCATCTTATATATAGGAAGAATAAATGCCAGAGAGGTCAAATAACTTGACTAAAATCACCTAGCTAGTAAGTAGTGCGTGTTATAGAAGATACAGTGTTTGTGTCTGTGGAACTTGCTTTATATCATTGTCTATCAAGGTCTGTGAGGTGTGTCATGGGTACTTAAATTGCTAGCCACCTACAAGATGATTTCAGTGGTTTAAAACAATGGGTTCATATGCTTAAAAATACTTCTTTCATTAGATTAAAAATGGTGTTTCAATTCACCATCTTGCTTATGAAGAATTTCCAACACTTTCTAAAGTGAAGCAAAAATATAGTAGCGACAAATGAAAAAGAATAAAGCATATTGACACTTTTTATAAAATGTTCAATAAAAAAAATCAGGTTGTTAACAGTCAATCCTCACTGTTCATTGGCTTCCTATGTGTGAATTTATCTACTTGCTAAAGTTTCCGTGGTCAGTCTTTTCCATGTTTATAGTGTGGGATGATGATAATGTTTATCTCTTGACGTTTCATTGCTCACAGGTTTTAGGCCTCACCTCTCTTTCCTTGCATTTCAAATCTGGAAAGTCCATTGCTCCTTCATTGGAGTACTTGAGTATTCAAAGCATACAAAGACCTGCTTGTAATCAAAGTAAAAAAAAAACCCAGGACAGGCTCCTTTCCCTGAACTCATATCATTTGAACCTACATAAAGCAGCTATCCTGTTCTAACCAGAATAGTTAGTTACTTCAATGTAAATAACAAACTCCTTACCCTCTTCATCTATGTGGCAAGATCACTCTAAATCTTAAATTTAAATTTTAAGTAGGGGTAGAAGACATCTGCTTCTGCAGGTGATTGTGACATATAAATATGTGTTCATTTTCTGTTTTTAATTATCATGTGTCACTTTTTAGTTTGCAGAGAGATTCTATTCTCAAGGTACAAAATATCTAACAGAAACATTATTCTGGAAAGAATCAGAATGGTTTATGTGGAGGAAAGCTCTTAGTTTGTAACAGAGACAGGGTAATTAGTAAATATGTGTTTATCCATCCTGATAGTAACACATGCTGTGCACCTAATATATTACAATGATGGCTAATATTTTACTTTGTTTTTATTTACTGATCTGTATCTATGAAGATTCTGTCTTCTTTTCTTTGTTTATTTTTCTTGTCATAAAAGATAGGTGGGATTTATAGCCATTTTGTAAATCCCCCAACAAGTATTTATTAAAATGAAAACCTGGCAAATAACCAGAACATCTCCCTCAAATCATAAACATTCAAATCTTCAGGGATTAGCAACTAAACTTTTGATCTAAACACATGTTGACCTTTGTAGTGCCTTCAAGGAACACACTGCTAGGTAGCCCTAGGCATGGATTTTAGTAGGGCTTAAAACTTACACACAGAGCCACAGAGGTATCATCCATTCTGAAATAGTTAGCAATTTATGGGTCAATCCTTTCTGTCTCTCCAGACCATCAAGAGAAGCCTAACCCTCAGAACACTCCCTGCAAACTACAAAACCCACCCACCATGAGAGCAGAACAGGTGCCAGGATGCAAAATATGTGCCAACTCTCAATTTCATCCGGAATAATTTCTGTACAGTTTCTATTTTCATCAAAAAAAGCTGGCATATACCACTGGAGAGGACAATTAAGAGATTGTTAAATGAGGAAAACAACACCTCTCCAGATGCATAATTTAAGACACTGGAATTAAGAGCACCATTATACAATATTTTTAGAAAGATTGCTCCAACTGGATGATATTCCTCATAAAGATAGCAGGAGGGGCTTCTGCTGCCTACTTCACAGTGTGACTTACTCCTTAGCTACTATCATTATACTACTGAAAGCATTTACTATTATATATATATATATATATATATATATATATATATACATACATATATATATATCAGCTTGCTTTCTGAACCAGTATTCTAATGATTAAAAACACTTATGCACTACATATGAACATGGATATGAAATCTAGTGTGTTTCCCTCCCTTCCCCATTTCTCACATTTATATGAATAATTTACAAATATGTTCCTCCCTGGGGTTGAAGCAAAATGTAAGCACTGGTTCTTCTTTAAAAGGATCTTGAAAAATATCCTAAGAGAATCCAGGTTAGGCAAAGCTATGGGATAAAGAGACTTTATTCCATTAAATTTTAAGAATTGAAATGGAAACAATTCCATATATTTTTAAAATTGTACCATCATCAAAATTAACTAAAACTACGTTTTTGTAGCTAAGAGTATTATAGGTAGAAGAAGTTGGATCTTTCTCCAAAAAACATTGTTTTCCAAAAGCAGTCTCCTTTATCTATGCTAACAGCACACCAATGATGTTCAACTATCCAGTGATACATGCTTCAGGGGACACTAAGTCCCTTTTCAATACTATGACTTCATCTCCTTTGCTAGTGATTTATACATAAAAGATATGACTTATCTCTTAGGCATTGTGGGACATCTTCTGAGGGACTCTAGGACTTATATTGACTTCACATTCTTTATGCATTTAAATAATATTGTTGCTTCTCATGCCATGCTGGCATAAAATAATTGATTATTTTGAAGCAGGTTGATAATTTCTAGATATACATAGCTTACTAACACTGCACCAAGATGATGTAAATAACCTAAACAGTTCTATAAAAAAAAACAAGAGTGAAGTTGTAACAGATTTTTCCAACAAAGAAAAGCCAAAAACTGTATGGATTCACAGCTAAATTCTACCAAACCTTTAAAGAACTAACACTAATGATCCCCAAAATGTTCCATAAAATAGAAAGAGAAGGAGCACTACCAAACTCATTATATGATTAAGTATTATCCCGATTAAAAACCAAATAAGTATACAATAAAAAAATACATAAAAAGAACAATGGACCAATTCCCTTGGTGAACATGGATGCAAATTTTCTTAATAAACTATTCTGGTTTCTCTTCAGATTGTATAAATCATTCAACTTTTATTTAAAAAATCTTAATATAATACTTTCAAACAATTCAACATTTTATTTTTTTATTTTTTTGGGGGGGGTGGGGGTTCTGGTCGTAGGGCTCGAACTCAGCACCTGGGCACTGTCACTCAGCTCTTCAGCTCAAGGCTAATGCTCTACCACTTGAGCCACAGCACCACTTCCAGCTGTTTTCTTTTTTCTTATGTGGTGCTGAGGAATGAAACCCAGGGCCTCATGCATGCAAGGCAAGCACTCTCCACTGAGCCACCTTCCCAGCCCTTCAATAACATTTTAACAGAACATAAACCATGATAAAGTTGGTGTTACTCCAAGAATGCAAGGATGACTTAAAACATGAAAATGATTAAATACATCAGAATACCTAAACAGAATCTGGGACAAAAAAAATTACATGATTGTCTCTCAATAGATGCAGAACAGGATTTTATAAATTCAACTTTCCTTCATGGTGAAATCCCTGAATAAACAAGAAATATAAGGAAACTAGTTCAACTTATAAAAAGCCAACTGGGAAAACCTAAAAGCATTTACCCTAAAATCAGATAAGGATATCTACTCTCTCCATTCCTATTCAATAGAGTGTTTTTTACTTAGCCACAGCAATAAGGCAAGAGAAAGAAATATAAGAGACTCAAGTAGGAAAGGAAGAAGTAAAATATGAGGCCATATTTAAAAGATCACAGAGATTCCATCACAAAACTTTTAGATCTATTAACACCTTCTGTGAAGTAGCAAGAAACAAAATCAAGATTTAAAACTCAGTAGTTTTCTTATATACTAACAATAAACTTTCTGAGAAAGAAATTAAGAAAACAATTACTTTCACAATAACCTCAGAAAGAAAAAGTGAAGGAAGAAGGAAGAAGGAGGAGGAGGAGGAAAGGAAGAAGGAGGAAGAAGAAGAGGAGAAAGAGAAGGTAAAAAAGGTAAAGAAAGGGAAGGGAAGAGGAAGGGGAAGGGAAAAGGAAAGGAAAGGAAGGAAATGGGGAAGGAAAGGGAAGGAAAGGAGGCAAACCAAGGAAGTAAATGACTTCTACAAAAGTAAATGACTTCTATGAAAACTTATTATAAAACACTAAAGTAAGAAATTGAAAAAGACATTATAAATAGAAGGTCCTCTCATGTTTATGGATCTTCAGAAATAATATTGTGAAAATGACTGTGTTACTTAAAGAAATCTACAGATTCAATAGAATCCTATGTTGGTGGGAATGTAAGCTTGTTTGGAGTTTCTTCAAAGAACTAAACAAGTTCAACAAGAAATGTACTCACCACCTTATGTGTGTGTGTGTGTGTGTATGGAGATATATATATATATATATACATATATCCATATATACACATATATATCAGTAACAGTAAAGTACAGTAAAGTTAAATTTAAAAAAAATCTAGCTTGTATCTAACAAGAAAAAAAGAACTAAACATACAGTTAACCTATGACCCAGAAATTCACTCCTCAGCATTTATCCAATGCAGCACAAATGAAGCTACACTAAAACCACCAGCACAACCATGTTCTTTGCAGCATTATTTACCATAGGCAAAATATGGAATCAGCTCAGATGTCCCTCAATGGATTAATGGATCAAGAAAATGTGATACATAAATATATGAATTTTACTCATCTATCAGAAAAATGATATTGTGCCATTTGTAAGGAAATGGAAAGACTTAGGAAAAATATTAAGATCTAGAGAAACACCTGTTGCATAGTTTTCCTCATTTGTGGGTAGCTAGAATGTGCCTATAAATCTACAAGTAAACACACACTTGGTGGTCTGCAAGCCCTTACAAATCAATTAACTGGAGTGTAATAGACTATGGAGAGGTCAAATAGTATAATGCTCTAGAAAGACCAAGTCAAAGCCCAACAAAATAAGTAGCAGGAAATGGTTAATTGCAAGAGTCGAGGATGGGCACAGGGGAGAGGGGTAGAAAAAAGAAGTGGAAGAACAGGAAAATGCAGGCAAGAATTCTTTGTACATACCACAGAATTGAAAAATATAAGGGAAGGAGTAGTTTGAAGTGGAGTGAAAGTGTTGAAGGGATGATACAGATCGAGATGCATTGTACGCATAAACTGTTTAGTTAAATTGAAAAAATGTACTACTACATAACCTAAAAATTTGAAAAATTTGAGGGAAGGGGTGGATTGGGAAGGATGGGTGAGAATGTTGAAAGGGGTGACATTGATTATGATGCGTTGTATTTATAAACTGCTTTGGTGAATATCATCTCCTTTGTACAACTACTTAAATACAACAAAAATATTCAAAGACATTCTTCACAGAAATTGAAAAAAATAAAAAATTATATGGAAGAACAAGACTTCAAATAACAAATGCAATCCTGAGCAAGAGGAGAAACATTTGTGGTAACACAACTCCTGACCTCAAATTATACTTCAAAGCTGTAATAACAAAGACCTCATTGTACTGACACATGTAATAGACCACAAGACTCAGAAATGAGCTCATGAAGCTACAAATTTCTGATTATTTTTTAAATACAGTATTTATAATCATAACATTCTTGACTAAGATGCCAAAAACTTATGTGTGGAAAAAAAGAGTCTTTATAACAAATGGTGCAAGGAAAACTGGATATCAGTTTCAAAAAGACTAAAACTAGACCATTGTCTCTCATTCTGTCAATGATAAATTTAAATTGGATCAGAGACCAAATAAAAGATCAAAAACTGCCTGGCGCCGGTGGCTCACACCTGTAATCCTAGCTAGTCAGGAGGCTGAGATCTGAGGATGGTAGTTCAAAGCCAGCATAGGCAGGAAAGTTCATGAGATTTTTATCTCCAATGAACCATTCAGAAAACTGGAAGTGGTGCTGTGGCTCAAGTGGTAGAGTGCTAGCCTTGAGCTGAAGAGCTCAGGAACAGTGTCCAGTGCCCTGGCCCAGAGTTCAAGCCCCACTTCCAACAACAACAAAAACAAAAAATCAAAAACTGAAACTGGTAGTGAAAAAAAAAGGAGAGAATTTTAACATACAAGAATGGGCAGTCAGATTCATAAAAACACTGTTTTCTCCTTTATTTAGAATCTACACACATAAATGCACATACACAAGTATGAAAAATATCATAAAATTAACAATCTATTAATTGGGTAGGAATAGGAGTAAGAGGACAAGAGATGAAGAAGGTGACTTAAACTAAATTGCACTATATGTGTGAGTCACAACGTAACCCATTATTTAGCACAGTAAAATAAAATATTTGGGGTATTTATTTATTTAGTCAGTCATGGGGCTTGAACTCTTGGCCTGGGTGCTGTCCCTCCGCTCTTCAGCTCAAGGCTAGCACTCTATCACTTGAGCCACAGTGCCATTTCTGGTTTTCTGGTGGTTTATCCTTGATAAGAGTTTCACAGATGGCTGGGATGTAGCTCAGTGGCAAAAAGCTTGCCTAGCAAGTGCAACATTCTGGGTTTGATCCCCAGTACCAAAAAAGAAAAGACAAAAAAAAAAGAGAGTTTCATGGACTTTCCTGCCTGCCCGGGTTGGCTTTGAACCACAATCCTTAGATCTCAGCCTCCTGAGTAGCTAGGATTACAGGCGTGTGGCACCAGACCCTGGCTAAAATAAAATGTTAAGATACTAAAATCATATATTAAAGTTCCTTTCCAACTATCTCCAGACTCTTCTCAAGGCATTGTTGAGAACATTCCTCACTCATAAGCATCTCTCCATGCCAAGTTATTAGATGTGACTCTATCATCTTCACACAGGCTTTCCAGGCAGGCACTGTTCCATAATATTCTCAATATACTTCTACCTAAGTGGGGTCTTCTTCTGTTCACAATAGCCTCTGTAAACACAGTTGAACAAACACTCTTTTATATATCTCTGTTTATTGCTCATATATTATTTATATTCATTAAATATTTGATGAGGTTTATATAAGAATATATATATTCAAAAATCAAATAAATCCCCCAGTGTAAATATATTATGTATTCTATGTGCCAATAACAATTGTAGAAAGAGATTTAACTATATTAATAAATATTCTTTACAATTACTGCACATGTAACTTATTTTACTATGTGCATTCTTATAGCAAAAGAAACCATGATTAACCATGATTAATTACCCAAAAATCATACAACAAGGAATTAGTACAAGCAGAAGTTGAGCGTAGGAGACCTGGCTCAAAGTTGGCAATACAGAATGTATTCAGGTAAACATTCCTCCGATACACTCATGAATCAAGCTGCGCCCACTAACTGCAAGTTCATAGTATTTGCCTCACATGGAGTCTAGCTTATGTAGAGAGGAATGCACATCTGTAAAGCACTCAATGAAGGAGCATCATAGAAGATATGATTACCTATACACAATATGGATTGTTACTGAGGCGGGTAGCTAGAAGGGATTGCATTTCCACTGAAATGCAGCAAAATAACTTGTTCTCAAATAGGTGGTGATTAAATTTGATTCAACTCATTTTAAGGCAAAATTTTAAAGTTTCTTTTGCCATCTACCAGCCAGATGGAGATTATGTATAAGCCTTGTTTGATAATAGTGCTAAATGACAAAGGAATACAGGTCTTTGTAGGTCTCTGAGGGAGGAAAGTTGCAAGCACTGGTAATATTAACATTGGACTAAAAGCATGTAAGAGTCTTCTGCTGTCTTTTTAAAGACTTTTAAAACTAGGTTTTCAATAACTAATGTGAAAATGTAGTAAGTGCTGAAATAACATATGAATTTGTTGATGAGGTTCATACTGTATAATGTGAAATAGGCATTTTTATTTCTGTAAATGCTGTAATTCAGAAGGATTGATTAGCTTGACTGTGGTTGTACAATTCAAGAGTATGTGATTCTCACAGCTATACAGTGCTACCACATCATGCATCTTGCTTTTGAGGTTGTTATAAAGCACAGTGTCTCTTTGCCAGCATCATGAACAAGAGATCACCCTAAACCAAGTTCATTCACTCACTATTTCCTGGCTAATAGGCTTGATTTGTACTTGTGCAGCCTGAGTGATAAGAGTGCATTTTGCCTAACTCATTCAGCCCAATGCTTCCCCAATTTCTACAACTTTTGATTCCCCTTTAACAAGTTCATCTGGAAGATTTTGAAAGGTTTTCTTCTCTTGTGGAGGGAATAGAAACCACTCTTCCCTCTTTGTACTTAGACCTGGATAAGGATGATAGGAGCTGTCCTACTAATTTTCCAACCATGAAACAAACTTAAAACCATCACAGAGAGGGATTGATTGATCAAGTCCAGTGATAACATAGCTCTCAATAACTTCTGCTGTTTTTTAATTAATTTGTTTGCTTATTTATGTGCATGCATGCATGCATGCGTACATGTGTGCGTGTGTGCATGTGTGTGTGTGTGTGTGTGTGTGTGTGTGTGTGTGTGTGTGTGTGTGTGTGTGTGTTCATCCTGTGGCTTCAAATCAGAGCCATTTTTCTCAAGGCTAGTGCTCTACTACTTGAACCACAGCTCCACTTCTGGCTTTTTGGTAGTTTATTTGAGATAAGGGTCTCATAGACTTTCCTGTCTAGGCTGGCTTTGAACCATAATTCTCAGATCTCAGCCTCCTGAGAAACTAAGATTGCAGGTGTGACCCATGGGCACCCAGAAATAACTTTGAATATATGAAAATAAAAATTCTATATGGGTAGGGTATTGTGGTTAGGTTTTTTTCCTTGCTTATGTTTTTAAAGCTAAAACAAGTTTTAACCAAATAAACCCTTATTATTTTTTATTATTAACTTTTTAATATAATCCATACCAATTATAGTTAATATCAGGACAAAGTCTTTAGAACACTTTACAATTATCAGTACTTGAAAGTTGCTTTTGTTTTGCTTTTGTATTTATTTTTAATTTTTTGAAAGTTATATTTATATTTATTATAAGGCTAAGAATTTATTTTCAGTAGCCAACTGCACAGAAAGAGTTTAGTTTATTAAATATAAAAGTTTTCACCAGCTGTAGGTAGATGGCTCATGCTTATAACCTTAGCTACTCAGAAGGCTGAGATTAGAGGATTGAGATTTGAAATCAGCCTGGGCATTCTAAAGACTCTTATTCCTAATTAACCAGCAAAATGCCAGAAGTAGAGTTGTGACTCAAGTGTTAGAGTGTCAATCCTGCATGAAAAAACCACAAGACCACAAATCTGAATTGAAGTATCCAGTATGGATACACACACACACACAAATTATTACATGTTAAGTATTCATTCATTTGCACAAATCTATTTGTGTGATTACTTGTGTATGTGTGTGTACAAAGGAAAGTTAGAAGAAGGTCAAAGAATAGGGAAATCTGCTGGAAAACAATGAACAATTTAATAGTTTGTTTTGGAATATTGAATCAGACGTTCTACAGAATTGAAAGAAGACAGTAGAGAAGTGTTTCCTCTTTATCAGCTTTATTTGTTGTGCAACCTTAGACTTTCTAAGTTTTGTCTGGAGATGACAGCCGATTGATTGTGTGAGTTTCCAGTGTCTGCACAGTCAGCTGCCAATTGAAAGCTGCCAGTGCACAGAGAGCAGTTGTTCCCAGTGTTATAATCTAGCAATGACAACAATCTTGACTATCAAAGTAACTTTGGTAAAAGACATAACAAATCTTCAAAGTAATTTCCTTATGTTTTGAAATTTATGTTTTCCTGAAAGCTGTATATTCACTGAATTATTCACTGAATGCGCTTATTTAACTGCCTTTTAGTTTTGAAACTGTTTTGTTTTGTTTTGTTTTATTTGTCAGTCGTGGGACTTGAACTCTGAGCCTGGTCACTGTCCCTCAGCTCTTTAGCTCAAGGCTAGCACTCAACCACTTGAGACACAGCACTACTTTTGGTTTTCTGGTGGTTTATTGGAGATAAGAGGCTCACAGACTGTCCTGCCAGGACTGGCTTTGAACCACACTCCTCAGATCTCAGCCTCTTGAGTAGCTAGGATTACAGGCTTGAGCCACTGTCACTTGGTATGAAACTATTTTATTCTTAACACTACCTTAGAACTTCAGTAAGAGGCAAAAACAACATGAAATTTATGTGCTAAGACAGATAATGTGAACTTAAGCAACTTTCTACTCTGTCCCCAAACTATATTAAAGTGTATGACAAAATGCTCCTAGAATAAAATTCCAGTGTTAGTAAGTTGGGCAATTTTCAAAAGAAATTAAGGTCTATACATATTATTTGTCCTTTGTATAAACTACTTTTAATTCTATGCTTCATCCTGTTAGGCTAAGGGTTATTCTAAACTCACTGGAGTATGAGAAAATGTAGATGGCCCTAAATTCTGTTTCAAATTATCTCTCTCTGCTTTTAAGATAATATTATAAAATCAGTTCTACAACTTGATAAAATACCTTGAGCCACTGGAAATTGACTCTAAAAAGTCATTTGAATTTTGTCTCTTCTGTAGTTTATTTGGAGGCATTTTACATGTCTTGCATTCCAAATAAGGATGTTTTGCAATTTCAAAATTTCTATGAGACAAGCCATTATTTTCATAATGTAATCTAGGATGTAATCTAATAAATTTATATCTAATCCTATCTTAAGTTTCTTTGCATAACTTAATGGGCTAAGCATTTAGAGATTCAGCTTCAATTCCAGATACTGACACAAAAATCACTTTATAATACATGGAAATCCATCTTGCTCTTCTTAATTATCAGCTTCTTCCAACTATAGTGCTTACTATAGTTAAATCTGTCTTGCATAACAATATCAAACATAGAAAGAGTTTTTGAAGTCTTTATAAAGAGGTTAGTTTTCATACAGAAAAATTAATATAGTCTATATATGGACAAATTATAGAGAACAAATGAAGCTAATTTGATTTCATTCTGATCAGAGAAAACAAATAAATACATACATATATATATATACATATATATATACTTACTCATTGCATGTGGTTAATTTAAAATTTTGAACTGGATATGGTTACCCACATCTCCCACCTCATCCCTCCTTCCTATCCTGCAAGCAAGAATCTTTGATCACTTGAATGTGTTGAAACCATACCATAAATATATACAATTATATATTAACCCAAAACAAAATTTTAAGTCTATTCTTGAAAATTATCAAGCTTTAATAACTCTCATAATGGTTCTATATATAAATTTGGGGATTATTTCTATTTTAATAATATTGTCTTAATAATTGTATGCTTTCCAGAAGGATGGCCAAAAGACACATGAAGAAATGCTCAACCTCTCTAGCCATAAAAGAAATGCAAATCAAAACAACAATAAGATACCACCTCACCCCAGTTAGAATGGCTATAATCAAGAAATCTAATAACAACAGATGCTGAAGGAGATGTGGACAGAAGGGAACCTTACTGCATTGTTGGTGGGAGTGTAAACTTGTTCAACCACTTTGGAAAGCAGTATGGAGGTTCCTCAAAAGACTCCACATAGAGCTCCCCTATGACCCAGCAATCCCACTTTTGGGCATTTACCCAAAGGATCACAAACAAGACCATACTAAAGCTACCAGCACAACTATCTTTATTGCAGCATTATTTACCATAGCTAAGATATGGAACCAACCAGATGCCCCTCAGTAGATGAATGGATCAAGAAAATGTGGTGTATATATACAATGGAATTCTATGCCTCCATCAAAAAGAATGATATTGCCCCATTTGTTAGGAAATGGAAAGACTTGGACAAAATTATAGTAAGTGAAGTAAACCAGGCCCAAAGAAACATAAGTCCCATGGTTCCCTTATTTTCAATAACTAGTATATGTCTGAGACAAGCAGAAAAGTTCAGATAAGTTGATCTTAGGTGAAATGAACCCCAAGATAAGTATTCAAATGTTTTTTTTTTTTCTTTCATGCGATTGTTTCTAACATATTTATAAGATGATTTCTTTGTTGCTTTGTACGTCCTTCCCTCATGGTATAACCTCTGCTCTCACTGTATTTGATGTTGGTATAATTTGTGGAGGGGAAGGGCAAAAACAAATCGTTTAAATAGGTATACAGGTGGACCCATTGCAACAATGAGATGTACAAGTCATTATGTCGAAAACGAACTTTACAACTTTGGGGGGGGGAGAAGGAGGGAAGATGGGAAGGGATGGGAAGGGGAAACAAAGGCAACAATGCTTGATAAGAAATGTACTCATTACCTTGCCCATGTAATTGTAACCCCTCTGTACAGTATTTTCACAATAAAAAATAATAGTATTCTTTCCAATCCATAGTCACAAAGTATATTTTATATTTGCTTTACATTTCAAGTATTTTCAATAATAATAATGACATATTATAATATGTCATTAAGTTTTGTGAGATACTTTTAGTGATTGTTTTTATTTAGTATTAGAAAAAGAATTGTTTTCTTAATCATTTTAGTTTTTCCACTATTTGTTAGAAAGCTAGAACTCATGCCTGAATATTAATATGTGCTGCAATAACCTTGAACTTGTTTATGATTCCCAGTTGGTGTTTTGTTAATTATGACTGCTCTATATAAGATAATATTGTTTCCAGTTAAGAGTTTCCTTTACATTCTGAATATAACCCATTTCCTCCTCCTTCTTCTTCTGGCTTTAATGTTACTAGCACCACATAGGGAAATATCAAATACTCAAAATACTACTTATTTAGCAAATGAATTTTTATAAATTTTACTGTGTTTAAAAGCACAAAGCATAACATTTTAACGTAAGCCTTAACTAATCATATGTCTCTTTTCTGGACATTTCCTACACACTCTAAAAGTGGAACCGCTATGCAATTTTCTTCTCTTAACTTTCCCCACTCTAACTCCTCCTGAACTCCTGACATTTCCTGTCACTCTCTCTCTCTCTCTGAAGAGTTGACTCTGTACATGAACCAATCTTCCAGCTGAGGATAAATGCAAGCTGAGTTATACAGAGTAATATATCTCTCTTCCGCAAAGAAAGGTTGCCTTTCCATGGGCTCAACCTCAGGACAAGGGAGAATATTTCCCTGAAAGAATAGCATCCAAATAGTGAAATTTCAGTTTCATTCCACTAACAGAATGAGTGTAATATATTCATCAAAGGAGGGGGAGGAAAAAATTAATTTTTTTGTATTTTCAAATACAGCAAGAATCACCACATATACTATCTGTCTGTATAGAAAGAGGAAAAAGGGAATAGGAAAAAATTAAGGATGACATTGTTAAAGGGAAATTACCACAGAACTGGAAAATATGTGTTTAGGATATACAGTGTTCAGTGATAGGATCTTTGCAGACTTGCTTGTAAAAACATAAAATGGATAAAGTGTGTGTTAAATCAGTTTTCTTTTTAATTTAGATAAGCAAAGAAGGCACATACAGCCTTAGAGATGATTGATTATAGTAAAGGACAAGTAAGTCTGGTCCCAAATTTTATAGTGTTCATTCCTCACTATGACATAGGTGCTGATCAGACAACATTGGTAATTGCATTTGAATTCTGTCTACAAAGCAGCTACAATTATTTACTGAAATTCAAATTCAAAAAAAGTCATTATACTGAAATTCAAATTCATAAACAAATCATAAAGCCACTTAACTTTTGATCTGAGAATTTTGGAAAACCCACATGAGTTCTTAAAAATCCACTCGAATTGGCTGGATCTACTTCATAGCAGTTAAACTAAATGTTGGTGGTTCATCTTATCAGAAAACTATAAATGGAGTTTCCAAGAATATTCTATTTTGAGTAAAATGAAGATCTGGTGTCTGAAGCAGGAAGATTGATTACAGCCTTTAGGTGATGAGAGTGAAATTAGATTAGCCTCCACTTGAGAACTTGGAACCCCAGCTGGATAAGAGGTGGAAGGAAAATTGCGCAAGGCAGAATGATTAGTTTGTTTGCACATCTTTGTAAGCTGTCTCACACTTTACCTCACACCTCTTTTTATTGAGGAGTCACCCCTTGCTGTGTATTTCACTGTGTGAAGTAAAGACGCTTTTTGCTTAATTTGCAATGGACCAAAAGAGATCACTGAATTCTTTATTAAACAGATG
This sequence comes from Dipodomys merriami, assembly GCF_024711535.1. Classification (NCBI taxonomy): domain Eukaryota; kingdom Metazoa; phylum Chordata; class Mammalia; order Rodentia; family Heteromyidae; genus Dipodomys; species Dipodomys merriami. The sequence goes on from NW_027203048.1 coordinate 29,947,103, forward strand.
GACTAATGTGGGAACTGAAGACTCCATTACACTTTCTCTGCACAAGTGTGGTCACCAGCTCATTTCAACCTAAGCATTTGTGAGGGTAAACTGAAGCACTGACTATACTCACAGAGCAATGTATATGGGGTGAAATGAGGCTCCTATAAATAGAATATAGGAACTTGCTATCTATAAAAAATGCTGACACTTGAAGGAATACAATATTTTAAGCAGCTGGTTGGGTGAAGTTTGAGTTTCTCTTACCTTTATAGTTGAATGAGGGAGGATCATTGCACTATTTCCATACATGTGGATAATGTTACTTGATCAAATGCACAATCCCTTTATCATTTTCCCTATTCCTTTCCACACTCACTAAAATAATTTCAAAGGTTTCAACTGTTCAATTTTCATTGATATAGATATATATAGATATATAGATATAGATATAGATGAATATGGTACTTCAACAATATTCACACCCCCACTGGTACCCAAACCCCAACAAAGCCTGTCTTACTTTCCTATCCATCAGTTTTTAATGTATATTAATTATACAAAGGGTTTTGCCACAGTATTTCACACATGCATACATTATAATCAGATTAACCCTTCCACTAGTCTTCCTTTCTCCATTTCTCTACCTTTCAGTGAGTTTCCTTATGCAATCTTCATACATAGACCCAATGTACTTTAGAGAGATTATTTACCCTATCATTTTCGCTCTAGTCCTTAATCCCTAAAACACTACCACAATTAAAACTATGAACATATGTATTAATATATCTTTTAGGCATAGAGTCCACAAATGAGTGAAAACAATGTATTTGACTTTTTGATTTTGATCTATGTCACTTAACATTAAAATCTCCAGTTCAATTGATTTTCGTGCAAATTATAACTCTCTCTCTCTCTCTGTCTCTCTCTCTCTCTCTCTCTCTATATATATATATATATATATATCTGATATATATATCTGATATATATATATCAGATATATGCCGGAAAGTGGTATAACAGGGTCAATCTATTTTCAGTTTTAGAGAAAACTTCATATTGATTTTCATAGTTATCTTAAAAGATTTATTCAGCTCCCTGCTATCAGCCTTTTATGACCAATCAAATGTCCTCCAAGACCTAGAATCTGCTGAAGACTTTATTTCCCTGACCTATAACTCATATACACAGCTGCCATGAACATGCCACATCTTCTCAGGGTAAAATCCTGACTTTGTGTTGGTGATAAGTGAGAGCAGGGAAAGTCAAACAGAGAAATAAAGGATACAATATTTGATGCAGCCAAGGGAGAAATGAGTGAAGAAAGAAGGGGAAAACAAGGAGGTAACATTGTAGGAACAAAGAGTACTAGAACTTAGATAAGATTAAACCACAGGCTCTCAACAACTTACCTTTTAAGAAACTTTAGAAACATTCATCCTCAGTTTCTCGTGTGTGATTCAAAGATTATAGTACTTGTAGGACCTTCTTTGCTGATTGGTGTGAGACTCACACATAACCAAGTGGTGAACATGAACTGTACCCTGTAAAGCACCATAAACACCCCTGCTCTCCTGTTCATCTCCATTATATTCAATCTCTTCTCTACCATGAGGCTCAGAGTGGATTCATGTTGGCCCAAACAAGTTAATACCTACATATAAACACAGATTAACAATGCAAACAAATAAATGAGTAATAAAATAATAAGTTGGTAGAAATTTCATCATGGTCTCTTGGGAGCTTGAGTAGGAAATACAGGCCAGAAAGTTCAGTTATCATGACATCTGTATTGTGTGGGCTTTTTCCCAAAAGTGAATCCTAATGAACAAGTAGTTTCCTAAACTAAGAGTCAGACAGAGTATGCTAATGAAAGAATTCTGCTTGGAAGTGACTATTGCACAAATCTTTGGGTTCTGATAGCTTTCAGTTTCCATCCTGACACCACTGTCGATTGCTCAGTTTTCTCACCTATTGTGCATACTTGAACACCGAAAAGAAGCCTTCATACCTTGGTAACAGAAACTTCCCAAATCACTATCCAAATCACTATACACTAGAAACTCTTTCTAACTGGGCCTAATGGGCCAGTTACTTATGTACTTGACTGAGCAATGGTCAGAATGTTGCACAGCCTTTTCTGCCCATTGTATGTTGTTACCATGAACTCCCTAATGGGCATCCATTCTCTCTTTAAGTCTAAGGATAACAATAAGAAAACATAATTCCCTCCTTCAGTTGAGGTGAGTATAAGAGGGTACCTTAGAAATAGGATAACTTCATTAAAGGAACAAAAATGGTGACTGTCTCACAATTTCTCTCTTACTTATTCCCAATGATCTGTCTCCTATCTTACTCAGGAGTGATAAAATCAAAAGAACATAATGGATTATCCATCGTTCACAGGGAAGAGGGAATAATTTCTGAGCCTCCTCTTTTCTGATATATTCCAAACTTTGTCTTGAGTTTCATATTTTGAAATTGTCAGGCTTTTCAGAGAACATTTGTCTTTGTGCCTTGTGAAAGACAGAGAATAATTTCAGAATAAGATATGGCAAGTATATATGATTCTACAAAATTGTATTTAAGACAATTATTTGAGGTAATAACATGCCTTTAAGATTTTTTTTAGGATCTAATTCTTGAGGAAAATAATCACTTCAAAATCATTGGCAATGACAAAATAAAGTAGTTTTCGAAATCATTAATGACATTAAAAAGTCCTTTTCCTTGCTTTCATTTTTCTATCCAGTAATTAATGCTCCAATATTAAAATGCTCTTATAGTCTGAATTCATTATTATGCAAAAGAGATTTATTTAAATTTGCCATTTTCTCATTAAATTATCTCGCTTTACTTATTAGAATGTAATTATATATGGACTGTCTTGAAAATTATAAAACTGCCCTTGTAAACAAATATTTAAATTGCTGCATTTTTACTGGGTCATTCTGAAGGTCCCTAGGTAATAGACCTGGGTTATTTAATATATAATATGCTGGAAATTTTGAGGACTGCTTTTACTCCTTATGTCAGGAAATCCTCTGGCCCTTTTTTTTTTCACCTTTCTACTGGGGACAATAGCTGTGCAGAAAACTTGCAATGGGTTTTTAAAACAGACTAAGTTGTAACAACTATGCATTTTTGTACAGTCTGCTTCTTGGGCCGAGGGTACTGCTATTCCCCAGCTCCAATCTCTTTCTGTAGAGCCTTTCTCTTAAGGGAAGCACCCGTTCCTGTGCTGCTTTCCTCAATTATCTGAGGAAAATTAAAATATTTCATCCCAGCGGCTGGGAATGTGGCTCAGTGGTAGAGTGCTTACTTAGCATGAAGCCCTGGATTCAATTCCTCAGTACCACACACACAGAAAAAGCTAAAAGTGACACTGTGGCTCAAGTGGTAGAGTCCCAGTCTTGAGCAAAAGCAGCTCAGAGACAGTGCCCAGGCCCTGAGTTCAAGCACCAGGAATGGCAAAAAAGAAAAAGAAATCTCATTCTTCATGTCACACCACATGTACTTTTTACTGTACTCTGTGCAGTACCTGTTAATTACTTTTCCTATCCCTCCTTTGCACAACACCTTCATCCTTGCCAAAGAAAAATAGAATCTTTTTCATCTTTTATTCTAAACCAGAATTTTGGATGCTAGACTTTCAGGGACTATACACTGAGGTTGTTAAGAAATGAAATTCCAGCTGGGCACCAGTGGCTCACATCTGTAAGTAATCCTAGCTACTCAGGAGGCTGAGATCTGCAGATCATGGTTCAAAGCCAGCCCAGTCAAGAAAGTCCATGAGTCTCTCAGAAAACCAGGATGCAGTTGTGGTTTGAATCAATTGAGCACTAGCTTTGAACAGAAAACTCAAGGAAAGCACCCAGGTCCAGAGTTCAAGCCCAATGACTGACAAGAAAGGAAGGAAGAAAAGAAGACTTGAACTAATAGATTGAAAACCCTAGTTTTGAGCAGTCTGCTTATCTCACATGGACACACACACACACACACACACACACACACACACACACACACACACACACACACACACGCACACACACACACACACCCCTACACCACACCACTTCCCATCCCTTGCTGTGGATCCTGTTTTCTTTGACTAGTCCTTCATTTTTTTAATCAAAGTTAAAGTGCACTGAAATTCCCAAATTCAGCATTCAAACTATGATAGGGATAAAAACACATCCACAGCTGAGCTGTCAAATTTCTCAAGAGGAATCTTTTATGCTCTTCAATGAAATGATGCTTGCTTGACTCTTTTCTCCTTTTCCTCCCACATCTCACTGATGAAAAGTTTTGACTAATTCTAGAGAGTCATGTAATTGGATATTCACTCTTCATCTATTCAACTATAACCTAATCAGTCCTTGAGAAATATTGACTTACTCATCATCCTGTTATTACAACTCCAAACTCACAATTATCAAACTACATCACATGTTTGAATCAAGAAATAATTCATTGATTTGGTTCTTGATAATAATTCCTCATAAGCACAATAAGCATCACGTTGCCTAGACAGTTCTCTTTTAATTGTGGACTCCTGGTTTTACTGAGATTTATATGTTTTATCATTCAAAACAATCAATTGGAATAATAAGTTACTGGCATTAACAAAAAATGAAGAAAAAAGATAAAATTTTTCCCCACCTGCAAAGATAACAGAAACACAAACTAAAGCTAATTAAAGAACTCACCACAGAAACACAGAAATAAATAATAATTCTAGTAGTAACTTTAAAATATTGAAGGTGAAGTTTTAAATGTGGCTTAATTTTTTTCTAATACCATTATACAAAAGCATTGAATTTAGTACATATAATTAACTTTCATTGAGGAATTTAGGAACAATTTGCCATTTGTAACAGAGGGAATATTTGTACTCAGGCTAAAATATAATGGAATAAGAATGAAAAGTAAAACAAATAACACTTTCTGCTGTTATTTGCCCATAATGAATATCAATGTATGTTAAAAGCAAGTGAACTTATATCAATGCCATTTGAAAATACTTGACATTTTCAAGAATGTATTTTAAGCATAAAAAGATCATTTTTAACCATAAAAACAATAGGCAATTATGGCATAAGCACTGGATGCAATTGAAAAATAATAGAAAATGAAATGCTACACTTGAGGTTATTTCTCTAAGAACTTAATTGGGGCAGCAGAAGGTAGAGAAGGAAGTGTAATACTTTGGTCAAATTCAAAGTATGTTATATCATCTATGGATGTATGATGAAACTCCTTGTTCTGTACAGTTCATTATATGTCAGTTTCTAAAGAAAAATACTATGAAAATTGTTCCAATGAATATCTTAATGTTCTCAATGAATATCTTAAAAGGGAGAAGAAAGAGGACAAATAAAAGCAAGAATTGAATTACAGCTGTGTGTCAATAATGGGCCAGGATCCCTTTTTGCATCTTTAGGGATATTTTCCATTGTTCTTCTGTACATATTATATGACAGCCTTTACCCTACTCTCTGAACAAACTATGAAAATCATGTCACCCTGGATTTTATTTAGTAGTTAATTTCCTATGTCTGATTAGCTAGCATCTTCCTATTCTAACAAAAAGGTGTGTCTTCATCTTTCATATTGACTCTGCTCAGATCACTGAAGCATTCAGTCATACCTTCCACAGAAGTACTTCTAATATTATATTTGGTTTTGGTATCATTTCTTATATTAGGTTATAATCTCCATGGTTAGCAGATTTTATATATTTTTTTATTTTTATTTATTTATTTATTTTTTGGGTCCGGTCATGGGGCCTGACCTCTGGGCCTGGGCGCTGTCCTTCAGCTCTTCAGCTCAAAGCTAGCGCTCTACCACTTGAGCCATAGCACCACTTCCGGCTTTTTTCTTTTTGCTTATGTTGTGCTGGGGTATTGAACTCAGGGCCTCAGGCATGCAAGGCCACCTTCCCAGCTATATATATTTTTTTTATTGTAAAAACACTGAACAGAGGGGTTACAGTTACGTGAGTAAGGTGAGTACATTTGCTATCGAGCATTGTTACCTTCTCCTTTGTTTTTCCGCTAATATCCCTACCCTCTCCACCTGCCAAATTCATCCCTCCCCCACTGAAGTTTAAAGTTTGCTATCAACACAGTGTCTTGTACATCTCATTGTTACAATGGGTCAGCCTGTATCCTTATTTAAGCATTTTGTTATTTCCCTTCCCTTCCCCAAATTAGAAAAATGTATATATAAGATGCAAGGTATCAGAATCAAATGAAATGAAAACAGGTGTTTTACCGTGGGGGAAGAACATACAAAACAAACAAAAAAATCACATAGTATCTTATAAATACACTAAAAATAATAGCAAGCAAGCAAGAAAAAAACACTCATTTTTGGGTTCATTTCACTTATCATCTTATATGGTCATAATTACATAGCTTTTGACCTTTTCTGCTTATCCTAGATATATACTAGTTATTGCAAATAAGGGAAACATGAGACCTCTGCTTCTTTGGGCCTGGCTTACTTCACTTAATATAATTTTCTCCAAGTCTTTCCTAACATTCTTTCTTTCTGATGGAGGCATAGATTTCCATTGTCTATATATACCACATTTTCTTGATCCATTCTTCTACTGAGGGGCATTTGAGTTCATTCCATATCTTAGCTATGGTGAATAATACTGCAATAAACATAGTTGTGCTGGTAGCTTTAGTATAGCCTTGTTTGTGATCATTTGGGTAAATGCCCAAAAGTGGGATTGCTGGGTCATAGGGGAGCTCTATGTGGAGTCTTTTGAGGAACCTCCATACTGCTTTCCAAAGTGGTTGAACAAGTTTACACTCCCACCAACAATGCAGTGGGTTCCCTTCTGTCCACATCCCCTCCAGTATCTGTTGTTATTAGAGTTCTTGATTATAGCCATTCTAACGGGTGAGGTGGAATCTCAATGTTGTTTTGATTTGCATTTCTTTTATGGCTAGAGAAGTTGAGCATTTCTTCATGTGTCTATTGGCCATTCTTATTTCCTCTTCAGAAAAGTTTCTCTTTAAGTCTGTAGCCCACTTATTTATCACACAGTTGTTTCTTTGAGGATTTGTTGTTGAGAATTTAATTTTGGGGTTTCTAAGTATATTTTAGATATGAGACCCTTGTCTGTTGTATGGCTAGTGAAGATCTTCTCCCAATCCATGGGCTGTCTATAGATCTTGCTAGTTATGTCCTTTGCCATGCAGAAACTCTGCAGTTTCACATAATCCCATTTGTCCAAATTTTCTTTGATTTGTTGTGCTTCTGGGTCTTTATTAAGAAAATTTCAGCCTATGCCAAGGAGTTTCTCCTATTCCATCCTGTAATGTTTTCAGGGTGTCTGCTTTGACTTCAAGGTCTTTGATCCATTTGGAGTTTAGTGGAGGGTGATATATAAGGATCTAGCTTTATTTTTCTACAAGTGTTAAACCAATTTGGCCAGCACCATTTACTGAATAGGCTGTCTTCCATTCTATTTTTTTAGCTCTTTACCAAAGATAGGTCTGTGGGTTCATTTCTGGGTCTTCAGTTCTATTCCATTGTTCCTCAGGTCCAAATACCAAGCTACTTTGATTACTTTGGCTTTGTAGTAGAGTTTGAAATTTGGTATTGATATTCCTCCAGCACTGTTCATTCTGGTAAGGATTGTTTTCGCTATTTAGGGTCTCTTATTGTTCCATATGAATTTTTGGGTTGCTTCTTCTATTTCCTTGAAGAATGAGGTTGGAATATAGATAGGTATCACATTGAATTTGTAGATAGCCTTGGGAAGTATTGCCATTTTCACAATGCTAATTCTCCCAAGAGTATGGGATGTTTGTCCACTTCCTAAGTTCTGCTTTAATTTCCTTTTTCAGGTTTTTAAAGTTTTCATCATAGAGGTCCTTCACTTCTTTAGTTAAGTCCTAGGTATTTTATTATTTGTGGGGCTATTACAAAAGGAGTTGCTTTCCTCATTTCAGCTGTGCTCTTCTCATCGTTGGCATACAGAAAAACCATTGATATTTGAGGGTTAATTCTATCCCCTGCTACTTTGCCAGAGTTTAGAATCAGCTTGAGTAATTTGGGAGTGGAGTCCATGGGATTCTTTAGATACAAGATTAGCTCATCTGCAAAAAGGGAGAGTTTTACTTCATTTTTCTCTATTTGGGTCCCCTTTATGTTTGCACCTTTTCTTATTGCTGTAGCTAGGTATTCTAATACTAAATTGAAGACAAGTGGAGAGAGTGGACATCCTTATCTTGTTCCTGAGTTTAGAGGAAATGGCTTTAATTTTTTGCCATTAAGTATAATGTTGGCTGTAGGTTTGTCATACACAGCCTGTCTTAGATTGAGGAATGTCCCAAGAATTCCTAGTTTTTCCAGTGCCTTGATCATAAAAGGGTGTTGGATCTTGTCAAATGCTTTTTCTGCATCTATTGAGATAATCATGTGGTTCTTCTCCTTGCTCTTGTTGATGTCATGAATTATATTCATTGATTTGTGTATATTGAACCAGCTTTGCATCCCTGAAATGAATCCTCTTTGATTATGGTGTATGATTGTTTTGATGAGTTGTTGAAGTTGATTTTGGTCAAAAATTTGTTGAGAAGTTTTGCATCGATGTTCATCAAAGAAATGGGTCTACAGTTTTCTTTCTTTGATGAGTCCCTGCCTGGTCTTGGGATGAGGGTTATGATGGCTTCATAGAAAGAGTTTGGTAGTGAACTTTTACTTTCAATTTCATTGAAGAGTTGGAGGAGTATTGGTGTGAGCTCTGCTTTGAAGGCCTTGTAGAATTCTCCTATAAATCCATCCAGTCCTGGGCTTTTCTTAGATGGGAGGTCTCTTATTTCTGGTTCTATTTTGATGATTGATATGGGTTTGTTATATTGATTTAACTCATCTTGGTTTAGTTTTAGCATGTCAATATTTGCTAGAAAATCATCCATTTTCTTCCAGATTCTTTTATTAACATAAAAGTTTGAGAAGTATTCCCTTTAATGTTCTGAATCTTGGTTGTTTCTTTGGTGATGTTTCCATTCTCATCTCTGAGTTTGGTTATTTGTGTGTGTTCTCTCCTTTTTTATGATAAGATTTGTTAAGGGTCTGTCAATTTGTGAATTTTTTCCAAGAACCAACTCTTTGTTTTGTTGATTCTTTCTATGATTTTTTCAGTTCTAATTCATTTAATTCTGATTTAACTTTAATTATTTGTTTCCATCTACTGGATTAGGGTTTAGCTTGTTGCTCTATTTCAAGGAGCTTCAGGTGTCTCATTAAATTGTTGGTTTCAGATCTCTCCAATTTGCTGATATAGGAACTGAGGTCTATAAACTTGCTTCTGAGTACTGCCTTTGCTGTGTCCCAGAGGAGCTGGTAATTTGTTTGTTTGTTTTTGTTGAATATCATGAACATTTGAACTTCCTTTCTAATCTATTCCATGACCAACTGGTGGTCCAAGAGTGTGTTGTTCAGCCTCCCTGGAATTTCTCCAGTACTTTCTTTGGTGGCTTTGGTATTGAGTTTTAATTTTATTTCCTTGTGATCTGAGAGAATGCAGGGCATAATTTCAATGTTTCTGAAATTGGACAAATTTGCTTTGTGACCTAGAATATGGTCTATTTTGGAGAACGTTCCATGTGCTGCTGAGAGAACGTGTATTCTGATGCTGTTGTGTGAAATATTCAGTAGATATCTGTTAAGTCTAGTTGATCCATGCAGCGGTTTAGATCTGAGGTTTCTCTGTTGAGTTTTTGCTGGTTTGATCTATCCAGCTGGGATAGTGGTATGTTAAAATCCCCAACAATTAATGTCTTTGGATCTATGTGAGATTTGAGGGAAAGTAGTGTTTCTTGGATAAATTTGGGTGCTCTATTTGGTAAATAGATATTTAGAATTGTAATATCCTCCTGAAGGAGAGATCCCTTAATTAGTATGTAGTGAACTTCTTTATCTCTTCTCCTAGGTTAGCCGATTTTATCTTTACAACTGAGTACACAAGGTAGTTGTCGTTTACATATACATGACCACCAACTGAATCTCTCCTCATATCCTTTTGCTCATTAAATGAACATCATTTCAAGTCACCATTACCACTACCATTATTATCACCATCACCCTATTTCCTCCATTTTTAATTTTTTAATTTAAATTGTGAAGGTGATATATAAAAGAATTACAACTACATGAGTAATGAGTATATGTCTTTCTGAACAGTGTTATCCTCTCTCATTTTCTCCCACTTCCCCATGACCCTTCTCCCTACCAAGTTGTATAGTTCCTCTCTAACATAGTATCTAGTTATTATCACTGTTGAACTGGTTCATCCTTTGTTCCACCATTTCTGTAATTCCTCTTCCCTTCCCCCAATCAGATAAATTTATATACAAAACAAAGGGTACAGATCAAAAACAGTGACAGTAAACCAAAGGAGAAAAAGTAAAGAAAAAAGCAATAACTGCAAACAGTACAAAAGAAAACTTTTTTTCCATTCCTTGCAGTTCATTTTGATAAGGATCGTATGTCATATGCACACAGGAACTGAGTCATTGTGAATCTCTCCTAAGAATATCCTCCTTTGTTCTCACTGTGTGAATGCTTAGAGTGCTGTTTAATTAATCATGTCCAAATGTAATTACTTATCTTTTTCTACACATTGGATTAATGTACAGACTTATAAACATATTCTAGTTATTACAAATGATGGAAACAATGCAGTCTGTGTTTCTTTGGGTCTGGCTTACTTTGCTTAATGTAAGACCAGCCACCCTGAAAATATTACAGGAAGGGATGATGGAGACACTAGAGTTCCTTGGCACACGTTGAAACATCCTAAGAAAAGATCCAGAAACACAACAAATTATGGTTGTCAGGAAAGGAGTGGGCAGCATGCATATACATCTGCCAGTGTGTATCTTTACATTTATTTCTGAGTTTTTGCATGGTCAGCTTCTTTGATTATCATGTTAGTATCTATCCACTGTGGGAATATGGCCCATTAGATATTACATATATAAAACTAATAACCACATAGGGTGGCTCACTCTATTATTCATAGCCTAGCTCTAACTTTCATCCTATTTTCCCCAACCACGCTGTCTTGAAATTTATGTTTTAATTCTATTACAGTCCTTTTAAAATCAGCCTTATGGTACAATTTTAATAGCTCCATTTCTTTACTCATCTCTCTTCTTCCTTTAGCAATGCCTTGCTCCTCTCTATTACATCCATATTCATCTTCATTTGGAGGAGTAATCCCCAAAAACATCTGTAGAAACCACACACAAAATCTCTCATATACTTGATAGAGCAGATTTCCCTTCTACATTTCATTGCACCTGGTTCCTATTTCCACATGCTGTTTACTTTATTATTTTAAAAGTATCTACCCATGCATGCCTCACAAAATTAATTTCCATGCTACTTAGAAAGTATAAATATGTTCATTATTGTTCTACTCCAGACCAGTGTACCATTATTGCCACAATGCAATGCAAACAACCAAAAATTTGATGATACAAAACCAACAGATAGTAAGCAGTAGCACTTTAAGTACAATTACTTGGTAAATTGACTTCAGTTTGTAAATAAGGAGAAACAAAACCACAGTAGTGTTTTGCTTGAGGGCAATTGTGAGAAGTGACTCATTTAGCATTAAACAATTCCACTGTGCAAACATCCTAGAGTATACTTACACAAACTTAGATGACCACAATATCACTCTGCAATGTCGTCTGAAGAAGGCTGTCACTGACTAAAACATGGTTGTGGGCACAGACTGTATGAATTCTAACATTAGGAATAACCTGAACATTTGATATATTATTTTCTCTCTTTATAAAATAAATGCTTGCCGGCTCATACCTGTAATCCTAGCTACTCAGGAGGCTGAGATCTGAGGATCGCGGTTCAAAGCCAGCCGGGGCAGGAAAGTCCATGAGACTCCTATCTCCAATAAACCACTAGAAAACCGGAAGTGGCGCTGTGGCTCAAGTGGTAGAGCGCTCGCCTTGAGCTGAAGAGCTGAGGGACAGCGCCCAAGCCCAGAGTTCAAGCCCCATGACTGTTTCATCCCAGGCTTCTCATGGGCTGGCTGGGAACTGCTTCAACCCATTCTCATAGATCTTCCATCCCTGGGGTACATTCTGTATCTAAACAATTTTACTCTTCCACTATCAAAATTCCTTACCAAAGCACAATAAGAATAATGAACATACACATGGAGATGTCATTGTCACCTAGAGAACATCATTCACATAAGGTTCACCAATAGTGTGTTATAGTAGTCTATGTAGTTTATTTGTGGCTGTGCTGGTATTAGGGCTTGAACTTAGGGCCTGAGCCCTGTCCCTTAGTTTTTGCACTCAAATTTGTCACTCTACCTCTCAGCTCCACTTCTGGCTTTTTAGTGGTTTATTTCATGAACTTTCCTGCTGGGGCTGACTTTATTTTTTCTTTGGTCAGTTGTGGGGGCTGAACTCTGGGCCTGGGCACTGTCCCTCTGTAGGCTATTCAGCTCAAGGCTAACAACCTACCACCTGAGCTACAGCACCACTTCTGGCTTTTTTTTCTGCTTATGTAGTGCTGAGGAATTGAACACAGGGCTTCATGCATGCGAGGCAAGCACTCTACCACTGAGCCAGCCTCCCAGCCCTCTGAGTAGGTAGAATTACTCAGCCTCCTGAGTAGGTAGAATTACATCCTTAGTCACCAGTACCTGGCATATATTCTTTATTTTTTTAAGCACTTTTAAGTTTACAGCAAAATTGAGCCTTCAGAAGATGTAGAGATTTCCCATATGCATCCTATCTCCACACACGAACAACTTCTCTCACTTTCAAACTCTTTCACCAAGATAGCATAATTGTTACAACGGGTGCTGCACCCATTGTGGTAGACATGTTTCTCAGTATAATTTTCTGATGATACTGAGCATCCTTCTTATGCATTTATTAGCTATGTGGATATCCTAGTTTGTGAAATATTTGCAGCCAAGCCTCTGCTCAAATTGTTCATTGAGTGCTTATGAAGTTTTCTAAAATATATATAATCAACATATGAATATTTTCTGGAAAACTGAACTAGAAATATTTTCTCTAGCTTTTACATGTTATCATATAATTCAAAACATCTGGATTATATGTCGATCATTTCTACTATATGGGTTTTTTATGATTTTCTGCATCATCTGGTCCTGCTTACTGGCAAGGCTAATAATTCTTTATTCAATTCTGTATAATATGTTTAAAATATGTAATGGCACTAGATTGTTGTTATCTCCCTCAAGGGAAGGTTTAAGTTTTCCTGACTTGCAGATAGAAAAAGAGAAGATCACTTTGATTCTAGGAAAGCCAGTCTGTTTCTGTTTGCCTTCTTTTTTGTCCCAAAGGACAACTTTTTTGCGATTTTAATTGAATGGCTGAGGCACTTCCTAGGTCTCTCATGTAGCAGGCCCTCTCCTTCAATTTTGTTTCCCTACTACCATAAAATTAGTAAATTCTCTATTTACAAGTTTCGATTCTTAGGAGTTACTCTCTGTTGTTCTGTGTTGCCTTTCAAGTATGTGTACACAATGCTGCAAGAAAAAAACTGCATGGCGAATGTTGAGCTCACCTTTCACATTTCCCTATTGTATACGAATTTAACTTTTTATATCCTGTATGTTTTATTACCTCACACTGAAATGTTACATTCCCATATTAAGAAAACAGCTTCATTGTTCTGGAACATGACACTCTGTTCCATATAATATATAAGATATAAGTACTGAAAGGGAAAATATGGAGAAATTATGTCTTCTTATTATGAACAAATTACCTTCATGACTGCTGAGAAGGTGAACTACACCCAGTGTTCCTATACATTAAAGACATTGGAGTTAAAAACATATAAAATGAATGGCTTCATGTAGTTAAAATTGAAATATGGTGAAATATAAGTGAAATGTTCCTACCTAGTATGCTCTTTCCTTAACTCAGCTTGACTAAATTCTCTCCATCATTTAGAGTTCAATACAAATGTCATTTCTTTCATGATATTTTCTCTAGGCATAAAACTCACCAGTGATGTTTTGTTGTCCCTTTTTATTTTATCTATAGATCTAATTGACTTTCCTTAATCCCTACCTTCTAACTTATATTCTGCATGTCCAAGATGATGGATTTCCCACCACATACAACCCCTAACCAATCCAGGAGTTGAGTGAGACATTAATTTGACTCCATCCAGATGGAAGGGTAGAAACAGCTATGACAGTATCTATCAGCAGCTTCAAGTTTGGCAGTGGATATGTGCTTATGAGTTAAATTCTCAGATTAAATGTAACATATCACATGAAGTTCCAATTTCAGATACATAACAAAATATTTACATGGGTCATATTAGAAAAATTTGCTCCATATTTCAAATTGCATATTACATCTGGAATCCTATTTGTTTACTTGGCTAAATCGAGTGATCCTATTTGTGACTAATGTCAAGAAAGATGATTTTGTGGGAAAATCTCTCAATCATGATATCCAAAGTACCCACGTAATAGTACAGAGGAGAAGATAAAAAGAAAGCTAGGTTAGAGGCAGAGCACTAGACAAAAGAGTTAGAGAGTTCTCTGGAATAAAACTCATGCTCTCTCGAATGAAACTCAAAGTCTAGACATGGATCTCCAGATGTTATAGAAATATATCTGTGAAGATGAGAGACTGTACTACATTTTGATTACTTTGATTTGTACATTTTATAAATATGAAGTCTAGCCATTTTGATATGGAGATCTCTCTGTACTTTTGCCCAGACTTTGAAAATGTTGGGGTAGGTCCAGTACATCTTTTATATTATTTAATCCATATTAACTTGTATGTGAGTTAATCTTCATATTCAGTTCTGTTTTCTTTCCATACAGAAACATTTTAAATGTTTTAAGGCAAAAAACAAAACTAGCATTCTGTCCTTTCTGTTCACTGAGAGGCCTAGAATTTGACAGACGAAGAAATTTAAAGGCTGCAAATAAGCAAATGAACATACCTTTCATGTGTTTCACAGCATGATTGGAAGCACAGCGTGTTCAGATCATCGGTGAATTTTATCCATCACTTCTGTGCCTCAGTAGGCTTATCTGTAAAATCAGAAGAATGAAGAATACATTTTTAACTGCTTATTGAAAACATTCAAGAAGTTAATATGTAAATAAAGCAATGAGAAATACTATTGGAACTTATTTTACAAAGGGAAATGTTAGTTGAATCTAATCTCTGTCCTTAAGAAACAATACAAACCTCTTAAGGACATAGTCCTGAAGTGCTCCTATCATTAAAAAAAAAAAAAAAGTGTTGGCAACTCAAATCCAATCCAAATCTCCTTTGGAAAAAGTCTACAATTCCCTATCTTTGACTATTAGAACATCCCTTCTATTTATAAACCCTT
This sequence comes from Dipodomys merriami, assembly GCF_024711535.1. Classification (NCBI taxonomy): domain Eukaryota; kingdom Metazoa; phylum Chordata; class Mammalia; order Rodentia; family Heteromyidae; genus Dipodomys; species Dipodomys merriami. The sequence continues at coordinate 29,962,493 of NW_027203048.1, forward strand.
CAAAAACATGTCTTGTTTATCTTTTTTCTAGCAAAAAAAAACTTGCCTAAAAACAAGTTAGAAGCATAAAATCTCCCAAAGAGAAAAGACAAAGAAGTTTGAAAACTTTTCATCACAGTAATGTAGCTGAGAAGTGCAACAAGGGAGTTTCAAATAGGAATTATGCCTGCTCTACAGAAAATCACTTGCCACCCCAGGCTGTGTTCCTGCTTATAATAGCAGTACATGGATATCCTAATGAGTTTCTTTGTACTTTGACTATAGCAGCTTTCTAAATAGATAAAGCACTTATTTAAAGAGACAAATGGAAATTACTCTTTTATAGTTTCAAAAAAGATACATAGAAATCATGCTACTGGAGACTGTCGTTTGCCAGGGTCTCAGTCTCTGTTCTTGGCTAGTGTCTAGAGAAACTCAAGGCTTATTCTTATCTAGTTTTCTGTCAGTCAGGATGGCTCTTTGACCCTGCCAACCATCTACCAAATTCCCAGAGGTCATAACTATTTTGCAGATTCAAGTTATTCTGATAACATTATCCATGGGGAATTTTCCTGTTCTCAGTTGCTGACCTCCTTGTACCCAGCACTATGCTAAATGTCAAACAATCAGATCTAGAGAAAAAGCAGTACAAACAACTGTTGTTGTCCTTGAGGACATTATGGCCTAATTAAAAATTCAAAGTATTTATACCTCAAAACAAGTTCAATTAAAAGTATGAGGCTTAAATATAGACAGTGGTCCACATTAGAAAATAGAACAGGAAGTAATAATCATGATTATGCAAATGCTAATAATATTCTAACGTCTAAACATTTATGACATGCCAGGTCTTTTTTTCTTTTTTTGTCAGTCATGGGGCTTGAACTCTGGGCCTGGGTGCTGTCCCTGTGCTCTTCAGCTCAAGGCAAGCGCTCTAGCACTTGAGCTACAGCGCCACTTCCAGTTTTTTTAGTGTTTATTGGCGATAATAAGTTGATATTAGGGAAATGAACACTAAGATATGTATTCAAATGTTTTTTTCTTTCATGTGATTGTTTCTAACACATTTATAAGATGAGCTCTTTGTTGCTTTGTATGTCCTTCCCCCACAGTATAACCCCTGCTTTCACTGTATTTGATGTTGGTATAATTTGTGGAGGGGAAGGGAAAAAACAACTCATTTAAATAGGGATACAGGTGAACCCATTGCAACAATGAGATATACAGGTCGTTATGTCAGAAACGAACTTTACAACTTTGGTGGAAGGGGGAGCGGGGAAGGATGGGATGGGAAAGGGAAACAAAGGAGGCAACAATGCTTGATAAGAAATGTACTCATTATCTTGTCCATGTAATTGTAACCATGCTGTACAGTATTTTCACAATAATAAATAAATAAATAAATAAATAAATAATTTAAATAAATAAATAAATAAATAAATAAATAAATAAATAAATAAATAAATAAATAAATAAAAATTTAAAAAAAGAGTTTCAAGGACTTTCCTGCCCGGGTTGGCTTTGAACCATGATCCTAAGATATCAGCCTCCTGAGTATCTAGGATTACAGGTGTGGGTCACTGGCACCCGGCTTATGCCAGGTCTTTTAAGCATTTATGTGTCACTGCCAAAAGGTGGCCTGTAAAACGTTACCATGAAGTTTATGGCGTAAAATAGCAGAAACATATTCTCCTATTGTTGTGGAGGGTAGATATTTGATTTCAAGGAGTCATCAGCACCATGTTCACCAAAGCTCTGACAAAAGAATCCTTCCTCTCCCTTCTATTTTACGCTCACCAAAGCTCTGGGAAAAGAATCCTTCCTCTCCCTTCTATTTTACGCTGGTTCTCACAGTCCTTGGCATTCCTAACTTGTAGTTCTATAACTCCCAGTTGCTGCCCTTGACCATCTTCCTTGAATCTGTGTACTTTGCTATATAAAGACTCAAGGTAGGGATTTAGGCACCACCTAACCCAATTTGAACTCATCTTTTTTTTTTTAATTTATTTTATTTTATTTGAGAACATACTGTACAGAGGGGCTACAATTACATGGGCAGGATAATGCATACATTTCTTACCAAGCATTGCAGCCTCCTCCTTTGTTTACCCTTCACCTCCCTTCCCAGCCTCCCCCCTCCGCCCACCCAATTATACCCCCCTCCCCCCCCCACACCGACATTGTAAAGTTGGTTTTGACATGACATTTTGTACTTCTCATTGTTGCAACAGGTCCACCTGAATCCTTAAACGACTTGTTTGTCCCCATCTCCTCCACATGTTATACTGACATCAAATATAGTGAAAGCGGGGGTTACACTGTGGGGGAGGGACATACAAAGCAACAAAGAAATAATCTTATAAATGCATTAGAAACACATGCATGAAAGAAACGAAAACATTAAAATACATATTTAAGGGTTCATTTTCCTAACATCACATTATCTGACCTTTTCCGCTTGACTCATACCTATACTAGATATTGCAAAAAAGGGAAACCATGGGACCTATGCTTCTTTGGGCCTGGCTTACTTCACTAAATATAACTTTTTCCAAACCTTTCCATTTCCTAACAAATGGGGATATGTCATTCTTTCTGATGGAGGCATAGAATTCCATTGTTTTATATATACCACATTTTCTGGATCCATTCATCTACTGAGGGGCATCTGGGTTGGTTCCATATCTTAGCTATGGTAAATAATGCTGCAATAAACATAGTTGTGCTGGTAGCTTTAGTGTGGTCTTGTTTGTAAACATTTGGGTAAATGCCCAAAAGTGGGATTGCTGGATCATAGGGGAGATCTATGTGAAGTCTGTTGAGGAACCTCCATACTGCTTTCCAAAGTGGTTGAACAAGTTTACATTCCCACCAACAATGAAGTAAGGTTCCTTTCTGTCCACATCCCCTCCAGCATCTGTTGTTGTTAGAGTTCTTGATTTTTGCTGTTCTAACTGGAGTGAGGTGATATCTCAATGTTGTTTTGATTTGCATTTCTTTTATGGCTAGGGATGTTGAACATTTCTTCATGTGTCTATTGGCCATCCTTCTTTCTTCTTCAGAGAAGCTTCTCTTTAAGTCTTTTGCCCACTTATTTATTGGGCAGTTGTTTCTTTGAGGATTTGTTGTTGGGTGGTTTAATTTTTTGAGTTCCAAGTATATTTTAGATATGAGACCCTTGTCCGTTGTATGGCTAGTAAAGATCTTCTCCCAATTGGTGGGCTTTCTATTGATCTTGCTAGCTATGTCATTTGCCCTGCAGAAGCTCTGCAACCTTATGCAATCCCATTTGTCCAACCTTTCTTTGATTTGTTGTGCTTCCGGGTCTCTATTCAGAAAATTTCGGCCTGAGCCAAGGAGACCTAGGGTTTCTCCTATTCCATCCTGTAATGTTTTCAGAGTGTCTGCTTTGAGTTCAAGGTCTTTGATCCATTTGGAGTTGATTCTGGTGCAGGGTGATATATAAGGATCTAGCTTTAGTTTTCTACATGTAGTTAACCAATTTTGCCAGCACCATTTACTGAAGAGGCTGTCTTTCTTCCATTCTATTGTTTTAGCTTCCTTATCGAAGATTAGATGGCTATAGGTCTGTAGGTTCATTTCTGGGTTTTCAATTCTATTCCATTGGTCCTGAGGTCTGTTCTTATGTCAATACCAAGCTGTTTTGATTACTATGGCTTTATAGTAGAGTTTGAAATTTGGTATTGATATTCCTCCAGTAGCGTTCTTTCCGTTGAAGAGCGTTTTTGCTATTCGGGGTCTTTTATTGTTCCATATGAATTTTTGGATTGCCTCTTCTATTTCATTGAAGAATGAGGTTGGAATATTGATAGGTATTGCGTTGAATTTGTATATAGCCTTGGGAAGTATTGCCATTTTCACGATGTTAATCTTGCCAATCCAGGAGCATGGGAGGTTTTGCCATTTTTTAAGTTCTATGTTGATTTCCTTTTTCAATATTTTAAAGTTTTCATCATAGAGGTCCTTCACTTCTTTGGTTAAGTTAATTCCTAGGTATTTTATTTTTTGTGGGGCTATTACAAATGGAGTTGCTTTCCTAATTTCAGCCACACTTTTCTCATTGTTGGCATATAGAAAAGCCTTTGATTTTGGGGGGTTAATTTTATTTTTTTTTAATTGTATTTTATTTTATTTGAGAACATACTGTACAGGGGGGCTACAATTACATGGGCAGGATAATGCATACATTTCTTACCAAGCATCGCAGCCTCCTCCTTTGTTTACCCTTTTGGGGGGTTAATTTTATAACCTGCTACTTTGCCAAAGTTTTGAATCAGCTTGAGTAATTTGGGAGTGGAGTCTATGGGATTCTTTAAATACAAGATCATGTCATCTGCAAAGAGGGAGAGTTTTATTTCTTCTTTCCCTATTTGGATCCCCTTTATGTCTGCATCTTGTCTTATTGCTGTAGCTTGAACTCATCTTAACTAATAACATTTTCCAAAACTACATTTCCAAATATGGCCATGTTCCAAGTTTCCAGGAAAATATTTGCAGGCATACTACTCAATTCACTCAAAAAGTTTAGAGTGCGTCTAATTAGGATAAAACTTCCTATAACATCTTCATGGAAATATAAATACAAAGACAGGAGCAGACACTTCCATCCAACACACATTTATTGAGCAGATACTCTGTTGCAGGTAGTGTATCAGGAACTAAGTGTGCTTTCACAACTCAGTCTGTTAACATCTCTTAGACATAATTTCATAGGATAGGGAAAGAAAATACACAGAAACATAACTGAGATGGGTCTTTATTTTCTGTGTCTTTTGAGTGAAATAGGTCTGAAAGTATATTTTATAGGAATGCTACTTCTGATCTATACCCATGCATCTATCTCTCAGGACCGTGGTGTTCAGAGACAGGTGAGTCTAGGGTGATTGAGACTTCCTGGAAACGGTAGAGAGAACAGATAAGACCTTTTCTTAGCCAAGTCAGTCTTTTACAAGCAGTTCCCATGGCATTTCCTTCCCTAGCAGGCCACAATCACAATTTGCTACAAAGAAAGCTGGGCTCACTACATTTCTAAAAGAAATCATTAGGATTCCATGACCTAGAAGAAGGAGAAGAGATGATAGGATTCTGCTTCTCAGTTCTGACCTCAAACGTCTATTCAAGGCTCAAAGTCAGTAAAGAATTGTATTGGTTTTCTATTGCTGCTCTGTCAAATTTAAATGAACTTTGTGCCTTAAAACAACCTAAATCTATTTTCTAACAGCTCTGAGAGTCAGAAATAACTCTACAATGAGTCTTAATGTGCCAGAATCAAGATGCTAGCAGAATGCTTTAATTCTGGAGGATTAAGGAAGTAGTCGGTTGATTTTCAGCTTCTGGAAGCTGCTTCCATTCCTGGCTTCATGATCCTATGTTTCTGTCTTGAAGCCAACAAAACTGCATTTCTCAAGCTGGACACCAGTGGCTCACATCTGCAGTCTTAGCTATTCAAGAGGCTGAGATCTGAGGATAGCTGTTTGAACCTAGCCCAGGCAAGAAAGTCCATGAGAATCTTATCTCCACTCAACTACCAAAAAAGTGTCAGAAATAGAGCTGTGCATCAAGTGATAGAGTACTACTCTTGTGCAAAAGAAGCTCAGGGACAGTGCCCAGGATCTGAATTCAAGCCCCAGGACCAGCACACACAAAATAAAAAGATTGTACCTCTCTGATCATTTTGTTTTCCCATGTCTTTCTGACCCTGAATACAGTTGGGAAATGCTCTCCTCTTTTAAAAAAGCCGTTGGATTAGTACAGGGTGCTTTGCCTATATAAAGATTGGTAATGAAGCCAATCTTTTGCGATATATAAATTCCAGGAACTAGGACATAAATACCCACAGGAGCATTTTTCATCCCACCACAACACACAACTAAAATGCCATAACATGGGTATAATAGCAAAATAATCATACGTTGATATACAAAAGCAAAAAGGGAGCTCATCACCAACAATGGAATAACTTGTTTGAATTGAATGTATAGAGCAGAGTTCTCCTGTAAGGAATTGGAAGAAACTTATACTTGAGGGAAAGAGCAGGGGAAACAGAGTAGGTTTTCCAATATCAGAACTAGGAATTGGACATTCACTAAACCCAATTAGGAGTGATTGACAACTGAAGGAGTAATTTGATTGATAAACAGAAAGCCAATTAAATGAGTATGCAAAGAGAACAGTCAACAGATTAAGAGGTGCTGTGGGAATCTATGTTTCAATCAGATTTCCAATCACAATGGATATCAGAAAGAAAGGTGGCTTTGTTTCTGAAGGCTTTGTTTTATGAAGAAAATAACAGATAAGAAAAAAATGGAGTCAAATCAGAATTGAATCTGAGATTTAAACATGAACAAATAAAAGAAGGCAGAGAAAAATGGTCCTGAAGGTAGAGAAAGCAACTCTGTGAATAAAATACATGTTTTTTTAGAGTAACATTAATCCTCATCTAGTAAGCTGCCAGATATACTTGCAGGAAAAAGACAAATCACCATATTTTTTGTATCTAAATAACAGAGAAGAGTCATAACATCTTATATCATTGATGAGTAACTTGATCTGTTTGGCTCATAATGTTGGGCTTTCTGCTTTCTTTCTCCCTGAAGATGAGACTGAACAACAACAAAAAGATCTACTAGGGCATCAGGCACAGCCCAGAGCACATTGAAAACCTCCTTAGGGACACATGGAAACAAATCTAAATAAAGCAGGAAACAATTGCAAATCTGATCTATAAAATAATACATAGGTGCAATACTAATGACGGCCACCATTTTTAAAAGTCTCTCCTCCTGCTTATCATACATTCTTTAAAAAAACAATTGCAAGGAGGAAAACATTTGCAGCAGGGACAACCCACAAAATTTTCATTTGATAAGCACGTAAGGAAAATTACTTTCATTAAACTGTACTTTATAGAATCTATATTATATAGTATTTTTATGCTTCCAGAGAGAATTTTAATAGAATCAAACTTTAGTTACACTGCAATTGACAGTTCCCAAAGTTTTACTAGAATCTGTCAGGCTTTAGAGTCTATGCTGACTTCCTCACACAACATCTTTAAAGGAATATGTCCAAAATTGTCCCTAAAATGTACTTGTAAGCATCTCTGGAAGCTACAATGTCACCAAGGAAGTGTTCAGGATGGTACATGAGGAACCCATATTTAAGATCAGAAGGAACTGGAGTGTTTGTGGTGACAGGGAAGAGCTGAAATGCCCAGAAGAAGAAAAATAGAGTTAACAAGCACCAAGCATGTTTGTGAGCATGTATATAAAATATATCCTGGAATAGGCATAGAAGAAGTTTCATTTGCCCAGACAGAGAAAGATCATGAACCAAAAAATTGAAGCCATTTGTACTCACAAGCTAATGTATTCTTAGAAAAAATTACAAACATCCACATCAATATTCATAAAAATGCACACATAGGTGCTAGGTACGTTGCTCAGTGGTAGATTACTTGCCTTGCATTCATGAGGCCCTTGGTTCAATTCTTCAGCACTATGTAAGCAGAAAAAGCCAGAAGTAGCACTGTGGCTCAAGTGGTAGAGCATTAGCCTTGAGCTGAATAGCTGAAGGACAGTGCCCAGGCCTAGAGTTCAGGCCACACAACCAACAACAACAACAACAACAAAATTCACACATATACATACACAATAAATGGCAACAAGGTATTTTTTTTTTTGGTGCAGGGCGGTTGTGGGGCTTGAACTCGGCCCAGGCATTGTCCCTGAGCACTTCAGATCAAGGCGAGCACTCTACCATTAGCCACAGCACCACTTCCATTTTTGTTATTTTTTTGAATGAACAAACCAAGCTCTCCTCAACCTGCTGCCAAATAAGACGGACATTAAAGCAAGGTCTCTGGAGTCAACTATTTCTGTATTACATATTATTTTCTCTATTATAAGCCTAATTCAGAAAAGTTATTAAGCTTCCTTAAACCTAAGTGTCCTTATTTTTTAACAGAAATAAGTTTCTCATGGGGTTTTATAAGGATTTAAAGAGATAATCCACATAAAACACTTAGAAAAGTAGCACAGTACTCAACTAATGTTAAAAAAATCTGCCATAAAAATTTAAGACAAAGTTTACTAAAAAAAGAATACTGTATTGATATTAGAAGCAAGGCACAGAGGCCAAGAGACAGCGATGAACAGAGAATCACAAAAGGAAACATAAAAAGGAAAATAAATCTCTGCTTGCGTTGCTGTTTTGTTTTATTTGACTCAAATATATCTATCTCCAGCCAGAAGCCTTCGGCATTCTAGCAGCGCACCACCAAGCTGACAGCTGGGAGACTGCAGATTTGGAACCCTGTGAAAAATGGTTTTGCTGTCAGAGTAAATGAATATTTACCAGCCCATGTTTGTTCCAGTCCTGTGGCAGGGACACAGAGGGGTAAATATTGGTTTTTACCTTTTAGAACTAGAGGCTATAATTATAAACCAGGAACCCACATACCTTAAATGAGTAGATCAATTAATTATAAAGCCTCATTAAAAATCAAGCTAGCCATTTGTTTAAGTAGCTATCATATGAACTCTTAATTAGTGCTGAGAGAGTCTAGTAAGTCTCTCTCCTCTGTTTCTGTCTGTCTGTCTCTGTCTGACTCTGTCTGTCTGTCTCTCTCTGTCTCTCTGTGTGTCTTTCTCTGTGTGTCTCTGTCTCTCTCTGTCTCTGTCTTTTTGTCTGTCTCTGTCTCTCTGTCTCTGTCTGTCTCTGTCTCCCCCCCCCATCTCCTAATTACTACCACAGAACATATTATTCATTCTGGTTCTTAAACATTAGACAATTTACCACTGGTCAAGAAGAAGAGAGTGACTACTTTATTCTTATGATTATTGTCACATTTCACATTCTGTATTCAATAGCCTCTCTGTGTTAAGAATCTCCTTACAGTAAGTTAATTTCACTTTTAATGAGTGACTAGAAAAATAGGTACCTCAAGATCAATGAGAAATTCCTAAAAGGTCCAGGTCCTTTTTCTTCGGTAAGATAAAGAAACATTCATTTTAGAGACCCTGAAGCCATGTAGTAAAGAGATTGAAGAAGTTAATGAGCTAGGATTTCCTGTCATAGAATTTACTTTCTATAAGCATGGAAGGCGAGTTGGTAAGAATTGCAGATGTTTGCCAGTTTTCTGTCTCTAAGTAGGAAATGGTCAGAAATTTACCAGCCTATAGGAATCTCAGGTGAATCTTATAGGGCTACGCTATTGCGAATTGTGAAGAATGGAGTTACCTTTGAGATCCTTGGCAACAAAGGAAATAAAAGCTTAGAATAAGGAAGTTCTCCTTGCCTCATGGAGAGAACCTACAGGCAAACTAAGAACAAGCTTTATTTCGTCCAGAGAAAGTAGAATTATTAAGAAAATAAATAAATTAAAAAATAAATTCAAGGGCTGGGAAGGTGGCTCAGTGGTAGAGCTCTTGCCTTGCATACATGAGGCCCTGGGTTTGATTCCTCAGCACCACGTAAGCAGAAAAAAAAAGCTGGAAGTGGTGCTGTGGCTCAAGTGGTAGAGCACTAGCCTTGAGCTGAAGAGCTGAGGGACGGCGCCTAGGCCCAGAGTTCAGGCCCCACGACCGGATCAAAAAAAAATTTTTTTTTAAATAAAATAAATAAATTCAACCCTGTGATCATCTTTAGACCTTTCAACATCATCCACCTTTGATCGAGTTAGTACTAATTTGGGGGTTGTTAGCTTTATATTCTTGTCATCCAGAGACCATTCTTACTGTTCTGCTTATTCTTGTTCTTGCTATTTTGTTGTTCTGTTGTTCTTACTTATATCTGTTGCTCCTCTCTAAAGTCTATGGCTTTGAATCACTAATTATATGATCATCCTATTTTTAGGGGACTTCTATTTTATGTAATGGAACAGAAACTTCTAATCCACAGTGCCCTCTCACCTTTTGATGCTTCCTATTAAGGTAAAATTAAAACAGAAGCAGGCATGGAGAAATGGATGAACAGGACTTTTAGACCTCTGAATCTTGGGTGAGTGATACGACATTGGAAAATTCAGATGATCAGATTCATCTCACTTTGTCTGAAGGTCATAGGTCTCAAAAGTTCATGGTGATTAGCTGTGGCCTTGACTATAACTCAGAGCCTGCCATCCAGAGTTCATGGTACACTGCCTGCAATCTGTATCTTGTTATTCAGCTGCAAGTTCTGGATGATCTTGACTTTTCTTTAGTTATCCTTAACTTCACTCCACTCTCCCCCTTTTTGCTTTATTTTGTTTTTTGACTTAAAAGTGTTTCTATTGTTTGTTAGCGGAATTAATATTTTTAATCTACTAAGGCAGCCACGTAGAAAATTTACATGATCCTTTCTTCATGAACTAATATTCTTTTAGAGGGAATCTAATGTCCTATTAGAGGATATAAACAATAACTATATAATCAGCAATGTATTAATATATTATATTAAAGCAATAAGAACTTTGAAATGCAGGAAGACAAAAGAGACCACAGAACAAGGAAGGGTGGAAGGGAAAGAAAGAATGACATTGCCCCATTTGTTAGGAAATGGAAAGACTTGGAAAAAATTATATTAAGTGAAGTAAGCCAGGCCCAAAGAAACATAGGTCCCATGGTTTCCCTTATTTGCAAAAACTAGTATATGTCTGGGACAAGCAGAAAATGTCAAAAGCTATGTACATATGACCATATAAGATGATGTTAAGCAAAATGAACCCCAAGATAGGGACACAAGTGTTTTTTACCTTCTTGCTATTGTTCCTAACATATTTATAATGTACCATGTGATTTTTTTGTTTCTTTTTATGTTCCTCTCTCACGGTATAACTCCTCTTTTCACTGTATTTGATTCCAGTGCCCTACATCTTGTAAATACACATTTCTAATTTAGGGAGGGGAAGGAAAATAACAAAATGCTTAAATAGGGATACAGGTTGACCAATTGTAACAATGGGATGTACAAGACACTATGTTGAAAACCAACTTTACAATTTTTGTGGAGGAGGGAGGAATCAGGGAGGTGGGGAGGGAAGGAATGGTAGGGGGTAAACAAAGGAGGAGGCAACAAGGCTCAATAGGAAATGTACTCATTAACTTACTCATGTAACTGTAACCCCTCTGTACAGTATCTTTACAATAAAAACATATATAAAAAAAGAAAAGAGGATGAAAGTAAAAGAAATGGAGGAAGGAAGAAAAAAAGGGAAGTACAAATGGGGACAGAGAAAGGGAGGAAAGGAAGACAGCAAAGGAAGGAGAATAAAACCAAAGTAAGGAAGATCGAAAGATAGAGTAAAAATAGGATGAATTCATACATGATTATTCTGTGTGATCCTGACTGGATAATAATCCATCTTTCCATGAATATGAAGGGACAGTTTCTTCAACATTATGGAATTTAAACAATGATATAATTTTTATCATATATACTATACATTAATAGATCTCTGGAATTTCCCACATAGGACCATTAATTCAAGACTGTTAGAGAATTTTTATGGCACTGGGGTTTGAACTCAGGACCTTGCAATTGCTAGGCTGACTTGATATTGTTTAGCCATGTCTCTATCTTGTTTCTTTGATTGTTTTTATAATAGAGTCTCTCTTCCTGCCTAGGTACATGTTGAGACCTCAGTCTACCAACTTCAGGCTTCATTCCTGGAGTTACAGGTAAGTGCTACTGCATCCAGGTTCCCTCCATAGAGACAGAACCTTACAGGCTTTTCTGCCCAGCCTGCCTTGGAATTGTGATTCCCCCATGTAGGTTGGAATGACATGACCAATGTGCCCCCTGTGCCCAGCTGTACAAGCAGCCTGGTGAATTTTTCAGTCCAGGCTGGACTTGAATCTTGATTTTTCCCATTCTCAGCCCCTAGATAACTAGGATAATATACATGAGCCATCATCACCTGGGGAATTTGGAATATTTAAATATGTCCTAATTAAGTGTCTTGAAAATTGTTACATGAAAACAGTAATCTGCCTAGCATACATAGGCCCTATTCAAATCCCAATATTGCCCCAAATAATTATATATAATAGGTATATAATATATAAAATATGTATATATTTATATACTTATATATTATATAATATCTAATATGAATATATATAATTTCCTAGTCTAATCTCCATTTGTAAGTCTGGATTAGACATCTTCATTTCATAAGGGATAGAAATGTACAGAACAGAGAATCAGTGTATGGAAAAGCCTTCTGGGAGTGTCACAAAAATTCTATGACCTGCTATAGGAAATAGCACTCACTGGCATTTGGATGGGATAAGCTATAATAATCCTTTGGGTCTATAGACATATTTTTTAAACAATACCTCATTATTCATTGTAACTACTTTTGCCAAGAATAGATTTTTTTTGTAAGTTTATCTGATATCTATGCAAGTGAATTTATTTAATTTAAAACTATACTTTTGTACTCTCCTGTATACATGGTTTTTGCAAAATATCTTATGTAAAGTAGGCACATGGTAGAAGTCAGTGAAATGGATAAAAATAAGCAGATTGAAGAATGAGATACCCTAAATAAACCAACAATACGCAGGTGTTCTTGGGTAGGAAATTGCATGCATTACCAAGTCAAAACCAGTCTTAGTAGAGGAACACCCAAATCAGAAGCTTCTCTAAGTTTTCCGTATTCAAAGAAATCTCATCTAACAGCCTGGTACTGATCAATAGAGGCAGTTTGCACGGAAGCAAAGCCATCTGCCACTCTAAATAGATCTAATGTTAGGAACTATATCTGGACCTTAAGTGTTATGACTCCTCTGACTACAGATTCCATTAAATCACAGAGCTATCTAGAGAAAGAAAGTAGAAAATGAATTTTTAAAAAACCTATTGCCTAAAGGACCATTTATTCATGATCATAAATATACATTCATGCACATTTATAAAGATTTCCTATGCTATGCTAAGAAATTATTGTAATTAATCTTAAAGGAGGTTTTTTTTTGGAGCTGTAACTGCTTATCCTCCATAAAAAAAGGAGAAATTTATTTAGGACAACAGGATTATAAAATAATATAAAGAAGAAAAAATAAAGTGATGGCAAAGTTTCTACGGTAAAGGATTCATCAACCAGATATTAATTTCTGTCTTCTGACAGCTGCCCACTATTAAATTCTTAAGTAGTAGGCTGAATAACTGAAGAAGTCTGGACAAATTCCTATTTGCTTACCATTTATAGATAATAATATATAGATTTCATATTATATAACATATACTATATTATTATTTATATTATATGTACATATACATTTTTCTAAAGACCAATTAAATTACTGTTTCTTGGAAAACCTGAAAAAATAATGTGAACGAATGTCAAGGGACTTAAATTGCATTCTTCTGGAATTGTGAGCCCTGGATGTCATTTAGAGCTCCATGCACACAGATACGTGGTGGATTCTAGGAGATTTGCACAGGTCTATATATAGACAGCCTCATATACAGCAGATCAAAACACGTTAAAGGGTAATGCTTGAAATTGCCTGTAGATTTTCAGCAGATCTTCTGCTGTGCACAAGACTATACCAGTAAATTGGAAGACATGATACCCAGTGAACATTTTTAAGCCACAGTCACAAGCTGACCTGAACATATGGAGCATCAGAATCATAGCTATGCAAATATATAAATTACCTTAAGTTCTGTAACTTTCAGTATGGAGAAAATACACTAGCAAAAAAAGTAAAATGAAATGGCCACTCACTAAATATCCCTGGTCTACAAGATGCTATCCTACATCATTTGACATCCACACAAAATTTTCAAGCTTGAACACACAGAAACTACATCGAATGCATTCACTTAAGGTGTGGTATAGAAAGGAGTGTGGGGTAGCATTACTGATCATGGAGAAAAGCATGTTTCTGCTCTAAGGAACTATTCATTTCCACTTACACACCAATGAATAAATGATTCTCCTAAGTTACTTAATACCCAAGAGCCAATTCCAAATCAGAAAATTTATGAGAACACTTTATAATTCCTCACCTGCAATTCTAAAAATAATCTTTCAAGTAAAAATGCATCATAACTCTTAGAAAAAATCATAATCTATATTGAGATTGCATCCTCCCACCCTTTTTATTTTTTTGTTGATCCTGGAGCTTGAACTCAGGGCTTGAGCACCATCCCTGAGCTTTTTTGCTCAAGGAAAGCACTTTACCACTTGAGCTACAGCTCCACTTCCAGCTGTTTTGATGCTTAATTGAAGATAAGTTTCATGGACATTCCTGCCCAGGCTGGCTTCAAACCACAATCCTCAGATCTTAGCAGATCCTGAGTAGCTAAAATTACAAGCATGAGCCACAGGGACCTGGCTTTCATCCCTTTAAAAAAAATCACACCTCATAACTATTTAGCTATTTCAATACAGAAATAACTATATTTGTAGGATGTTTCCCCAGGGGAGCATCGTTAAATATGCAATTTATGTCCATAATACTTTTTTAAAAACTGAAAATCTTATTTTCAAATACCTTTGGTCACAAAAATTTCAGCTAAGAGCCTTTTTTTGCAGATTTATAATACACATGGATGCAAACTCGAGTTCTGTGATTATTTAAAAAATTAGAAAGTCAAAAAATCAATAAACCCTTTATTGTTTTTAATTTATATGATTGTGATCAATAGATAATGTGTTCAGGTAACTTATAATTTATTCACATAGTTTCTAATCACATACCCAATGCAGACCAGCAGTTCCTCATTTCAGATGGCTACTGCTGGATTGATTTGTTGTCAAGAGTTTACTTTTTTTTTCAAGTGGCAAATAGCCATTTGTAAAATTGCTATTTGTTCCTTTAGGATGTAGGCCCACAGGGACCAGAGGAATTATACTTCTCACTTAACCACTTTGACAATGAGACTGTTTCTGATGCAGTGGTATAGGCTGGTGCTGTGGACCTTGAAAAGAGCAAATGAATATCGACTTGTGGTGATGGAGATGACATGTCTCAGGAGGATCTCTAGTGTTTGCAGAAGACAGAAACTGAGAAGTAATGATGTTGGCATCACTATGTGAATAAAAAGGGACTGTGGGCTGTCAGGGGAGGACAGGGAACGCTAACTGGGCCATGTAGCCTTCACACTAAAAAGAAAAGAAGGCATCTTTAAGGGTGAGATCTCCCTTTCGGCAATGTCTAACCAGCTCATGTGCTGTTCTCAAGGCCGAGAGATTACCATGCTGTGAAACCTCACTGGGAAAATACGGCCCTGAAGAAAGTCTAGAAATGAAAGAAATTAAGTAATTTTCAACATTCTCATAAAATTCTAAGCTTGCACATGACTTGTAGAATCTCAAATAACCCATGTACTGACCTTTCAAAATATGTCATGGATTATTTTGGAGCAGTAATGTAGTTTTAAAAAAAAGAAAAAGAAACAAAGAACAAAGGAAAGAGAAAAAGACATTCTTTCCTCTTTTCCTGAATCTTTTCCTTCAAGTTTCAAAACCAATTACTCATTTTAAAATAAAGTTGATTAAATGTAATTCATTATTACTTGGATCATCCAAGTTGATATTTAATTTTCTAGTGGCCCCTATGGATAATGGATAAGAATACTATGAAAAACTTCAGTTGTCTAAGAGCTCAATTTGTCACAAGCAAATAAAAATGTGCTCTGTCAAATCAGAATCTGAATTATCCTTGTGATATAAATTAGGACACTAATATTTCCAAATATCCTGATGGTCACCTTGTCCTTCTACATGTGTTTAGACATTTCAAATAAGCTTTTTGTTCAGATGTGAGATTATCAGAAATCCCAACCAGTGCCTGACTCTAAGCTCAGTAGAGATATTAATATTGGGAAGAGGGTGATAATAGGACTTGAACTCATGGCCTTTGCTTTACCTGTTTGGTTGGTACTGTTACCACTTTATCCATACTAACAATTCAGATTTTCACTGGTTATTTTGCACATAGAGTCTCACCAGACTTTGCTACCCAGGTTAGTTTTGCACTATGCTACACCAGATCTCAGCCTCCTAGAGAGCTAGAGAGCTAAGATAATAGATGTGAGCCACTGCACCTGGCTGAGAAGTCTTTCATACTTCTTTATGTGGTTTTTGAACTACCACCAGCAGCCTCACCTGAGAATTTGATAGAACTTCTCAGGGCCCATTTGACACATACTAATTCCAGAACTCTGAATAAAAAACCAAAACATGTGTAGTTCAGCAAGCCTCCCAAGGCAAATGAGACATGATCAAATTTGAGAACCACCACTTTGTATAAGATGAAATGGAATTGGGTCAGAGATATGATAGGGAATCAATGGGTTTGTTTAAAACTCTCTGCAAGATAAGCCACAGTGTGTTAACACCAAAGCTGAAATCATTTTCCCCTCATACCATCTTGGCTGGACCCTCACCAAATGAACCACAGATGAGAGTGTCATAGAAATGTTTTGTCACCTTTCTTAGAGTAGCATATTGAGGACAAATTTCAGGAAAACCAAAAGTATCTGAAAAGTGACCTAGGATAGTAAGAAGCAGAACACTTATGTCTTTATTTTCTATTTATGAATAATGAATGAATTGTACAAGTTTCATTGTGATATTTCACAAATGGGCGCATCGTCCTTTGATCAGATTAACCTCTATTACATTCTCTTTGCCCTCTACCCTTCTATCTTCAATGGCTTTCTGTGAGTTTTCTTATGTCATCTTCACACACAGACACAAGGTGTATTAGTGTGGCTTACCCCCACGCCAGGCGCGTTCAAGCTCCTGCTCTGGTTTGTGATTGCTGAGCAGATGTGCCATCTTGTATTTTATTTTTGCTGAGTTCTGAACAATGGAGCAGTTCCTGCCTCACCAAAGTCCCATCGTGGATTTAAGGCAATTGTACATTCAAGTGTGTTATGAGAACCTCTGCTCTTACCGCGTGCTTCTACTAGCTCCCTTACCACTCCTAAGAGTCAGGATGTGGATCTGAACTTGTTCTGGGTTTTTTCCCTTCCCACTCCTAAGAGTCAGGATTTGGATCTGAACTTGTTCTGGGTTTTTTTTGTGATGTCTTTGTATGCCCTTATTCTCCTGTCCTGTTATGATGTTCATAACTATTGAAGCTCTTTTTTGTTCCTTGCTCTTTTCAGAATTTGCTTATTTCTGACTTTTCTCATTTTTAGTCAAAATAGTGGATTCCTCTAATTTGCCATTTTGCTACCTGTCTCTAAAATACCCATTTCTTGAAAGCTGTGTCTCTGGCAAGCAAATTAGAGATAGTCAAATATAATTAGCAAACTAGCTCGTGATAGCCTTCATAACTTCGATATTTACCTCTGTCCAATGGTCCGTTATCACTTGTAGCATATTTTGAAACATTTGAGCTATCTTCAACATGAGCTAGAAATCACAATATATGAAGGGCCTGACTACCTGTAGTAGTCACAGAAAACAGTGTCACAGGACCTCAAAATGAAGTCAAAATTCAAGAAGGCAGGTGTTACAAAAGTGACTGACCCTGATTTACTAACTTTCTAATCCTGTGTCCAGCCTTGTCTAGTCTAACTTACCTCTTATTTACCCACATTACTGACATGATCCAGAAAAATCTGCATCCCACCATGATGAGGGCCAAACCAGCTTTTCAATTTCAATAAAGAAGTAGAATTTGGGCAAAGGAAGTCAGCAAGAAGTTAAAATTGTATAGACTTATCCATAAGTAAAGACATAGTACAGTAAACTCATCTTACCCGAGGCTGTTTGATGAATGTTAGACCTTCCAACCCTAGTTGCTCCCTGGTTTAGTATGAACTAAAAATAATTAAATAAAAACCAGAACTGAGCCTATAGTGAAGGTAAATACATAACAAATTAACAAAAACAGAGAGACAAAGAGAGGCAGAGAGAGGGAGAGAAGATTTACACTTCATTTTCATTTTCACAACCAACAGATCTCTTACCTAAGGATAGTATAGTGTAGAACTTAGTGCCTAGTTGCTGTCCCTGAGCTTTTACTGTTCAAGACTAGCACTCTGCTACTTGAGCCACAGTTCTATTTCTGGATTTTTGGCGGTTAATGTGGAAATAAGAGTCTTATGGACTTTCCTGCCTAGGCTGGCTTCAAACCACAATTCTCAGATCTCAGCCTCCTGAGTAGTTGATCTCAACTGAGAGCTACCAGCACCCAGTTACTCTCAATATAATTTTGATTCAAATTTGCTTAATTCTTTTTTTTTTTTTTGGTCAGTCCTGGAGCCTGAACTCTGGGCCTGGGAGCTGTCCCTCAGCTTTTTAGCTCAAGGCTAGTGCTCTACCGCTTGAGCCACAATGCCACTTTCTGCTTATGTGGTGCTGAGGAATCAAATCCAGGGCCTCATGCATTCAAGGCAAGCACTCTACCACTGAACCACCTTCCCAGCCCCAAATTTCTTTAAGTCTTTAGCTCAGTTTCTTTCCATGTAAAAGAAATCATTAATCCTTACACAGTACTTGTTTCCATGTCTTGGTTAGGAAGAAAATCAGGATGATCTTGAAATATCTTATGATTTACATGCATTCTAATAACATTAATAAATGGCCAACTTGGCAATTTAAACATACATTTAATTAGATTGGTTATCTGGGAAAAAGTGATCAGTCCAAGTGATAAATAACATGTACTTCAGGAAAGGGCATTTAAAAAATTCTACAATATATACAGAAAGTGCTAAATGATGAGAATTCAGGTTCTAGTTGTTCTACCCCTCTTTAACGATGGGGTTGATTCCAAGAATTCCACAGATACCAAAATCTGCACATGCAAATAAATAATATGGTGGTATATTTGCAGATAACTGATGCAATTCTTCTATATGCTTTAAATCATCTTTCAATCACTTACAGTAGCTAATACAATGTAAACAATACATAACTGCTTGTGGTACCTGTTATTCAGGAAATGATGACCAGAAAAATAGTGTCTATATATGTTCTTGTATGAACAAATTTTTCCAAAGTTTTTTTTCCATCCACCATTGGATACATCTATCACTGAGTAACCTGCAGATATAGAACACTAATAGCATAAGTACATTTTGTATACTTTTTGGTTAATACCTATGGCTACAATCACATTTATAAGCCAAGCTATGTGATATGAAATAAATATTACGTATTAGGTCTAAGTTATATGTAAATGAGAGGAAACTTGGCTGTGTAACTGTTATGAAGTAAAATCTAAAATACATCATCACAAGAAAGAGAAACTTAAGAGTTTAGACACAGGAGCCCCAAGAAGCCATCAACTCAAAATTTATATTTTAAATTATTTTCCCATTAGTAGGGAAGTCAAGTGTATAATCAATCATCTTTGATTTAATATCAGTGAATCTGAGAAAAAAAGGAACTTTTTATTCTTTGGGGGGACTAAATATATTACAATCACAATAAGTTTACACACATACATAAAACTAGTCTGATGGCAATATTTTTCTTCTAATTTCTTATATATTATCTTGAAATTATTAATAGATTCATGTTTTCTCATGTACTAAGATAATTAAAAGTATGTAGTTTATAGATTGGTACCAATGACTTACTCCTATAATTCTAACCTCTCAGTAGACTGAGATGTGAGGATCACAGTTTTAAGCCAGCCTGAGCAGAAAGTCTGTGAGACACTTATCTACAATTAACTACCAAAATGCCAAGATTAGAAGCATGGCTCAAGTAGTATTGAATCAGTCTCCATCAGGAATGAAAAATCTAAAAAAGTATCTCAAGGCCCTGAGTTCAAGCCTGAGTACAGGACAAAACTAATGAGGTTTTTTTTTTTTTTTTAATTTTATGAGACTACTCACTTAATCAGTAACTGAGTTTAAATACTGATGAAAAATTGATTACTTAGCAGCATAATTACAAATTTTTGATGAACTCTTTTTTAACAAAAAAACTATCTTTTTTTTTTTAACAAAAACTATCCATAAAATAAGGTACAAGATATCCATGGAAGGTCATTCTCAAATGCACAAAAAGCCATTGGCAGTAAAGAATTTTAATAGCACTGAACCAAGAAGTTTACATTTCTTTGTAACTTCTGCTTAAAGGATACAGGAATACAGACTGGAGATGACCTTGGGAACTAATTCCTTTAAAAGTGATAAAAAGAGATTTAGGCTTCTTAAAGGGGTGTGTATCTACTATTTAGAAAATGCGTCGATGTGAAACTCTCTTCCCTTCTCAATATGGGATAAATGATGTCTTGCTGTACATGGTTGCTTTACTGACAACATCCATCATGTAATGATGCTCTCTCAATATATCTGAACATCTGAAATGATAACAATTGGCTAATTCTATTGCAGTTTCCAGAGATGGTCTAAATTCTCAGGCAATGTCAACCTATTCTGAAAAACACAAAGCTTGCTATTGAGAAAGAATATATATTCATCTAGACTTGTAAAATCATAAACATGAAAGAAACTTTAGAAACATTTTAATTCAATAAATTTATTTTACAGAAAATTATCTCAGGACAAATGAGGTGTTTTATGTGTTTTCTCAGCTAATTAGTAAGAAAGAAGACCATATCAACATCCCAATCATATAATCTTTCCCCTTTGGAAGTCCTTATTTTATTTATAAACAGCTATCACCTTAGTTAATAAGATTTTGCTCAGCTCTATTGAAAAGAAGGGATAGGGCTGGGAAGGTGGCTCAGTGGTAGAGTGCTTGCCTTGCATGCATGAGGCCCTGGGTTTGATTCCTCAGCACCACATAAACAGGAAAAAAAAGCCAGAAGTGGTGCTATGGCTCAAGTGGTAGAGCGCTAGCCTTGAGCTGAAGAGCTGAGAGACAGCATCCAGGCCCAGAGTTCAGGCCCCATGACCGGACCTCCCCTTCCTCCCCCCTCCCCCGCCAAAAAAAGAAAGAAGGCAAAAAAACTCTACTCTGAGAAAGAATCTAGCATGAAAGTGGAAATTTGCAGCGGTATTTATACCCTCTTGACAGACCTGCCTGCTTGAATTTCATGTTCAAATCTTGTTAGGAAAATCACAGGATCATAATAATTTTAATAATAATAATTACTATTATAGATTTCTGATACCATAACATTGTATTTTCTCAATGTTTTCATATCTCTGGCATCTAGCATCAGATTTTAGCCTCAAAAATATCCCCAAAAACGAACTTTACAACGTTGGCACTGAGCGGTGGGGGGGAATGGGAAGGGGAAACAACAATGCTTGATAAGAAATGTACTCATTACCTTGCCCATGTAATTGTAACCCCTCTGTAAGGTATTTTCACAATAAAAAAAAATCAAAAAAATATCCCACGAAGCCTACTGTAACCCCTCTGTACAGTAATATTACAATAAAAATATATTTAAAAATTCAAACTCAGAGAGATTGGTGAAGAAGGTCTATATTTTTAGGCATAGTTCAAATTTCTTCACTAACGCCTGTGATTTGTCAACAGGAAATGCCTGTCTTACTGGTTTTGCCACCAGTTCAAGAATATTGTTCGTCATTTTTTTATGCCCTCTGTATAGATTCAAAGCTTAGCTCAGAGGGATTAACAGCAAATTTCCATGTTTTTCAGTGAAATTGATTTATTTATATTGCTAATAAAATTAAGAAAAAAAATCCCATGAGATCACTAATATAAGCACTCACTATTTCCAGTGAATATGGGCAACTAAAATGGGTCTCTCTGAAGGAGCTTGTGCATTCAAATGGATACAGTTAGAAATAGAGTGATATCAACTGAAAAAAGAGTTAATGGAACTCTACTATCTGAAGACTTAATGCCCAGATAAAAAAAATGTTCAACTTACCTGTGTATAGGGGTGTCAAAGGAGAGGGTTAGAGCTACTACTATAAAAGTTTAGCTTATATATAAATTAGCTTATATATAAGTTTAGCTTACTATATAAGATTAGCTTAAAAGGAAGGTTTTTTTTAAGTGGAGAGAGAATCAGCAGGAGACAGGAGTATTATTAAAAGAGAGGGTGTTGGAGTGCTTATGATAGAAATGTGTTCTATGCAAATAGAAATATTTCTATTCTATGACAATAGAATGCTGAAGGCCATTAAAATTGTAAAAACACAATAATTTCAACATAAAAAATAACATTGTTTGTGAAAAGTAACTATCTTTTCCAATACAGAAAGAGAGAAAGTCACCACTGAAATTTTTGCAAATAACTTAAACATTTGTTTTAATAGGAGATAGCTAGTTTCTCATGTTTGTTTCTGCATTTGGTTTCTAGGTTTGATCAATGAATATGACGGAAATTGGGTTCTCACAGTAGCAACTGAAAAAAGGAGATTTTAGAGACCTCTGAAAATATTTCATGGACTGCTTAAAAGTGTTTCATAGGGATTCTCAGATCATAGCTGAGAAGATGCTTCTTATTGTTCTGAAGCAAGAGAAGAACCAGAGCAGAACTTCCTGTTAGCTTGTACTAGCTGCTTGTGATGGACTCCCAAATTTTTGGAATGGTCCCAATAAAAATAGCAACTGATGAACATATGTGACAGTGCTTGATTTCCCGCTTTGGAGACAAATCTGCCAGGGGACTTCACATTTCTGTCAGAGTCATTCTTGCTTCTGATCTGTCTTCCGTGGTCAAGGCTATGAAAACCAGTGGCTATGGGCCATTATGGAACATTCTTTGTCATTATCTGCATCAAAAGCTCACTCAATATCCCTGCAGACAGTATCATGAAAACTAGGAGATTTTTGCATATCCTTAAGATAAAATGTCTGTGTAACATATACTCTGAGATATCCATTGATAATAACCCTGCTGAAGTACAGGAGCAACCAAAATAAAGAGCTGAAGAATGACAGCTTAAATACATATCATCAGTGAAGGCAAGTACAGTCTTTTATCATCAAAATCTAACACTTGGTTTAAGATGATAGAGCAAGTCTATGAATACATGATAGAAGGAGTTGGCTACCATGTCAAAAGCCTGGCAGGCTCATAGACTTGCTCTTTCCTTTAGTGTTTTATTATGACAACCACAATTGCATGCTTTCTAGGTCTCAGTCAAGGCTGTAAGCCTTCTGTGAAGATGAGGTATAAGAAAAAAAGTCCAGGCTGCTCAGAGATTCTAACAGACTGCTCCACGTCCCTTCCCGCAATAGACTATGCTTGACAGAGGAGTAGAATATCGGTCTGTTTTCATTTTCAGACTGTACACACACACACACATACACACACACGTGCACACACATGCACACATATATTCATGCCCACACACGTACATGTGTATATAGTTAAACCACTTTCATTCCTTTTGAGCAACAACATCAACTTCTTAAACTAACAAATTTATCTATATGCTTTCTCAGCCTTGAACAAAACTGTCTGGCAAGTATTTCACCAGAAAGTGTATTTTCTATCATTAAAAATATTTACAGGAATCAACAAAATGACCACAGAAAAAAAGCCTATCACCATTGTCTCTTCCTTCTTCTTTTCCTGGATTCTGCACAAGGTCTGTGATATCAAAAATGTATGACTGTTCACACTGTATTTGCTGTTGGTACAATTTGGGGAGGGGAAGGGAAAAAAACAAAATGTTTAAATAGTGATACTCATTGTAACAATGAGATGTACAAGATACTAAGTTGAAAAACGAACTTTAAATTTAGGCAAGGGTTGGGGTGGGGGGGGGCGAGGTTTGAGGAGTGTAGTTGTGGAGATGGGAGGGAAAGGATAGTAGGGGAAAAACAAAGGAGGAGACAACAATGCTTGATAAGAAATGTACTCATTACCTGGCTCATGTAACTGTAACCCCTCTGTACAGTATTTTCACAATAAAAAACATTTAAAAAATAGAGAAGTTTTCCCTCTAGACATAGGTGGAATTTAGTGACATCCTTCAATTCACAAACTCCCAGTTCTGTAGTGGATGTGACACAGCTCTGTCAACCAAGGTGAGATAGGAAGAAGTGGATGATGTTTGGATAAAAGTAATGACATTTTCTTTCTTTTTTTTTCAACTAGGCTAACACTTCATAGTGTTTTATTAACCTTTAAATGTTTCTTTCTGTATGGTCATAGAAGTGCAAGTAACATATATATGAAGATTTTGCAAGGAACAATTAAATAGTATTTATTAATTTGTTATGTCTTCAGCAAAATATTTCTCTGTAAGTTTAGATGATATCTAAACCTGCTCTATCAAGTGTATATACAAGATGCAAGGCACCAGAATAAAATACAGTGAAAACAGGGGTTATGCCATGGGGAGGACCATACCAAAGAAACAAAAAAATCACATAATATATTGTAAGTACGTTAAAAACAATAGCAAGCAATAAAAAAAAAACACCTGTGTCCCTGTCTTGGGGTTCATTTCACTTAACATCATCTTATATGGTCAGATGTACATAGCATTTGACCTATTCTGCTTGTCCTAGACATATGGGAAACCATGGGACCTATGTTTCTTTAAATAAGGATACAGGTTGTTATGTTGAAAACTTTAAGACTTGTGGGGGGAAGGGAGGAGCTGGGGAGGTGGGGAGGGAAGGGATGGTAGGGGAAAAACAAAGGAGGAGGTAACAATGCTCAATAGGAAATGTACTCATTACCTTACCCATGTAACTGTAACCCCTCTGTACACTATTTTTACAATAAAAACATATTAAAAATAAAATAAAATGCAAAAATAAGAAAAAATTAAAATAGATTTGTCTGCCACAAAAATTGACTGTTTTCCCTAAACTGTACAGAATTACATTGTTTAAATTCAAGGATACATTCCAAATCTGATGCCGGCATTTCAGGAAAGTGTTTATACAAATGATCCCTGGGGTGGCATCAATAAAAAGGCAAGTAGGTTTTCAGTCTATGCTGTCTTCTAATTAATTAATTAATTTTTAAAAATGGGAAGCTAAGAATTTTAATTCTTTCATCAAATATTTTCTTATTGTGGAGCTAAATATCTGTAACCCCATGTAAGTTATTTTGCTTCTCTAAGCTTCACTATAAAGGTTTTTATGATAGCCAGGTGCTCTGGGCTATGATCCTAGCCATTCCAAAGGCTAAGATCTGAGGATGGTGGTTTGAAGCCAGCCAGGACAGGAAAACCTGTGGGCTCTTATCTTCAATTAACTACCAAGAAAAGCCACAAGTGGAACAGTAGTTCAAATGGTAGAGTGCTAGCTTTGAGCCCAAAAGCTCAGAGACAGCACTAAGGCTCTGAATTCAAGCCCCAGGATTGCCCCATATAACAAAACAAAACAAAAAAAGGTATCTTACTAACTAAAAACTTCAGAAAATAATAATAACAATTGCTGTGTGTTTTGTCATATAAAATGTTCTTGCATTCTTTATTGTTGCCTCTCTACATATTTTATCTGTTGCTATCAAATAAAAAAACAGAAGGTCCATTTAAATTTGAATTCTAAAAAAGAAATACCCCAGGAAGTGGCACTGTAGCTCAAGTGGTAGAGAGCTAACTTCGAGCTGAAGAGCTGAGGGACATCACTCAGGCCCAGAGTTCAAGCCCCTAGACCGACAAAAAATAAAAATAACATAAATACCCCAAATAAGCTATTTCTTTTAGTTTTTAAATCCAACCAATCTATATTTGAGAGAAGCTGAAAGTTGGGCAACTGATGAAGGTACCCAAGTTTTATGCCCTGTTCTTTTTGCCCCAGATCCATTAAAACTTCAATTTAATACCACTATGGTCAAGATTTCTAGATCCCAATCTTCTATTCCTTAGGGAAACAAGAAAAATATTTTGGAGTTCATTTTGATTGGCATCATTTTATATAGTAATATGTGCACACCTATTGAGCTATTGTGATCCTCTGCTATCTATCTATCCCAGACAGACAGACAGACAGACAGACAGACAGACAGACAGACAGACAGACAGACAGACAGACAGACAGACAGATAGATAGATAGATAGATAGATTGATAGATAGATAGATAGATAGATAGATAGATAGATAGATAGATAGATAGATAGATAGATAGATAGATAGATATAGATAGATAGATAGATAGCTGAGCTTTATCTAGGACAATTTTTGGTTTTCAGAAATTACATCTAAAGGAACATGGGAAAATAAAATGACAACAAAATGCCAGTGAGTTCTATCTGAAAATCACCTAGAACTTTCTTTAAAAGGTTGTTATTTTCAGCATAAAATGTTACATAGCCTTGAACTCTGAGAAGTAACTTGAATTTAATAATATTTAAGAAAAAATTTGAAGTGTTCTCCATCTCTTTCAGTTTGTCGCCAAAAGAGTAGAAGAATATGTTCATATTTTCTTTTAGAGAAAGAGATTTCCTAAATTAATAAAGAAGAGGAAGACATGGAGTCTGCTCAGTAAGGTAGCTCAGTTTGCAGGGCTATGATTATGTAAGAGACCTTCATCTCTTCCCATGTAAATGGCTAGGATAGTTGAATTTCTTTTATTTTTCCCCCTCAGTCATGGGGCTTGGACTCTGGGCCTGGGCACTGCCCCTGAGCTCTTCAGCTCAAGGCGAGCACTCTACCACTTGAGCCACAGCACCACTTCCAGTTTCCTGGTGGTTAATTTAAGATAATAGTCTCATGGGTACTTCTCTGCCTGTGGGTTGGCTTTGAACCATGATCCTCGGATCTCAGCTTCCTGAGCAGCTAGGATTACAGGCATGAGCCACCAGTGTCTGGCTTTGAATTTCTTTAAGTTCTCAAGGCATGCCCATCTGAGTTAATACTACAACACAAGCCCCTTCCCCAGTAAAACTCTGACATTTGTCTTGTTTTTCTCTTCAGGTAGAAAAGAGAATATATAAAAGCTATTTATGCTAAGTTTCCCCATTCCTTTGTGTCAAGTGATCCCTTAGTATAATCAAGTCCCTGAAACATTTTTATCCCCCTTCATAATCTTGGTTAGACAATTGCAAATAAATCTTGGAGGTGAAAGGAATTGTATTTGAAAGTCATCATTAGTTTCAAACACACAAAAGAATAGAGATGAATACTATTGCTCCAAACCAAGAAAATTCCTTGACAGGAACCTAGACTCATAAGTCATGGTTCTGGACTGATAGTGTGTGGAAAAAACAACCAATGCCTTCCTTTCTGGTAGCATCTTAAGTGGCTGCCCATTTATCTATGTCAGGATTTGATAGACCTAACCGTTTCTAGAGATATATTCCTAACCCTCATCTGGATACCTTGACAAATTCCTCACAATAAAAACCATGCCTGTGAAGCTCCTTTCCCATCAGCATTTGTCTCAATATCTTTTTAAAGAAGAAGTTGTTACAGTCATTAATATAAAACCAAGTAGAACTTTAGAGAGTGTTTTCTAGTAGTACTACTTTCTAGGCTACACAAGTAACTCTATCTACTCAGATATTTTTACAGTGAATGTTTTTCTTGGCTTTGCTGTATTCTCAACAAAAAATGTCACAAATTTCCCAGACAGCAATTAAAAATACCACAGTTTAATCACTGATACCTGACAGTATTTATTTCATTATCACATGTGCCAGACACACTTACGAAGATGACAATTATTTATCTCAGGAAACATGTTCCTGTTCAAGGAGTAATCAAAAAGTGGAATAAGGTCGCTGCATTTTCTAATATGTAATGACAGCTAACACATTTGAGCACAAGGGATAGGATATTATGTTTGTGTTGCCTCCCATTTCTGAGGTGTGATAATTCATTTGAATTACTAAAGGTTTTACCTCTAACAAATTTTGTACATAAGTAATTATAACCATTGGAATAATTTTTTGTTCTGTTGTTAAATATTGGCTTCAAAATGTATTGGCATCCAATAGGTGCTTTTCTTTAAATATGTTAAAGAAAATGTTGTGACCCAACAATTCAGAGTAGCAATGAAGGAGGGTATGCTGGGCCATGCAGAGATATATAGTTCATCTTCTGTACCCAACGCGCTCAAGAAGGCAAGGGCTGATTGATTTTTTAACTGCAAAGTAATGATTTTCTGGGCCTCTCAGTCATTTGTCTATTGTGGCTCAGTGTTTATCATCTCACTGGAAGCAGAAGACCCGATGGAATGTATATTTCTGAAAGTTCCAGAGATTATTAAAGTCCAATTGTCAGCCCATAAATCACTCTAGGTTTTTATATTACCTGACTCTGAACCATCCAGGCTACTAATTGCAGATTTCCGTCTAAGGCTTCTGTGATAGCTACAGTGCAATTCTCAATCCCTTTGTGACTTAATGTGCCATTTAGACACTGAGTAATGTTACCAGGCAGGCTGTACAAGTTGAAATTTTGTTGGAAAGCTAGTCAAATTATGGCTGGCTGATGCATCTACCATTTGAGCTCCCAGTAATTCACAGTTACCTATAGAATTGTAATCTTCATGACATGTTACTCTTGTCTTTTCTTTATGCCAATTATTTTCTTTTTTTCTATTTTTTTTCACTTTTCCCTAAAATGTTTACCAACACAGTAACATGCTATTCAAGGCAAATGAGATAATATTCTACAAACATTTATTAAGACACTCTATGTTCCAGATACTATCCTATGAGGATATGCAACACATGAAAAAAGAACATCATAATCAGCTCAAAGTCACAGAGATACACTGACAATCTATTATTCTGCATAGTGTTGAGTGTTGGGATAGATGTACATAGAAATCTCCCTACAATTTCCTTAAGGTCAAAGTCATATAGGAACACATAAAAGAAACAGAGGCCAATTATAGAGGAATGCAAAAGCTTTTAAGGAAATGGTAGCCCCAGCAGTTATATGTAGGTTAAAAATTCTAGACTTGAAACTTTGTGGAGAAAATAGGGAAGTATTTATAATCAGTTTCAGATTTCCTGGGTCTTGTTCTTTTGAAATTATCTAAGTCCGATCCTACTTATCCCCAAACCCTAGTAGAGCATTGTTAGTTCTCTGATTGCCTTCTTTATTTTTGCTATTTGTTTAAAAGTATTTTTAATTTACTTTTTAATTTACTTTATTGTTATTTGTTACTATAGAGATGATATTCAGAGGGATTACAATTACATGAGTCAGGTAATGAGTACATTTCCTTTTATACAGTATCTTCTATACCAGCATTCTCTCCTAGTCGCTCCCTCCTATCTCCACCCATGAGTTGTATAGTTCACCTTCTCCAGTGTCAAGTGAGCTCCACTGCAGCACTTTTTCCCCATTTTCCCTCAAGTCTGTACATTTAGTTAAACAAAGGAGTTACTATTCAGCAAAGCATTTTATGAATATGGTGCATCTTGATCAATGTCACCCCTTCATCACTCTCCCACATCCCTCCCACTTTCTTAATTTTGTAGAAGATGCTTTGTATTTTATGACTAGATTCCCTCCTCATTTCTCTCATCAAGACTGCCTGCTTTAAATGGTTTTCCTCTTTCCATTCTAGTCTGTCATTTTCTGGCTAGTGAAATATTTCACTAGCCATCTTCTGCCCATGATCGTGATATGGCAGAGGTGCAAATCTCACTATTGCTACTTGGTGTCTTTTCTGGTCCTAGTGGCTTAGCATGCCATATACAGTTCTCTATCCTCAGCTTCACAGTGAGGTGATGTCTGAGCATCCTCTGAAGTTAGCATGTGGCTTAACATAAGCTTCCTTAAATTTCACATTTTAAGGAACTCTTTTCTAAACTCCCTGAAACATAGTATTCTTTAGCAGACTCACTCCACTCTGAAAGAGCTACTTGAGTTTCTTTCTAGAAGGCCTCTCCCCTAACTCAGTCAGTGAGCCACTCTTTCTTCTCTGTCCCCATAATGGCTCTGTGCATACCTCAGTGAAAACACTTAGCACACTCGTTATAATTTTTTACTTCTCATATCTCCCAGCTCATCATTATGCTACTAGAACCTAGCAACAGTCTCGGTTTATAACTAAGGATTCATATATGAATGAATGAATCAATCAATGCTATCTTTTAAATAATATCAAGGATGTTTGAATGGGTCAGTAGTCAGTTTATGGAAAAGGGTCAAGTAGAATTAGGTCAGAAGTGATTCATGATCTTCCTAGTAATAATTTCGTAAAACATACTGATGGGTTAAGAAGTGAATTATAGTGAGGAAGTATCAGTAGGATAACTTTTGTATAGAGTTTATAATTAATATATGTAAGACTGAGAAAAACAAGGTAACAGTAATACTGAAAATTTAACAGAATTTAGATAACTGATAGATAAAGATCTCAAGGAGATAAAGAATCATGTAAAACCACATTTAGAGAGATTTGTCTTGGAAAGGGGCATTTTCTTCTTTTCAGACACATAGTAATGATTTATACTACAGAATGCAAAAACCAGCTCAAATGAAGAAGCAGCAGGATTTGAACATTTCTGCGTTTATGCTTGATATCGTTATTCTTTGTTGCATTGACTAGCACATAGCAGTTCAAATACTACTTGCTAAATAAATGTTAATCATCTTTCAAAAGAGAGTAACTCATGATTGAAGGGTAGAAACTGAAGGAATCATTAAAACTTAGACAAGCAAATATCTGTAGCACCTTTCTAGGTGGCTTGTGGGAAAATCGCTAGGCTACCTGGTGTGTTCTTACATGACTGGACACGGACCCAGTAAAACACAATGTCTTCTTAAAGTAAAAGTTAAGGCCAAGGACGGAGATTCTTGATCACAATGTAAATGGCCAGGGTAAATCATAATTGAGCAAAGAATAAATGAGTATACAACACAGTTGGGTAAAACATTTATTTGGGGATGAATCTACCCTCCTCTACCAAGGAACTGGTAGTTGTTAATCTTGTATTTTTATGCTGTTGAGCTCCGAAGACTCTCATTATGGCTAGAAATCATTGTAGTCAACTGAAGTTAGTTTAGGACAGTATATGGATACTTTCTTAGCATTCTTTTGCTTTTGACAAAAATTTGTCCAAATGAATGCCATGACATCACACGTTCATCTAGCAAATATTTAGAGGTCAGACTTGATGCCATCTACTATTCCCTACATCAGCAAAGAAGCAACATACCTATGCATGAAGAATTTAATATTCTAGACCTCAGAAAAGAGATCCTAAGTGATGTAGCATGCATCTGAAAAAGGAAAAAAATAGTATTTGTATTCTTCTAAATTTAAAAGATCAAATAAAAAACTTTAAAATGATAAATAATGTGCAGATAGAAAAAGAAAGCTTAAATCAGGAGGTCAGGAAGAGTGCCCTGAATAGTTCAAACATGGCTGATAGCTAGGGAATATAAAGGATTCAGCCGTATGTCAACACGGGATGGAAGGCAAAGGTCATGGCAGGAGCAAAGATCTCAAGGTAGAAATGAACTTGCAGTGTTGCTGGGGCTTATCAGAGAGCTTTTAAGAGGGGTGACATGCTTGAGGAAGAGTGGATGAGGTGAAAAATTGTAACAGATAAGGGCAAAAGAAACACAGGAAATCATCTTTTTTGAAAGGCTGTTCGGATATGATAAATGGTCTGAATATGATCCTACCTGAAATAAGAAGCTGCTAAACGGTTTCAGTAGAGGTGTAATATAATCAGATTTCTATGTCAGACTTCAGAGTTTTACTTAGAAAATGGTTTCAGAGTAGATGTAGGGAGGCTATTCTTGGGCAGTAGCCCAAAAGATATTTTCACTGTCTAAAATGATACAGGTAAAAGTGGAAAGAAATGAATGAATTCAAAACGTTTGTATAGGCAGAACTGATAGAACTTGTAATTGATTTGGATGTGGATATGAAAAATAAATGAGAAATGAAAAAAGCAGTTCTAGTGCTTTAGTTTCCCAGGGGTAAAATTTTCATAAGAGAGAAGGCTGATCTGATTCTATCAGACTGGTGGTAAACCCAAAGAGGAGAGGGGTAGGCTTTTAAGACTCTAAGACACAAAGATCTGGTATGAATCTCCAAGTATGTAAATTCTGATTGTAAACAAAAGCCCTTAGCAAAGATTTCTCTTGGAATATAAGCCTTATTGAAATGGTGTGGTCATTTGTAAGCTCATGTCTTTCACCTACCAAATCCGGTCTGATTCCCAGCCATGTGGATTTTACTTGAAAAATAGCTCCTTGACATTCTATTCTCGGGCATATCGCCATTGATATTGTTCAGGGTTATTCAGTCTCACTGCATCATTGGTTTGCTCCTACTCATCCCTTCCAAACTACAAAGTATTGCCAGATTCATCTTCATGAATCAAACTTTGGATATATGTACATATACGTTAACACAGCACAAGAATAAGCAATTTATTATGGATTAAGGCTACATCCCCAAACACGTAAAAATAGTAGATTTTTGATCATTCATTAGAGTGATGCCAATCACTGATAAATTATATCTTGTCTGAGAAAAAAATGAAAAAATAATATATTATTTTTAATATATTTTGTTATAAAGGTGATGTACAGAGGAGTTACAGTTATGTAAGTCAGATAAGGAGTACATTTCTTTTTTTTGGGGGGGGGGGTCCGGTTGTGGGGCCTGGGCGCTGTCCCTCAGCTCTTCAGCTCAAGGCTAGCACTCTACCACTTGAGCCACAGCACCACTTCCGGCTTTTTTCTTTTTGCTTATGTGGTGCTGAGGAATCGAACCCAGGGCCTCAGGCATGCAAGGCAAGAGCTCTACCACTGAGCCACCTTCCCAGCCCCAAGGAGTACATTTCTTTTTGAACCATGTCACCACCTTCCCTCCCTCTCTCTCAGGTTTTCCCTCCTGTCCTCACCCACAAAGTACACAGTTCATTTTGCACATAGGGTGTAGTGAATGCCACTGCTGTACTTGTTCACCTTTTGTACCACCTTTTCTGTGCCCTCCCTTACCTCCCAAAGACTAACAAACTCGTCAATGGAAATGTCAACAAAAAGAGCAACAACAATAACAAAAATCTCTTGTTTCTATCTCTTGGAGCTCATTTCAAAAAATATTATTTTATATGTTCATGTGCACATAGCTCTTGAGCCTTTGTGATCCACTCCTACAAATATCTTCCTTTAGTCTCACTGTGTGAATGTCTAGAGACCCGTATAATTTATCATGTCCATATATATTATATATATATATATATATATATCTGTGTGTATTTGTATATGTATATTTGTACATTATATATGTACATATATTTATATATTGCATATTTATAGGCACATTCTAGTTATCATAAATGAGGGTTAACATGCAACCTATGCTTCTTTGGGTCTGGCTTACTTCATATAATTTTTTCCAAGTCTTTCCATTTCCTTATGAATGGTACAATAGCATTCTTTCTGATGGAAGAATATAATTCCATTGTGTGTATTTCCACATTCTTGATCCATTAGTTGACTGAAGGGATCTGGGTCAATATTAATTGATAGCATCATCATATATATATATATATATATATATATATATATATATATATATATATATATATATTCAACTAGGTTGTGCATATTTACCAATTCTTTCTTGGAAAGAAATGAACACCATTTTGGTCATTTGCCCTTTGGGTCTATAGATCTGTTCAAAGATTTTTTTTCAGCTTCTAGTCAAAAAGATGCTCCTTTTCAGTATGTCATGTCCAAGGGAATTTTAAGGATCTGAGACTCTAATAGGGGTGGGTGATCTGAAACCATGTCAACAATTCTACCTGGAGTCACAAGTATAGCAAGAATGATCCCAATCATGAGAGAATTATTTTAGAGAATGTAGCCAATGTTACAGGGGATACCTTATGAAAAACTGAAAGAAACCACTAGACACTGAACTAATGTGATGTGTGTGTGTGTCTGTGTGTGCACATGTGTCTCAGAGATCTAATAACATCTGATGTCCTTCTTGTTTTTAATAGTATTGTGGTATTGGAGACTGAACATGCGGTTTTTCATATGGTAGGCAAATACTCTACCATTTAAGCTATACCCCCAGTGTTTTTGTTTGATTTGTTTTTCATATGGGATCTCATTAACTTTTGCCCTGGATGGCCTTAAAAATAAAAATCCTAAAAACAAAACATCAAAATTCTCCTACTATGTCTTCCAAGTGACTGGCATTCCTAAGTGTGGGCCACTAAGCTCATCTTTGTCACATTATTTTAATAGAACTTTCTTATGCCAAAGCCTTGTCCATAGGTTTATCCATACAAAATATTTTAGGGGTTTTACTGAATATTTGAGAATAAAGTACAATTATTGAAAAAAACTAGCATGTTCTATATCACAGGTAATAAACTGAGATCATTGTTATATTCAATTATAAATGTTCATTTTCATGTGAAATGTCAGATGTGCAAGGTAGGACTCTCCAAATAGCTCATAAATGTGCTTATAAGGTAGGGATTTCATCCATCACGGACCTAGTTTCCATAAACATCAGCAAAGCAATTAGGACTACTCTTGAACAGTCAGTGCATTTAAATCCAATGTTTCCAGCTTCAATAACCTAAAGTAGTACTGGCAATCTAATGTAGTAATACCTAACTTCTTATCTGGCATTAACAAAGAAAAACATTAGAAGGAGGTAGGAAGTGGTTTCTGGATTCCAGAGAGAGAACCAGGAAAAAGGGGAAAGAAATCATACCAAAAATAAATTTGTGAAACTAAGTAATGAGGGGTGAGCTCTATGAACAAATGACAAGGCATCAGGTAAAGGCTGACCAAAAAAACCCTAAGAAATTAAGCCATCAGAAAAATAGACTGAGACCTCATAATTTGTTCCCAAGTTAACCTCATAAAAATATCCTTAATTTTAAAAATTCACAATCATTCCCCGGATGAGCCCTCAATAGAGATCCATCAGGTAATCGCTGTTTTGTAGCATTACATAGAATAGAGACCAAATTCAGACCAAGCAGTATAATTCTTTCCCTCAAATCTGACTTGAACCATAATTCTTTCCCTTAAATTCGACTTTAACTGCAAAGTCTAATTATCTAACCAGGGCATCTAGCAGGGCAGAGAGAAGCCATTATCAAAAGGAGGTTTTTCACCAAATGTCAAACCACACATCATATATCGGTTAAAAAGCAGTCAAAACGTTTGTATGAAGTCATTTTTATAAAGTTCATCTTGGGATCCAGTCAACCCACTAAAAACGCAGTGGAAGTGGAGATTGTGAGCATAAAACACATGTTTCCTGGGCCCAGCCTGACATGACTATTTTCATATTTTCTTATGCCAGCAGCTGCTGCCGAGGTAAATTTGCATTCTGAATGTGCAGTCACAGAAACAACGAGATCTAAAGGCTTGTCATGTGTTAAATGGCTCACAGTGTTTTGCAGACAACAAGAAGTTTCACTTGCACAAAGTACTAGAATTAATGTGTCAAGGTAGGTGACAAGTTTTTAAGCTGATACATACATCAAGGAACTGAGCGGCTCATAACCAAGCTGTCATACTTGATTATGTTCTGAGAAAATGTCCCACATACAAATGTGACTTTGCTCATTAAGTCAAACATATTAACTGCCATCCACTGCTAAAAATTACCCCCATTTTTACATAGGAGAATATATTTCCACAAGCTACATAATGGAGAATAATTTAAACACCATCAAATATAAAGAGTTCAGAGAAAATATGTTTTATCATTTGCATTAAAATGTCATAAGATCAGAAAGGCTTAAATTATTTGATGGAGTCTCATTTTCTACTAAGTCCATTTTATTTGGAGCAGGGTAAACACTACCTTAAAATATACTCTCATCAGCAGACAAACTCAGTCTTAAAAGTTCTTAATGCAGACAATCTGAAATTGTACATTGGGCTAATGACAGAAAATAGAAAATAGTCACATGTTCCTGAGGTAGAAGAAACTTCCAAGTGCTTGTCTACTAAGTGATCAGTTATTCAACCACTCTGACAGTGCAATCCTGCCAGGCTAGAGAGTATGGTGCATATT
The DNA here is from genome assembly GCF_024711535.1 of Dipodomys merriami. NCBI lineage: Eukaryota > Metazoa > Chordata > Mammalia > Rodentia > Heteromyidae > Dipodomys > Dipodomys merriami. The sequence goes on from NW_027203048.1 coordinate 29,998,294, forward strand.
TGCAGAAGGACAAAAACAATGACCCCACATGCCACCATGAACTTATGTCAGAAGTGGGTCCAGGAACCAGTGACTCTTTCAAAGAAATAAACGCTGATTCATAAAAGCTGAGTGAACTACTAAGAATGAGGTCTAAGGGCCAAATATTAAGATGACATCGAAGTGTGAAAGACAACTAACAAGAGGACCTGGTATGGTCAGACCACACCACAGGAAAGTACAAAGGGCAGCACGAAAGCAGAGGGGATCAGGTGCTTCTCCATCATGGGCAAGGTTTTAAGTATCATAAATGCAAGAAGCCAGTGCTGTATAGTGTGATAAGAGCTGTTGTTTTATCATCATTAAAATAGCAAGCTCTGTGGTATTATCATTAAAATAGCAAGCTCTGCCCAGTATTGGCTCTGTGACATTGGCCAAATAAATGGCATGTTACTTGTACTTACAGTTCAATACAGGACCTGTCTTTTCAACCAGCTATGGTGGTGTACACCACCAGCTTCTCAGGAGGCTTGAGGGTCACATGTTCTAATTAGGAAGACCCTATTTCAAAAGCAAAAAACAATTGTGCTGGGGGTATGGCTGAAGAGGCAGAACCTTGCCCAGGAAGTGAGAACTTGGGTTCAATTCTCAGTACCACAAGAATATAAATAATAATAATAACTACCTCATCATTTAACAATGTCACAGGTAAATATTAACTATACAGCATCACCTTTTGAGCCACATTGCCTTAGTGCTTGCTAGGCAAGATTCTACCTCTTCAGCCATACTACAAGCCCTTTTGTTTTTTGTTTTTGGAATAGGGTCTTTCTGATTGGAACATGTGCTCCTACTCACTCAAGCCTCCTGGGGAGCTGAATAGCTGCTGCTAAGACAGTCCACTTCACAAAGAATGAGGACATGGTTTCACTTTTGTCAAATTGGTTCCCACTCTCTGACCTTAATAAGACTTCAGCTTAGGCTTCATGGAACTGCTAGCTGTACAGTCACTTTAGCTAGGTTCTCCACTTGGGATGCACTTGGAAAACAGTTGGGGAACTTTAAACTGATTCCATTTATGGGGTATACCGAATTTGAAAGCTGCCTGTCCATGTGATGCTAATGTTGTAGACTGGTGTCCCTATCCCACCGAGGAGCCAGTGAGTCATCTAAATGACTAAAGTTTTCTCTAAAAGGAACTGAATCACACACAGGACTATTTTGTAGCATTACATAGAATAATAGCTTAAACCAAATCTGATAGAAATACAAAATCAAGACTCATTGTACTTTAATAGAAAAGAGGGGTTATACTTTGTATGTCCCTCCCCACAGTATAACCCCTGTTTTCTCTGTATTTGATGTTGGTATAATTTGTGGAGGGGAAGGAAAAAAAGAAATTGTTTAAATAGGGATACAGACTCATTGCAACAATGAGATGTACAAGACGTTATGTAAAAAAACGAACTTTAAAACTTTGGCAGGGGGTGGGAAAGGGAAACAAAGGAGGAGGCAACAATGCTTGATAAGAAAGGTACTCATTACCTTGCTCATGTAATTGTAACCCATCTGTACGGTATTTTCACAATTAAAAAAATGTTTTAAAAAACAGAAACTCAGATAAGCAAATGTATAAGTTGGAATGTGGAACTTTCATCAATATCTAGTTGGGTAGTTGTTTAGGAAGAAAATAAAATCAGTGACAGACAGTAAAAAAAAAAAAAACTTCTTTTCTGTGAGTTCCTGACAAGCTAAATACTGAAAGTGTGAGTGAGATGGAGAGAAGGATAGATACGGGGATAAAGGTGAGCTGGAGACTGGGCACCGGTGGCTCATGCCTGTAATCCTAACTACTCAGGAGGCTGAGATCTGAGGATCACTGTTCAAAGCCAGCCCAGATAGGAAAGTCCATGAGACTCTTATCTCCAATAAACCATTAGAAAACTAGAAGTGGCTCTGTGGCTCAAGTGGTAGAGCGCTTGCCTTGAGCTGAAGAACACAGGGACAGCGCCCAAGCCCACCCAGAGTTCAAGCCCCACAACCTCCAAAAAAAAAAAAAAAAAAAAAAAGGTGACCTGGATTCAAGGGAGAAAGACATTACTGTGAGTTTGAGTTGGGCCACACCTGTGGGTATGGGTAGGGTCATGGATGTGGATGTGAGTGCGTTATGGCTATTAGTAGGGATATAAATATGGATGTAGTTGTGTGGCGGGCTATGGCTGTGGATGTGGATGGCGTTATGCCTATGGGTGGGGTTTTAGATATTGATGTGATTGTGGATGGGGTTGGAGTGGGACAGTGGATTTGCTGTACCTACAGAACTCTAGGGATGTGTCTATGTCTAGAGATGTGATACAGCAGGGATGTGGGCAGGGTTACTGATGCGGCTAGGGATATGGTGGCACATGTGCACAAGATGGTGGCTATTCCTGTGAATAATGCTGGGGATACATGGATAATTCAAAATCTAGGTGAGAAATCACTCTTCTTGCTTTGGGAGGAGATTCTGATTAGGGTAGCAGTCAGCCTTTCTCTTTGCTGAGAGGCCAGCATTACTAACTGGAATGCTTCTTTATTAGCAGGTGGCACAGGGATTAACGACCTGTTCCACACACGTTGCCTTTGTGTCTAATAAGATCACCAATACAGGTGACAGAGTACGTAAGCAAGAGTCAACACCTGAATGCTCCCCTAAGAGTCAGTAGGAAGGCTGAATTTGGACCTCGGTTTTCAGAGAAGAAAGAAATATCCCTTCTTAGTCTGTGGTTTTAGCAGCTAGGATTTGTTCTCCCAATAGATTCTTCTACAGTTCCTGAAGCTATAAAACCTTAAATTGCTAGCATCCGCCTTGCCTCAGCAGCCAACCTCGTCATCCCAAGGTCATCTGGGATTTGCATAATTAACAGTTCTAATTTATTTTTTCCTTCAAAAATCAGAGTTGTGATAAAAATAGAAGTATAATATTCTTGTTCTTCAAATAGTTTTTCATTCTGGTTCACAATTGTTTCTAGGTACTAGAAGAGTGTAATAATTAGGATCCATTATCAAGATGATTGGAACACTGAATCACTATAATGGCCTCTGTCTATATAAATCATGGTGGCATGTTCATATAAATGATAGTTTTATAGCCATTTCCGGAATCTCAACTGGAGGAAACAAAATAATGCTATCTTGCTGAGACAGCTTCAGCCTCCAAGAATATTAAATGGACTTGTCTTTTCCAGAGGCAAAGTTACAACTACTTTCCTTCTGACTGGCAAGTTCAAGGTATAACATTCAATGAGGCCGACAGATGGCAAAGCTCACCCTGCCAGAAGCTCCCACAACTTAGGCACCTGTTGAGGAAGAAGATAAAGAGTTTTCACAATGATTTTCCAACTCTTCCACTTAATTACGTTTCTTGAAAGCTATAATCCATTCTCTGTCTCTGCCCCAGTCTGTGTCTGTGTCCATGTTCCTGTCCATGTCTGTCTATCTGTCTGCCTGTCTCTCTCTCTCTCCCTCTCTCTCTCTCAGTAAATGAAAGCTTGTGTAATGATGCACAGTGAAACGAGGGTTTCTATGTGAATATATCTTCTTATTTAATTATTTTTTTTATCCTGGATACTTATTTCAGTGTATTCATCCCCTCAGCCCCTTTCCTTTGTAATCCTTACAGAAATGTCTACCCTTTGTGATACTGGGGAAGTATGGAGATTGGGCAAGATGAGGAAGTCAGGAAACATCAAACCACCCCTCTTTGCTGCCATTGCCATCTACTTGAGCACAACTGCTTCCTTCCCTGCCAGGCACAGCCTGGAACTCACGAACTCAGTGGCTATCCATGAAATGGTCTCTTCTGACAAAGCCTTTTGTAGGCCTGGGCCCCTCCAAAGAAGCAAGCAGCCCTCATTCTCAGGAAGACCATCTATACTGGCTTGAAAGAGATTATATGCCACCCTATTTTATAATTTCTCTTTATAATGTCATACCTTACTCCTACCTATGCCACTACCATACAAATATGTCGTGATATATCAGATTTTGCTGACATATTCAAATAACTTTTAAAAGCAAGATGTGTAAGTTAAAGAACTAAAAAGAAAATAATGCATAGAATTTTACTTAGAGTTGGGGGGGGGGCGAAAGAAATGACGAATTTTCAGAAAGATGTACTCAGTTCCTAGTTTTGCTAGCCTGACCTTATGATGACCTAATGGTGGCTCTGTGTGCATCATATATATATATATATATACATATATACATATATACATATATATGTATATATATACACAAACATATATATAGTACATATATGCAAATAAGAGCTAGGCTAGTCTCATCAGCTTCTCTAACAAATATACACAGCTGCAATGAAAATAGTTTATTTCATTATTATGAAACAATAGATCTCCCAGGCTCCTTTTTCCAACCAGGTTGCCATTATGTAATCCTGTTGTCTAGAAACTGAACCCTCCACCTTCCACAGAGACTCTACAATCCTATTCATAGGATTGACCAGTTGAAACTGTATAGATTTCAGTGGATTCAATATAGTCCTCTTTGAGGACTACTTATCAATATGGATTTATTTCAGCATTTCTCCAAGCTACCAACAAATATTGTCCCAAATTTGTCCACATACACAAGCATACCAAGCCAAACCAAGATAATCATTGCTTCTTAGAAGTAGTACAATCTAAAATCAAAGAAAGAATTGTTTTTCTCTTTTTGTAATTTTTTAGCAAGCAGAGAAAGTTGTTTTTCTTTTATTTACATGAATGAAAGCAGTGAAAGGATAGCAGCAAAATAGACTCCTGTGGAGATGGGCTCCAAAGGATGAGGTCCTGGAGAAGAATTTGTTGGTAACTGTCCTACCTGTATGTTTTTGAAATGTGTCCTGTGAAGCCTGGAGAGAATGCGAAACAAACACAAAATACCTTCTCCATTACATTCCACAAGATTCAGATAATGATTGAAATTCAACCTGGACAGAATAAGAATGTACACACTGTTTGTTCTTATTTTCTAGCTGTTGATGAGGGAAAATGATTTCATTTGCTTTGCTATCTGGGGAAAGAAGTTGAAAAGTTTGACATGAATTTCCCCCCTGTTTTCTTTTTCACTTTCCAGCTTTCAAGCTTACTACCTTCTGACCTTCAATTATTTTACTGCACAGGATCTTGTTTTTTGTTTTTTTTTCTTAATGGAAGTACTGAACTCAGGGCCTAATGCTCTCACCTGCTTTTCCTCCTAAGGCTGTTACCAGTGACCCATAACTTCACTTTGGGGTCTTTTTTCTGGTTAATTGAAGATAAGAGTATCATAGACTTTTCTACCAGGGGTGGATTTGAACCCCCAAACCTTAGATCTCAGCTTCCTGAGTATTTTTAGAACTACAGTCATGAGCCACTAGTGCACAGCTTGTACAGGATCTTAGTGTACTTCATAGTAAATGCAATGAAATTCAGAAAAAAAAACATGTACACTACCACATTTAACCATTGCTTTTGTACAAAAACACAGAGATACAAAATAAATACCCAAATCAGGTGAGGCAGCCGACATACCAACACAGAAACTATTTATTGACACAAAAAAGGTGAGTCTATACAGCAGAATGAAAAAGATCCAATATCATCACAGAATGAGGGATTAAAATCTTGGGTCAGTCACTTCCTCTGTAACAATGGAGAAAGTAGATCCCTGAAACTCAATCATTTTGAATGAAAACAGATATCATACTCCTGACCTAAGAGCCTAAAAAGAGAAAGCAAATGAAAACTGTCTGACAGTGTATGTGACATCTGCTGCTTTCACTGTCAAAGTCACTTCTCAATGTTGAACGCACATTGTAACTTGGATACTTCGCCAAATTCAACATAATCAAAAATAACCCTGTTTTCCTTCTTCCAGCCCATTATTCCTTAAGAAAAATTCCTCCTGGCCAACATGTATTGCTTCTTCTCTGTCACAGTCAATTGATTCAGTGAACTTACAATCACTTTCATGTTTTTCTCTTTCCTCTGTTTCGGTGGCCTTAGCTAAACATCTATAAATAATGTACTTCTGAATTACTGCAATTTTTTAACAAAAATTGGTCTTTCTGCCTCCTATCTCTACCATATCTAGCCCAACCTCCCAAATTTTCAAAAGTGAAAAGCTAAATATGGTCAGATCTTTGCCCTTTCTTAAGGTAACTCAGTGATTTCTTCCTGCCCATAAGATGGTTTTCAGCTCTTTATAAAGTTGTATGCCCACAGAATCTTTGCTGGAGTTATTTGACCCTCCTTCTTCTGCTGCCTCTCAATGAAATTCTCTTCAGGTAGCTACTAGTGTTTGTCACACAGCTTAAGCCTCTGGGGGGCTGTACATGCTGTTTCCTTTAAAATCCTTTCCATCTCTGTTACTTGGTTATTGAACCACAATTGCCCTTTGAATTCAGCTAGAAAAATTTCACCATAGTCAATTGTCCAGTCTCTCAGAATTATAAGCTACCCATAAGTAAATAATTATACTATTACATGGTGTATTCGAACATTTACTGCCTATTGGAAGAGCCTGAGTTTTTGTCTTTGAATCTTCCAATTCTAGCACACAGCACCTAGCTCATCAGGTTCCGGCCTGCACGCAATGAACGAATGAGTGATTGAGCAAAGGGAAATGGAAGTACCTATCTATCTGAATTGACATCTGTGATGAGTATCATGGTAAAAATCAGGGCCAGTGGGTGTGAAGTGAAAATGTTGTGGACACCAAAACCTAGAGAGGGGAAAGAATGGTGACTACCCTACAAGAAAAGAAATATCAAAATGAGTTCTCAGTGTTTATTTCAAATGCACTAAACTTGTTTCAATTTTAGGAGATTTTTTTTCTTTTTTTTTCTTTTTTTGGGGGGGCATCATGGGGCCTGAACTCTGGGCTTGGGTGCTGTCCCTGCACTCTTCAGCTCAAGGCCAGCACTCTACTGCTTGAGCCACAGCACCACTTCTAGTTTTTTACTGGTTTATTGGAGATAAGAGTCTCACAGACTTTCCTGACTGGGCTGGCTTTGAACTGTGATCCTCGGATCTCAGCCTTCTGAGTAGCTAAGATTACAGGCATGAGCCACTGCTGCCCAGCAGTTTTAGGAGATTTTTGAAAATTGCATTTGTCTACCATATAATAAATAGAACTGCCATCAGTTAGCCTGAGGTAACCCTCTAAAAATCAAGTTGCTAATCATTTAGTTTGGGTATATCAAGAATTGCTAGAAATTCTTCCATTTCTTCCAGATTCTTAAATTTGGAAGCATAAAGGTTTGCAAGGCATTCCAAATAATGTTCTGAATGTTGTTTATTTCTGTCATGTTGTTCTCATTCTAACCTCTGATTTGATTTATCTGAGTATGTTCTCTTCTTTTTTAGGTCAGATTTGCTAAGGGTCTCTCAACTTTGTTGATTTTTAAGGAACCAACTTTTTGTTTGGCTGAACCTTGCTCTGGTTTCTTTTGACCCTAGTTTATTTAATTCTGATTTAATTTTATTCCATCTACTGGATTGGGGTTTGACTTGTTGCTCTTTTTCAAGAATCTTAAGGTGTGTGATTAAATTGTTGATTTGAGATTTGTTCAATTTTTTGATGTAGGCACTCAGAGCTATAAGTTTTCCTTAAGTACTGCCTATGTCCCAGAGGAACTAGTATTGTGTGCTGCTTTGTATTAAATATCATAAAAGTTTAAATTTCCTTTCTGATCTCTTCAATGACCTACTGGTAATTCAACAATATGTTGTTCACTCTTCTTGATATATAGAATATTTTATGGTGGCTGTTTGTGTTGAGCTCTAATTTTATTCCATTGTGGTCGAGTGCATTAAATAATTTCAATATTTCTTATTTTTACAAATTTGCTTTGTGACCTAAAATATGGTCTATTTTGGAGAATGTTCCATGTGCTGCTGAAAACATAAATTTCTGATGCTGCTGGGTGAAATATTATGTAAATGTCTATTAAGTCTAGTTGAGTGATGAAATTGTTTAGCTCTGAAGTTTCTCTGTTGAATTTTTCTGCCTTGATCTATCCAGAGATGACAGTGGTGTGTTAAAGTCACCATCAACCAATGTGTTTGGATCTATGTGTGTTTTTAGGGGATGTAGTGCTTGTTTGATGAATTTGGGTGCTCTATCATTTGGTGTATAGATATTTAGAATTGTTATACCCTCCTGTAGTAGAGATCCCTTTATTAGTATATAATATCCTTCTTTGTCTCTTCTCTCTAATTTGAACTTGAAGTCTATTTTATCTGATACTAGAATTACAACTCCTGCCTGCTGCTGTTTGCTTGATAGATTTTGTTCCAGCCTTTCACTTTCAGAATATGTTTGTTTTTGTGGGTATGATGTGTCTCCTAAAGACAGCAGATAGAGGTCCTTGTTTGTTGATCCCACTAGTCAATCTATGTCATTTAATTGGAGTGTTAAGTCCATTAATATGGAGAATTAGGATTGATAGGTGTTTGGTAGTTCCTGCCATGTTATCCACCTTCTTAGAAGCCATGCCTCATCAATTCTTATTATAATTATCTGGTTCTCTGATTAGGGGCTGTTTCTCTGCCAATATTGAGGTTGGTTTTCTATGTGCAGAATGCTTTTGAATATTTTCTGTAATGTTGGTTTGGTGGAGATATATTGTTTCAATTTTTCTACTCTATGGAAGGTTTTAACCTTACCCTCAGTTTTGAAGGAAAGCTTAGCTGGGTACACTATTCTTGGTTGGTAGTTTTGGTCATTATGGTATGGCATATCTCATTCCAGGCATGCCTTGGTTTCATGGTCTCTGCTGAGAAATCTGTAGTTATTCTGACTAGTTTTCCTTCATAGGTAACTGATCTTTTCTCCCTGACAACTTTAAGGATCCTTTAGTTAGTCTCTATTGATCCTGTGTGGATTACAATGTGGCAGTGGGATGTCCTGTTCTGGTCTGGTCTGTTTGGGGTTCTTAAAGCTTCTTGTATCTGAATAGGTCTATCCTTTCCCAAGTTCTCTGCTAGGATTCTGTAAATATATTTCCTGTCCCTTTAGCTTCCTTCTCTATACTCCTAATACCTGTTAGTTTTGAATTAGGCCTTCTGATTCTGTTTTGAAGCTCATGAAGGAATTTATCTTGTTTCTTGGATTTGTTTTGAATCTTGTTTGAATCTTGGATTTCTCTATAATGTCTAGAGTATCTTCAATTTCAGAGATTCTATCTTCTGCATTATCCAATCTAATGTCCAGACTTTCTACTTTTAATTTTTTTTCCTGCTTTCTAATAGGTCCTTTTTTTATTGGCTTCAATTTCTCTTGAAGATTTGTTTTAGATCATGTATGGACTTCTTTAATCATTGATTTGATTGTTAGTGTTCTCTCTCAAATCCTTTTGCTCAGTGGTTGTATCTCATTGGACTCCCTTTCCTTCTGTTGGAATTCATTCAGCTTTCTGTTTGTGGATTACATGAATTTCTCTATTAATCTTTGGTTAGGCCTATCACACTCACCATAGCATGCATAGGCTTTCAAACTATTCACTCAGGATATTCATCAGTAGTGTTTGTAGAGCATTTTGGAAAGTATCCTCATGGTTTTTCATTGACTGCTCTGTTGCCTGTTTATTTTGAGTGGAAGTTGAGCTTCCTTGACTTGCCATTTTTCTTGCATTTCTATGGTTTGTTCTGCTCATTGGAAACCCAATATCACAGCAGAACACAATTTTAAGACAAGAACCAACTCATATCCTTGTAGTTGCACAGACTTTAGAGGTTTAAAATCTAGATAGATATTTTCCCTCTACATATCCTTTTTGGATACAAAACAAATCCAAAACTACAACAGAACACAATTTTAAGACAAAAACCAACCCTGAGCCTTGTAATTGCACAGATTTCAGAGGTTCAAAATCATAGGTTTTCCCATATCTACCTTTCTTTTTATTTTACTTTGAGAAGAATATTGTGGTTCAGGAGTGTGGGTTATATATAGTTGTGGCCAATGAACAAATCTTCTGTGAGCAATAAAGCAATCTGAACTGAAAGAATACCAAAATGAGCCACTTAGAGTCAAAATGGATACAATAAGCTAGCTCACAGACACACAACTAGAGATCAGCAGAATAAAGAAAATGAAGGAGGTGTGAAGTACAGAAACAAAGAGAAACAGGTTAAGGTGAATCTAACAAAAAAAAAGATTAAAAGATATAATGAAAAATACAGAGAGGGCAAATAAGAATAGAGAGATATAGAAAAGGAAAGGAATAGAAGGAATAAAACTAGGACCTAAATTCTGAAAAAAGACTAAAAATTTTTAATTCAAAAAATATGTATAAAATAATACTAAAATTTAAAATACTAAGATTAATTAATTACTTGTGACAAAATTGAATAATGGAAAATGTAGCCTGGATTAATATGCACACAATTAAGAAGGAAGTCTAATAATCAGCCTAGGCTGCATATCTAGGACTAAATAGAACAGCAATGAAAGAAAAAAAATCTTCAATTTGTTTGGGCGACATTGTGTCACACTCCCCTCTCTGTTATCCATTCTCTTGATCGAGTCTTTGATTTCCTTGCAGTGGTTAGTTTTCTTTGCAGCTTAGTTGGATTCTCAAATATGTTTGAGCGTGACTCAAAAGTACTGCTTTACAAGCTTGGAGACTTTGTTTACCTTGTCTGTGTTTGCAGAGCAGCAGGATCGCCTCTCAAGAGCTTCCTCCCCCTGGCTGGAGCTCTGTCTCACTGTCCAGACTCCTTTGCCCCGTTGAAAAACGGGGCTACAGTACCTGCTTCCGCTGCCTAGGCTCTTTGCTTGCTGCTCTGGCCAGTCTCAAAGATAGCATACTTCTAAGGTGCAGGAGGGCTTCCTTCCAGAAGCTGTTCTCTGGCAAGGCATGAGGATGGCTTTCGTGGGGTACTCACACTTTCCCTTGGTGGTTCGGACTGTCCATGGACTTTATGGACTTTATCCCTCTATGGCCAGTTGGATGTATCTTTCCCTCCTGCTGGAGGTGAATGGAAACCCATGTGCACTCTGTCTCTGGTGCCTTTGTCTTGGCTCTATCTGGCTGCAGCCACAGCTATTGCCACCTCTGCCAATGTGCGCTTAAATCTGTCTTAAGGAGTCTACCTGTATTTTTCCTGTCTGGCTAAAATCTCTATACAATTATAACTCACTTGGTGTGACCCTCTAGACACCGACAATTCGCTGGAACCCTAAAGCTCTGGTTTCTCAGAGGGAACTCAGTTAGTTCCCAGCTGCACCTTCGGCAATGTTCTTTTAATTTTCAAAGCCTACTTTTTGTCTTTGGAGCATTGGCTAGGCAAAGCCTACTTTTTTAAATAAAGTTTTAATGGAACACAGCGTATGTCCATCCATTTACATAATGTTGACATTTTCTTTTTCCCCTGATGGTAAAATGGAGTAATTGTGACACACTACATAACTTGCACAGCCTAAAACATTTGCTCTTTAGGATTTTACAAAAAAAATTTTCCCCACTATTCGAAGAGCCAAGTTATAAATTGAGCTTTATTTCTAGAATCTCATTTCTGAATGCAAAGAACTAAAATAGAAAGTATCACTACATTAAAATATAAGTCCATATTATTTGAATGTATTAGAAACTTTAATCAATATCTCAAAATTAGACATAATACAAAACTATAATGTAAACATTCAGTCTTGGGTTTAGGCTATATAGTAGAAGAGCCATTGGTTACAAATAATCCCTACATTCTTGACACTACACAACACGCACAACCTTTCTTCTTTGCCCCAGGCATTTATTAGAAACTTTTAAAATATTGTCTTCCATTATATTGAAAATGAACTATACAACTTGTGGGCAGAGATGGGAGGGAAAAACTGGGAGAGAGTGAGAGAGGATGAAATTGTTCAAAAAGAAATGTAACCCTTTATCTGACATGTAATGGTGATGTAATGTACATCACCTTTACATTAACAATTTAAAATGCATTTTAAAAAATTATTGTCTTCCGGCCAGGAGCTGGTGTCTCATACCTGGAATCCTAGCTATAAAGAAGGCTGAGATCTGAGGATCATGGTTCAAAGTCAGTCCAGGCAGAAGAGTCCATAAGACTTATCTCCAAAAAACTGCTCAGAAAAATTTGGACGTGGAGCTGTGGCTCAAGTAGTAGAGTGATAGCTTTGATCAAATAAAGCTCAGGGAAAGCATCAAGGCCCTGAGTTCAAGCCCTAGTACCAGGAAAAATAATTGTCTTCTATTCACACCATGAGACCAAAGGAGGATATTCTTAGGAGAGGATCACAAAAGCTCAACAGCTATTGCATATGATCTAAAAAAAAATATGGAAATGAACTCCAAAAATGGAAACAAGGTGGCTTTTTTCTATTTGTTGCTGTTTTTGTTTTCTTTACCTTTTGTCTAGTTTGTAAGTTGGGGGGAGTTAAGTGTGAGCACAGAAAGGGTGGGAAAAGGGTGAACAAATGCAGCAGTGATACCAGAAACTATGTTTACAATGAACAATATAACTTGTGGGTGAGGACGGAAAGGAAAAACTGGGAGAGATGGAGAGAAGAGGTGACACTATTCATTATCTTACTTATGTAACTATAGCTCTCTGTACATCACCTTTACAATAATAATATATATAAATTATTGTCTTCTAAAAATATGTTATTTAATAATTTGATACCCACTAATTACCTCACACAGTTTTGAAATAGTAAATTCCAGAGAACTAGTTTCCTGAAACTTTTTTAGATGTCCTTTGGGTAAAGCATAAGGGTATCACTGGTTGATTCTGTCAACAAGGCTCACATTCTGTGGACATTACTAAACCACTGGCTGTTATTTTTGAAGTCCTATCAGTAAACATAATTTCACTAAGATTTCAGAAAAACAAATCCAACAATTGAACGAAAAAGAGATTCTCATTGCTCCTGAGAATATGTTTCTTGCCCTGTTAGCCTAACTTTTCAGTTTCTGTGAGAGACAGATTTTCATCCCTGTCTTCCAGAGCCTATTCATTTTTATTGTAATAATTGTACATCAGAAAAAAGCTATGTCATGAAATAGATGCTTATACCAAATTCTTTTTGTCCTACATTACAATCCAGACATTGTGCTAACACTTTTTTTTTTGCCATCGTCTATACTTTTTTCACTGTGCCCTATATATGAGTCTCAAGGGAGTGAGATCTTTACATCAACATGCCCACACACTTCCACATTGCTGCTCTGGTTGCTCACTGACAGATCTGGGTTGGCACTTTCCTGTACTAACTCTACATCCTGATGGTCTTGTTCGTATGAAAGGTACAAACAGCAGATTCACTTTACACACTCAGCACCTCTGATCTTGAGCAGAAGCTAAGTGTTAGGATCTATTCTTAGGCATTTGCAGATCCTCCAAAATTGTTGCAGGGATTTCATCTTCAGAAGAAAGCCTATCCACCTCCCCTACAATAATTCACAGCATTCAAGACAGGGACAGCACAAGTATGGAAAGAAGTCCCCTGAGGGTGCTAATAAAAAAAAATCTCAGATTATAGCTACAAGAGAATCAGTAAAAAGTATAGATTTTAAAAGCTCAATGTAGGAATTATTCCTACAGTCAAATAATAATTGCAACAATGGTGTTAATTAATGTTCATCGAATTTATAAAATTCTCCTGGGCTTGAATCATTTGAATTGTGGCTATGTTTCTACAATGATGTAACTGCAGTAGTTGCTTTTATTTTAGGTAACAAAGACTAAAATACTACCTTGCCCTCTACAGGAAAAGCTTGCTGACCCATGATGCAGTAAGGTTTCCTAAACAAGTTCTTCAAAGAGCTCTGTGAGATAAGTACCTTATTACTGCTATTCAGAAAAAGAAACTGAAATTCAAAAGGTTACAGCATTTTTCTAAGGTGTAAAAGAAGATAACAGAGCCTAAGTTGAAGAATGAGTCCATGCCAAAACCCACTAAGGTCTTGTAAGGTCTTCTATTTACCTTGGACAAATCATTTCATGCACCTTCTCCCAAGATCCTCAAGCTCTGGAAGAAATGGCAGCCATGGTATTTCCCATATTCAGCTTGGGCCATGTCCAGCATCTATTCCCATTCATATGGCAAAGACAAAATCCTTATTTTCTATAGAAGTATGATGCCCATATATGCCAAAGGAGAGTTTTCCAAACACTCCTCAGGAAAGAGATTTCACAGAAATAACTAGAGTAGAAAAATAAAACATCATTGTTTTATCAAGAAATAATGTCACGAACTATTACTATTTTCTATCATCAAATCACGTGGATACCTTGTACTCTACAATACCATGAATGTAATTATTTGTTTTTAGAAAGACTAACTTTATTCTTGTTTTTCTTTTCTTTTTGCAATTAATTTTATTGTTGTTATAGAGGTGGTATACAACAGGTTACATTTATATACACCAGGTAATAAGTACATTTCCTTTTGTATAGTGTCATCTGCTCCCTCATTCTTTCCCATTCCCTCCCTCCTATCTCCACCCATGAGTTGCATAGCTCACTTTCATCAATGTCCAGTGTACTCCATTACTGTACTTTTTTAACCCTTTTTCCTCTGGTTCTGTGCCCTCCTCACCCACAGATGTGCATGTGAATACACCATATATAAGGTAAAGAATACAGAGTCAAAAATTATATTAAGCCAGGTCCAAAGAAACATAGATCCCATGGTTTCCCTTATTTGCAATTGCTAGTATATATCTGAGACAAGTAGAAATGGTCAGATAAGTTGATGTTAGGTGAAATGAATTCCAAGATAAGGGTTCAAATGTTTTTTTTTCTTTCTTGCGATTGTTTCTAACATATTTATAAGATGATTCATTTGTTGCTTTGTATATCCCTCCCCCATGGTATAACCCCTGTTTTCACTGTATTTGATGTTGGTATAATTTGTGGAGGGGAAGGGAAAAAACAAATTGTTTAAATAAGGATACAGGTGGACCCATTGCAACAATGAGATGTACAAGACATTATGTCGAAAAACAAACTTTACAACTTTGGCTGGGGGAGGGGGAAGTGAAGTGGGGGGATAGGGAAGAGGGAGTGGAGGGGGCAGGAGATGGGAAAGGTTGATAAGGGAAAACAAAGGAGGAGGTAACAATGCTTGATAGGAAATGTACTCATTACCTTGCCCATGTAATTGTAACTCCTTTGTATTGTATTTTCACAAAAAAAAAATACAGAGTCATAAGAAAAATCAAGAAAAAGGTCCTTTGTTTCCATATCTTTGGAGTTCATTTCAGCATGTATATTATTTTATATACATATGAAGCGGTGCTTGGGTATTGCACCTTCGTGATTCTCTCTTAAGATTATCCTCGTTTGGTCTCACTGTAGGTGAGTATCTAGAATCCTGTGTAATTTGTCATATTCTAGTGTGTTTTAAATCAAATTTGTGCATATTAGGGAGACCAATGCCATTTGTTTCTCTGATCTTGGCTTTCTTCACTTAACATGATTTGTTCTAGTTCCATCAATTTCCCTTCAAATGACATTATTTTGTTCTTTCTAATGGCTGTGTAAAATTCCATTGTATATAGGTACCTCATTTTTTCAGATCCATTTATTGTGGAGCATCTGAGTTATTATTAATTCTAAGACTAAGTTCTAGTCCACACTCTAAAATACAAAAGTTAACCTTCATTGTCATGTCCTAAGTTCTTAATGAACTGTTTGATTGTCACCCAAGCCATCTGACACCCAAGTACACCTTTATCTCATAGGCTGTTCTGTGATCTACGTGTTCTGTCTGATATCCTTCTAGCATGTTTCCCTCTGCTCTCCCCCATGTAGAATAGGTACAAACTCCTCCAGACTGTATTTCCTGCCTCCAGCTGCTATAGTCCTCCCAATAGAGCGCCCTCATGGGACAACAGAAGAGAAATGCTTCCTCTACTCATTTGCTCTTTCTTCCCTCCTCTGCTTCTTCCTTTCCTCATCCTTTCCATCTCCCTCTGTTTGTACTACAGCTCTGGCCCTAAACTCCTCCACACCTCCTTCTTAGCAACATCTGGATTCTGTTAACCCTTTTTCTCCTACTGCTACTTTGAATTGCCTCACAGCTCCTTCATGCTTGGCTCATGCTTGACTGTCTGTGAACCTAGCTCCCTGCATTAAGTCCCCTTCATTTGTTTTGCTGTTGTTTTCATTTTGTGATGTATGTTTGTGTATGTGCCAGTCCTAGGGCTTAAACTCAGGGCCTGGGTGCTGTCTTTGAGCATTTTTGCAAGGCTAGTGCTCTATCACTTGAGCCACAGTTCTAGCTTTTTGATGGTTAATTGAAGATACAAGTTTTATAAACTTCTCTACCCAAGCTGGCTTCACCTGGGATTACTGGTATGAGCCACTGCCCCAGACCACTCCCCTTTGTTTTAAACATTTAGTTCCTTATGTTTTCCTAGAATTCCTCAAACAAATTCACAACACTTGGTCAGATTCAACTTATCCGGGCTCTTCACAACAGCAGTAGCGCCAGTAACAAAGTCTCTTTCCTTGTCCACTCTCAGTCTATTCTAGCAATGGAAACAACTCCAATCATTCATATATTTGTTTAAACTTTTGAATTCAAAGTTTTTTCAGGAAAGACTCATTAATTGTCTTACTGAGGTATTTTCCTCCCAAAAGTATAAAAACACAAAGTTCACTATCCAGGAACACATGTTATCTGCACAGATAGGATATATTCATATATAACCACAGTGAGATATGTGATTAGGCACCTAAAATGGAGGTGAAAGACAGCAAAATATGGACAGTAATATCCAGTACTGCAGGAAGGAAGGAAGGAAGGAAATCAGTGCATGTGGGATTAATCAGGACAGGCTTCAGATCCTGAACTGGGTCAAAGGCATTAAAGTCACAATGGATAGGGGGAAAAAAGGGCATCCTCTTAGGGCTGGTAGCTTAAGCAAAAGCACAGCAGAGCTCAAGCTAATTACTTCTCATTTAAATGTGAATAGGAAGTATGCTAAAGTTAGATAAAGTGATTAGACACTTCAGGTTTGGACAAGAAAGAAGTGCCTTTGGACTCAAAAGTCAAATGCTGTGTACATTTGCCGAGATAAAATGATGTTAAGTGAAATGAACCCCAAGGTAGGAACACAGTGTTTTTTTTCTTTCTTGATATTGTTTCTAATGTGTTTATAATGTACCATGTGCTTTTGTTGTTGCTTTGTATGTTCCTCCCCCATGGTATAACCCCTGTGTTTCACTGTATTTGATATTGGTCTAATTTGGGGAGGGGAAGGGAAAAAACAAAGTGTTTAAATAGAGATACAGCGTGGCCCATTGTAACAATGAGATGTACAAGACACTGTGTTGAAAAAGGAACTTTACAATTTAGGCAGGAGGGGGGAGTATAGTTGTGGAGGTGGAAGGGAAGGGGTAGGGGAAAAACAAAGGAGGAGGCAACAATGCTTGATAGGAAATGTACTCATTACCTTGCTCATGTAACTGTAACCCCTCTATACAGTATTTTTACAATAAAAAACTTATAAAGAAATTTCATGTGAAGAAAAAAATGCTAACTTGGAGTCAGATCCACCTGGGTTTGGGTCTTAGCTCTGTATCCTCTTCTTAATCTGTCTACTTTTCAAGTTTCCTCAAACACAAAATGGTGAGGAATATTCCTTTCAAAGTTAGCATGATCATGAAATAAATCCGTATGCATAAAATTCCTAATGGGCTATCCACAGGTTCACATTAATGATTTTATGAGTTAATGTCATTGAAGTCATGCTGAATTTTAGTTGAAGAGTCAACTAGCCAGCCTATGAGGAATACTAACAGATAACCCATGAGTCTACCATAAGTGAGGACTAAATGAGAGGTTGGATATAAAGCATCCAATAAAGCAGCCTAGCAAAGCAGAATTGTTATACTTTATACTTATTAATAATGTTATTACAGATATATAATTTCAGGAGTGTTACAATAAACACTTACAGTTCTTGCTCTCTATAAGTATGGTGGGTAATGTAAGAGCCCAGTATATAGACAAGAGCCACAGTATAATTCTGTGTATATGTGTGCATGTATGGCACATTTGTGCATGTACACTTGTGCATGTGATGCTACTAGAAAAGCCTGGGCCAAAGCAGCATCCTTTAAAGCAATCTGTATAAGGCAAGGTAGCCATAAGAGCCAAGGAGAAGGTCTTAATACAAGTTGGGGAAGAAATTCTTAGGACTAGTATTATTGTCTGTCTATGATATGATTAAGGAATCTCTATACAGATGACAGCCAGGTGAGATGACAGTTGGTATATGCAGAGTACGGGTTTGGTACAGGGATTGAGGTGGGAGTAGAGGACTGAAAGCATTAGGTCTGTGTGAAACAATAGATAAAAGATACAAAAGTTGACAATATTATCAGAGTTCTTCCCAAATTGATATTCACATAGTGATTTCCAAGGAGAATTAGCTTTTTGTGAAGTCTGGAGCTCTGAGTGGTCTGTGGTCAAAAGTTCTTCTCCATAGACAAAGAAATTAGTTAGGAATCTATCATGAGAAGGACTCTAAACAGGAATGTTTCCCCCAGGTTCTTTAAGGCTAACCACTAAGAGGAGGAATAATATCTCCCTATGTTTTGTTAATCCTCTCTCAGGGCCACGTGGACTGTAGCTCCATCATTGTTAATCCTGCCAAGGTAGGAAATGTTTACAATTATATCTTGTCCTTTAACCATACCTATATACTCTTTGTGCTTATAACTACTTTAAAAAAAATTAGGCCGATTATTATGATTCCAGTACCATAACCAGAACAGAATATCACTATTTCAGAACAGAATGACATTATTTCATCAAAGGAATATACTTTTTAGGAATTAAGGAGTTGAGTCAAGTCCTATTTGCAAACAAAACTTGCACATGGAACATCAAGATAAGAACATTTTAGAAGTGGCATAAGAATAAAATTGTAACAATCCTCCTTGATTTTTTTCAACTAATATTAGTATTTTCTTAGTATTTATACCTGTATCAAATTGTAAGATTTTCCAGTAAAGTGTGAAGAAAGGAATCTAGTTAAGAAGTCACACAAACAGGCTATGGTTCTATGTAAACTATAAGAAAAGTAGTAAAATTTGTCTTTATTTCTTCTTTCAATTTTCATCTACAATAAGATAGGATTCCAATGAAATATAGATACTGGATCTAAGTAATGCCATGTTGGCATCTTAATAGAAGATGGGTACTTTCTGATAACTCTAGAGGAGACAGAGGACATTCTTTGGAATGCAGCTGTGTCCTGAGTTGCTAAGCTCCACGTAAGTCTTGCTTCCCCTCAATACTTGGGGTTCTGATTGCCCCCTGATTGTTCCCCTGTGTAATTTGCTTTGCCTACCTATAACACTTCTGTTGGATTTAAGTGTCTTCATCTAGTTTGCTCAGCCTATGTATAACACTTTCGTTAGTTTTAATTTCTCATGCTGGTTATGTGGTTTTTCCCTTTCATTCCGGGCTATAGGTCTTTGAGACCAAGCATCCACCTGCAATTGCTGGCTTTCTAATAAAGACTCCAGATTCAACTTCTCAGAATGTGACTTCTCTGGTTCTCATTACTGAATTACCATACAACATCAATAGCTGCTTGATATCAGCTCTTCAAGGTGTCAATCCTCTAGATCTCCTCACTGGCTAGAGCATAGCTAAATGCAATTATGCTACCTTAAAATTTATTTCGGATAGAAACCTAGACATTTTAAAATCATGTTACTCTAGTCTCTAGAATCATATACATATTAATTGAACAGGTAGGCCATTTAAAAATACTTCTTTCATGGCAGGAAGAGGAAAACAGAGAGAAAAATGAGGAAAGGTGTAACAAGTTAGACAAGAAATGTAATCACTACCTTGCTTATGTAACTGTAACCCCTCTGTCTATCACCTTGACAATAAAATTTAAAAAATAAAAAATATTTCTTCATGCTAATTATGTTGGTAACAGTGTGCTTATTGTTCATTCCATATGAAACTATATATAAACTGAGTCATCAAACAAGTGAGTGAATTAGAGAAAGATTAGAGGAGGTTTAACCAGGAACCTACAGTAGAACATGCTCCTCTCTAAACATTTTATACGTTTTTTTTTTCTTTTTTTAAATAGTGTACAGAAGGGTTACCTGAGTAAGGTAATGAGTACATTTCCTATCCAGCATTGTTGCCTCCTCCCTTGTTTTTCCCCTACCATCCCTTCCCTCCGGACCTACCCAACTCCTCCCTCCCTCCCCCGCCAACATTGTAAAGTTTGTTTTCAACATAATGTCTTGTATATCTCATTGTTACAATGGGTCATCCTTTATCCTTGTTTCAGCATTTTGTTTTTTCCCTTCTCCTCCTCAAATTAGAAAAGTGTATATATAAGATGCAGGGCACTTTAATCAAATACAATGAAAACAGGTTATACCATGGGGGAGGAACATACAAAAGAAACAAAAAAATCATATTGTAAACTATAAGTACATTAAAAACAATAGAAAGAAAGAAAAAAACCCATGTGTCACTATCTTGGGGTTCATTTCGTTTAACATCATCTTATATGGTCATATATACATAGTTTTTTTTACCTTTTCTGCTTGTCCTAGACATATACTAGTTATTGTGAATAAGGGAAA
The DNA here is from genome assembly GCF_024711535.1 of Dipodomys merriami. NCBI lineage: Eukaryota > Metazoa > Chordata > Mammalia > Rodentia > Heteromyidae > Dipodomys > Dipodomys merriami. The sequence goes on from NW_027203048.1 coordinate 30,018,900, forward strand.
CCATGGGACCTATGTTTCTTTGGACCTGGCTTACTTCACTTAATATAATTTTCTCCAAGTCTTTCCATTTCCTAACAAATGGGGCAATGTCATTCTTTCTGATGAAGGCATAGAATTCCATTGTGTATATATACCACATTTTCTTGATCCATTCATCTACTGAGGGGCATCTGGGTTGGTTCCATATCTTAGCTATGGTAAATAATGCTGCAATAAACATAGTTGTGCTGGTAGTTTTAGTATACCCTTGTTGGGGAGCTCTATGTGGAGTCTTTTGAGGAACTTTCATACAGCTTTCCAAAGTGGTTGAACAAGTTTACATTCCCACCAACAGTGTATTAGTGTTCCCTTTTGGCCGCATCTCTACCAGCATGTTATTATTAGTTTCTTGATAGTGGCCATTCTAACTGTGGTCTAGGATAGTTCTAGCACAGGATCACAATAGCTCAATAACTATGTACATATGACCATACAAAATGATGCTAATCAAAATGAATGCCAAGTTATGGAAGCAAGAGAATTTCTTTAGTGTACTGTTTGCAGTTACTTCTTTCTTTCATTTTCCCCCTATGGTTTAATCCTGTTGTCACGGTTTTGTTTTGTTTTTTAATTTTGATACCCTTAGCCTTGTATATAAGTTTATCTGCTTTGGGGGAGGGATGGGGAAATCATAGAAATGGTGAGACAATGGACAAAGGGTGAACGAATGTAACAGCAATACTCACAAGACACTATGTTGGAAATGAACCTTACAACTTGGGAGGAGTAGATTTGGGGGAAGGGAAAGCAAGAGAAAATGAGGGAGGGAATATCATTGTTCAACAGGAAATATAATCATTTCCTTACTGAGGTAACTGTAACCCCTCTGTACATCACCTTTACAATAACATTTTAGAAAAGAAAAATCTAATAGAATGTAATAAAAAAGATAGTTGCTATGATTGGCTGAGAATAAGGTAGCAATAATAGGAATAATGAACCAGACTGATGGTGTCTTGAATGCTAAACAATATAGGGATATTGTGTAGCTTTTCAATGTCCTTTGGAGGGGATTTTCAATAATGATTTTTTAATCTTATTTTTTTTCTTTTTAATTGACACATAAGAATCTTATATATTCCTAGATTATGTGATAATATATGTATATACTATTTAATAATAAAATCAGTAATTAGCACTTAAAATAGCAACTACTTCATATTGAAAATATTTTTAAAAAGAGAGAAGAAAGAAACCTTAAAAATCAAAACAGAAGTAGAAAGGAGATTGTTAGATGTTAAGATTAGTTCAAACTGATTGATAGGTATTTGGAAATAAAACCATTCTGTCTAGCTTTTTTGAAAATGTTGAAAAATTCCTACAACAAAAAAGTAGAAATACCTAGATATGCTGAACAGATTATTTATGATAGCTGTCAAACTATGCCTTGGTAATCACAGTCCATGTAACACAGGAATTATAAAATAGAAAATCCAGTAGATTCAATAGATGCAAATATAGAATCACATTGGAATTGACCACTATTGCCATTTTATTCATTTATTCATTTATTTATTTATTTATTATTGTCAGTCATGGGGCCTGAACTCTGGGCCTGAGTGTTGTCTATCAGCTATTCAGCTCAAGCCTAGCACTCTACCACTTGAACCACAGCGCCACTTCCAGCTTGTTCTGCTTGTGTGGTACTGAAGAATTGAACCCAGGGCCTCATGCATGCAAGGCAAGCACTGTACTACTGAGCCACCTTCCCAGCCCCCATTTTATTTTTATATTTTTAATTTTAATTTTTACCATTAAGTAGTTGTGCAAATGAATTGCTATTTAACAATGTAGTAAATGCATACAATGAAACTGACTCAGTCATCTAGAAAAGCAAGATGAATTATGAGCCACAGAAGTGGTTGCAACTCTTAGGACACGTTGATTTAAAGCTGATAATGAGAAAGGGAAAGATCAAGGAATGGTTTCATAGTCATATTATGGACTTTGGATAAAAGGCTTCTCTTCTTTGGTTGATTTTGGGTATTTAAAATGGGAAATGAGTATCTCTCATATTTAATGGTATCCAGTAATAAAGAGACCACATTGAAGTGAGTTAGTAGAGAATCTATGGCATCTCCAATGTTTAAAAAGCTAGCTGTCTCCACCTCCTCTCTATGTACCTCATTCTCACACTTTTATCTACTAAAGTGACAGCAATCCTCCTTGTACATGACACATAAAATGTACCTCAGTCTCTGAAATGTTAAATAAAACCCTATGCTCCTCAGCTTTCATTTGAAAAACTTGAATTAAAACCTGTTATCATTAATTGCAAGCAGATTATGTATAATCTGACTTCTCAGCTACCACAAAAATTTCAAGAAGCCAAAAGCAGTATTATTCAAGCATGGAAAATTTTGTATTTTTTTCTTTCCCTTCTCTCTTCTCTTCCCTTTTCTTTTTCTTCTCTTTATTTTCATTCTTTATTTTACTTCATTTATTTTCATTTATTTTATTTCATTTATTTTCATTAGTTCTTTAGCTTAACATTTGGCATCTCATTTATCTAATATCTAATATCATCTTCCTGTGGAAGATGAATTTAGTTTAGAAAACAAAACAAAAAGAAGAAAGTAGAAATTGATCTAAACTGGTAGTTTGATGAAAATGCTTACTTAATAAACATGTATTTATGTATTTGATTGTTGACCCTCCCATTTATAGAAGAATTTCTGACACAATTCTGAGCACAATTTTAAAAATTATGCTAGTACATTAATTCTGACACTGATAGAGTAACAGTAGTTAGACTTATCAGACATCTTGAAACAAATAACAAGTAGAATAAAAGGATACAACAGTAGTTTTTTTTTTATTTTTTGTGAACATACTGTACAGAGGGGTTACAATTACATGGGCAAGATAATGAGTACATTTCTTATCAAGCATTGCAGCCTCCTCCTTTGTACAACAGTAGTTTTTAAAACAGTGAAAATCAAGGAACTGAGAACAGAAGTTCAGAGATAACAGAACCTAAGTGAGAAGAATCGAAGAATCCAGCCATTGGCCTGACCGACTTAGAGTGTTTCCAGGACAAAGCCGAGATGCTGGGCCCAGAAATGCTTGGCGGACTTCTCTGAATGGGGAGAAGTCCAAAGTCCATGGAACCCAGGTGGCTAGAGTTGACAGTGCAGCATGAAACTGAAGAAAGCAGTGTGATCCAAGATTGGAAAGTTGCAGACTAGTATCAAATCCATCCCACATCTTGTTTTTGTATAATCTTGCACCAAGGATTGTCTTTACATTTTAAAAGAAGGTAAAGAAACAAAGCAGGGAAAAATATATAATTGTCTCTATTTGTCCTGCAAAGACTCTGGCCCTTTAGAAATAATGTGTCAACCCCTGGCATACAGAGAACACTGGATATTTGCAGAAGCCCCTCTTCACAGTACAGAGGTATCTCTGTAGGAAATTGGTGTGAACAGTAGAGGGGAAAGTCCTGGGAGCTGACCTACACCTGTGAAGCCACACTGAAAAATTCCATAATTTATTTGCACTTAGATAGGGCTTGTGTCAGTAATGAGAAATAATTAGCTGTAGACTAAATTTTTTCAAAGTATGATCTGAAATTATCAAACTGATTCCAATGATAATAATGAAATTTTGGAACAAAGCCATTGAATATTTCAGGAATACAAAATCATCCAACACTTGAAACTATAAATATTAAAACACGAGTATCATACAAAAATTACCAGATATGTAAGAAGCATAAAAATATAGCCAACACTGAAGACCAAATAAATCAATCACATGAAGCCAAGATGGAACTATATGTAAACATGTTGAAATGATATCATAACACAAATATAACTGAACACAACTAACACAGTAATTCAAAGATAATCTAGAAAAGTGGAAAACAACAGAGTAAAAAATGACCAATAAAATCTTTGAGTTAGAGAACATCACAGTGATTGAACAGAAAATATTTCAAATTGTCCTTTGGCATGTAAACTTTATTTTTTAAAAATATATTATGTAGTATGTGAAAACCTAGGAAAGGTTAGAAAGAAACATTTCTCAAGTTTTATTCCATAGTTGACATTAGCAATGGCTCTAATTTCTTATTATATATCATTTGTGTTGATATTATTAGACCATTAAGACATCTATATACTGAAACTTTAAATTAAAAATACATAATGTCTGAGAGTAAGGATTTTTTTTGGGGGGGGGGTCCAGTCATAATGCCTGAACTCTGGGCCTGGGCACTGTCGCTCAGCTCTTCAGTTCAAGGCTAGCGCTCTACCACTTGAGCCACAGCGCCACTTCCAGCTTTTTTCTTTTTGCTTATATGGTGCTGAGGAATCGAACCCAGGGCAGGAACTCATGCATGCAAGGCAAGCCCTCTACCACTGAGCCACCTTCCCAGCCCCAGGATTTATTTTTTTACAGATCAGGAAACTGGAGCACAAAGATGTACAAGACAATGTTCATATTCCTTGGCAAGGAAAATGTCCAATATAAAGCTTTTAGCAACTTAGCATTATGAAGGAAAAGTACTGGATTTCTTCACTTATGAAACAATGAATGATTTTCTCATTTTATTACCTTGTTGCAAAGTTTAGTCTTTCATCTTTGGGAGGATATATGGCAGAATATTCCTGGACATTGTTTTAAATAATTATCAAATACAAATTCTGCCTGAACTTGACTATTAAATACTTCAATGATAAGCAATTTTTATTACTGTCTTCAATGCACGTTCACAAGGTGCTAACCTAATCTTGTATATCACCTTTTATTTCATTCCATTGTCAACATTTCCATCTTCTTTTATTGTGGTTATTTAGACTTTCAACTCTATTTCTTCCATATTACTTTATCTTCTCTCTTATTGCCAGCTTTTAATATTGTCATTTCAGTTGTAATTAATGCATAAAAACATAAAATAGTCTATTTATGAGATATATGTGGCTATTTCAATGCCTGATTTCCTTGTGGTGATTCATACCTTCTTTTAGCCATCATGCTGATGATTAAACTCTTAATTTATGATGTTTAAGCTATTTTTAAAATAGTTTCTTTGGATATAAGTTTTCTTTTTATTTGTATATGCAATGTATACTTATCAAAACAGGGCAATCAACATTGTTTTCTCCATATCACTTACATTTTGAGCTTTTGTTTTTTTTTTAGGTCCAAAAACCAGGATTTAAACTCAGTACCAGATGCTTTCCCTCACTGACTACTGCTCTACCAGCTGAGCCATGCCTCCAACCCCTTTCTTCTTGCTCTTTATAAAACATGTAATAGATTATGGTCAGCCATAATTGTTCCACTGTGAACTTATTCCTTGTGTGTATGGTATCCTTTATTCACCCTCTGCCCCTCTTTTCTAATCTCTAGTTGTCACTTTGGTATATCCAGATGGCTTCTTATTAGCTGCCACATCTAAGAAAGAAAATGCCATATTTGTCTTCTTGTGTATAATTTTCAACACTTTTATCTGTTCTTGTAAATAACATTATTTCATTTTTTCTTTATGGCTCAATAATATTCCAATATAAACTCATGCAACTTCTTTATCCATTCATCCATTGAGCGCCACCTAGGATGGTTCCATTGTCTGGTTATTGAGATTAGTGTTCCAATAAAAATGGCATGCTAGCGTCTTTTAATTTTATTGTATTGTAAAGATGCTGTATAGAGGGGTTACAGTTACATGAGTAAGGTATTGAGTACTGCATCTTTTTGATATATTGATTTCGTTTCCCTTAGATATATCAGTAATGGAATAGCTAAATCATAAGACAAATTTATTTTACTTTCCTGGGAGACTTCTATTTTGTTCTTCATAAGGCATTACATTCCCATCAACAGTGTAGGACAGTTGTTTATTCATTTCCTCACCAATGCTTGTGGGATGTTTTGTCTTATTTTATAATGGCCATTCTAATTAGTATGGGAAGGTATCTCATTGTGGTTTGGATATTTTTGGATTTTTGGGGGGGGTTGAATTTTTATTTCCTTAATGGCTAATCGTATTAAGCATTTTGAGATATGTATTGGCTATTCATGTCTTTTTTGTGAAATGTATGTTCAAATCCTTTAACTATTTTAAGTTTTTGATTTTTTATGAGTTGTAAGTTTGTTATATACTGCAGAAACTAAACTTTCCACAGATGAAAAGTTTTCTTTGCTGTGCAGAAGTGTTTTATCTGGATATAATCCCATTTGTCTGTTTTAGCTTTCATTTCCTGTGCTTCTGAGTTTTCATCTCAAAAATAACTGATTAACCAGAAGCTGGTGGCTCATGCCTGTACTTCTAGTTACTCAGGAAGATGAGATCTGAGGATGGTAATTGGAAGCCAGCCCAGGCAGGAAAGTCCATGAGATTCTTACCTCCAATTAACAAGCAAAAACCAAAAGTGGAGCTGTGGCTAAAGTGGTACCAGCCTTGAATGAAAAAGCAAAGGGACAGCACCTAGGAATCTGAGTTCAAGTCCCAATAACTGGCAAAAGAAAAAAAAAACACTGATTATGAAAATTAGTTTTCTTGCATAAAACTGAGGAATACAGAAACATGTTCATTGTATTTCTTTATATAGCACAGATTTGATTATTTTATCATCTCTAGTTTTCTAGCCTATCCCACTACATATTATGTGAAGTCCCTTCTTAACTAGTCACTCTCATGTATATTTGTTCTAATTCCTTCATAGCCCGAGATCTCTCTTTCCAGATAGTAATTACTATAAAGATTTTTTTAACTATTACTTAATTTCTTTCCCTGTGTAAGTTATCCAATAAGTTTTCTACTACATTAATAAGGGGAGATAAGAAAGTGTAATAAAAGGGTGAATTTGCTCAAAGTATGATATATCAAAGTACGGAACCATCACAAAGAAATCCTGTTCTACAATTAAATGCTCAAATAAATAAAATTCAATCTCCTTACTCAGTTTAACTTCTCTGACTTAAGCATATACTGTGCCTAAACTATATCAATCCATTAGTTCCTGGAATTTTGTCATGGTCTCAGGTCCTTTGTACTCTAAATGTTTCCTTCTTAGAGAATGTACAACTAACTGTGGTCCTCTCAATCTAGGAACTACCTAATAATTACTGCATTATTTTCCTTCATAGATCTTAGTATAACCTGAAAGGGTCACATTCACATATTGGTTTACATATTTACTGATTGTTTTATTTCACTCCAAATTAATGCCTTTTGGGCAACATCTTCTCTGTCTTATTTAATTAGCTGTTTATAGAATAGTCCATAAACTCAGACTTTAGAATAGAAGCATAGACTTCTTTATACATGCTGTACAAATATTTGATAAATTATATTCAAATTACTATTGTAAAGAGAAAAAAGTATGTATATATATGTGTGTGTGTGTGCATATATATATGCATTTGTGTGCATATATATATATATATATATATATATAAACCTAGAATAAAAGATGTGAAACTCATTATTGAATCATTATGTGATCCTGTTTTGGAAATTCCACTATGTTATGAAAACAGTTTTACTGTATACTAATAATTGTTTTGCTTATTATTGTAAGGTGAATCATCCCAGAAGTCATATTTTGGAAGGTTGGAATATTGAAGTCTTTATTATACAGTTAGCAGGCTGCAGGCCGCCTATTGTTACAAAGGCCTGCAGCCCCCAAATATACTTAACGCAGTTATGAAACAGCCTAGAGAGAAAGAAAGAACAAAAACAATACCAGCAAACCAATTCAGCTCCAATAGAGAGCTGAATTGGGAGGACATGATGACCTGGGCAGGGAATAATGCTGGCTGGGCTGGGCTGGGCCTAAATAGGGTCCGAATAGAGGGCAGGGCCACAGGAAATTCCCAGTCCCAGGCACTGACAGGTTCAGTAACCTATCCCCTGCCTCCAGAGATCCAGATCCGGCACAGGAATCACCTGGGAGGCAGGTGATGATGCATTTCACCCCCACCCACCTCCCCCCCACCCCGCCCCACCATGAAGACAAAATGCCAAACCTACCATCTACCATGTGGCCAATGTGCCCCTCGCCATACCTGGACTCCTTATTCAATATGCCATGGAATAAACTGACTGGTAAAACTTTCCCAGAATTTTTAGAAACATCATTACGATCAAACATTTTACATCTTCCTCCTACTTTCCTTCTCCATCATTTTTCACATTGCACCAATCCGTATTTTCTTCTGTAGCCTCATTTTAAATTCATGCTATCTGGTTACATTTTATGAAGTTCTGTAATATATCTTAAACCCTTCCCAGAATAGAAAGTAAGTATGAACTAAAAAATATACTCAACATTCTAGTTAATACTCCACTAACAAAAATTGAATCCAAATTCAAATGTGGAAATATAGTAAGAATTCAGAAAATCAAATCTATTTAGTGCCATATTCAAAGTGGGCCTACAAAATTATATGTACTTGATTTGATCAAACCATGTAGGATTTATCATTTAAGTAGCCTTATATGTATTCTAAATCTAGTTAATGCATGTACAAGATACACATGAAACGTAACTTGTTAGATATCAAGTGTAGAAAATCACAAATTAACCCTCTTACCTTTCTTATCTGAGAATAAAATCCAGCAAAAAGATGACATAAAAGCCATATGGGATTCAGAATACTTTCGACAGCCTCTGCTTTCAAATACTTCCAATTTCTAGAGCTCCTCTCTAAAAGGTAATTCTCAGTTACTTGCTATGACAATACTAGAGGACATACTGCCTTAATCATGGCTGATGGCTCCTAGGCTGGCTTTTGATTTAAAAGGTAACAGAGCTGCCCATTTCTCTATAAGGTGTTCTAGTGAGAAAACTCTGGTAGAAGGAATAAATGTCAACTAACTTTGTCAGTCATATCTCTCTAGATGAGTTGAATTTGAGGCAGATACTGTAAAGCAGCAATCATCATAATCAAAAGTCAAAGAGGGCGGGGAAGGTGGCTCAGTGGTAGAGTGCCTGCCTTGCATGCACAAAGCCCTGGGTTCGATTCCTCAGCACCACATAAACAGAAAATGCCAGAAATGGTAGAGCACTAGCCTTGAGCTGAAGCGCTGAAGAGGGACAGTGCCTAGGCCCAGAGTTCAGGCCCCATGACTGACACACACACAAAAAAAGACAAAGGGAACAATGAAGGCTGCCTCACAGTCAGGGTGTAGAGAGAAAACAAAAAGCTGGACTCTGGCAGCTCGCAGCTATAATCCTAGCCACTCACAAGGCTGTGCTAAGGATCAAGGTTTGAAGCCAACCCAGGCAGAAAAATCCTGGAGACTCTGATCTCCCACTAATCAGCAAATATGGTAGACTAGAGGCATGGCCTTAGTGGCAGGATGCCAGCCATGAGCAAAAACAAAAAAACAAAAACCAAAAACAAAACTGAATGAGAGCAAAAGGCCATGAGTGGAAGTCCTAGTACTAACACAATAAATATAAAAATATACATACATAATTTACACACACACACACACACACACACACACACACACATACACACATATATATATATCTATATCTATCTATCTATCCATATATATATATCTGAAGGGGTCTGGGAAAGCTATAGGTCTATAATCTTAGCACTAGGTAGTCAGGTATAATCTTAGCACTAGGTAGTCAGGGGCTAAAGGATCTTAACTTTAAAACCAGTCTATGTAATATTAAGTATGAAGCCAGCCAAGCTATAAAACAAGATCTTGTTCAAAGAGAGTCTAGGAATGAGAAGTCATTAGATACTCATATCATGAAAATAATTTTCTTTGTTCTTACTTTTGGGGGCAGAACTGGGGTTTGAACTCAGGGCCCTATGCTTGCTCAGTGGGACCCCCCCACCTCCCCTGCCCCTCATGCTCTGCCTTTTTTGTTTCTATCACTTTACAAAAAGATCCTGTTTCTCCCTGCAGGCCAGCCCAGCCTACAATCCTCCTATTTACCTTTGCCCTACTGTTCAGGTGATGGGTGTCCCCCATCCCATTACACCCCAATTTTTATTTGTTTAACATGAGGTCTCACAGAAAAGTGAAAATGAAACAACTAAAATTTGAGATGATATTGTACCTTAGAATGTCATGTGCCCACTCCAGCAATATGTTCTTGCAAAGAAATTTGCTTTCTCTAAAGTCAGGAAAATGGATTTTAAGGTTAGAAGAAAACTTTAGAAGTGATTAAATAGAATCTCCCCAGAGTTTACCAGTCCTATCTAAAGTTAAATGCTTTGAAAAAAAAAGAAAATGGAATCAGTATTTTCACAAAAACAGAAATTGGATTAGTTAAAAAAAAAAACCCTATGCCATGAAATTGTTATGAAGATTAAATGAGTTAATATGTAAAATTTGAAATAAATTAAATTAAATTAAATGCTTTGAAACATAACCAATAATCATTGACTTACTGGCCTTTGGGAAGTGATTAGTTCATGAGGGCTCTGCCCCTATGGATAGGATTAGTGCCTTTATAAAAGAGGCCCCAGAGGGAACAGAAGACACTGGACAAAAAGTAATGTACTCATTTCCTGACTCATGTAATTGTAATCCCTCTGTACATCACCTGTACAATAACAATAAAGTAATTTTTAAAAGAAAAAACCTATTAGGATATGACTAAATTTAGGATAGTGATGGTGGTAATAGTGGTGGTATGGTATTTGAAGGAAAAGGAGTCAGGAGTATAGACTGTCATATCCAGAGACAGGTAATAGGAGGAGGCAGTGAACCCAGAGCCTATCTATGACCTATATTTCCTGGTATCCATAAATTCTTAAGGTTAGACCTCATTCTGCTTTGCCTGGACCAGTGGTTTCCAAATCTGCAAAGCTTTCTAAAAACCCTGGATTGAACACACCCAGATATGTGTGTGTTTGGGGGACTAGAAATCTATATTTTTAGCAAGTTTCCCAAGTGATTTTTAGGCATTCTGAGCAGTACTGGTTCAAGAACAATGAAACTAAAGCCTGAACAACTGCAGCAGCCTCCTAGTGAGCCTTCCTATTTATGTCAGTCTCATCTCCCCTATTATCTCTATGGCTGAGCCAGAATAACTTTATAAAACAGATATTCCACTAGCCCAAAGGCAAACAAATATAAAAAAAGAACTTTTAATGGCTTCCATTGTCCATCAATAGTTTAAATTTGTCCAAACACTTAAATAAATTTCCTTTCTGAATAACATTCAGAAGGAAAGAGAGAGAGAAAGAAAGAGAGACAGAGAGAGAGACAGAGAGAGATACAGACAGAGAGAGAGACAGACAGACAGACAGAGAGAGAGAGAAAGAGAGAGAGAGAGAGAGAGAGGCCCCAGAGAGCTTACTATTCTTTTCCACTATGAAAAGACATGGTAAACAGGCAATGTCTGTGAACCAGAAAAGAGTCTCACCTATTAACCAAATCTTCTAGTACATTAGTCTTGAAGTTCCCAGCCTACAAAACCATGAATAATAAATTTCTGTGGGAAATAAGCCACCCAGCAATTTGCTCTAGTCATCTGAATGTAAGAGTAAACCATAAATACATTATGTCACCCTTTCCACTGAAATGATAAATTTTCATGAGCAGTTTTGCCATTTTCATGAGGTAGCAATTTGCCTTATTGTGAAAATGTATATCTGTATGCTAATTGTGAGGAACTTTGGATTTTGCCTTATACATGCTAGAGTCTGTCTTCCTAAAACTTATGCAAAATAGACTTCCTCTATTGGAACAACAAAGCCAGATTCTTTACTGCTTGATAGTCCATCTCATTTTTGAAGATATCTGGAAATTATCAAAATCCTTTATTTCTATGAAGAAAAACGTTCCGCTAAAACTTTCTAAAATTAGAGTTCCCTCATCTCTTATCATTCTGTTACCCTTTGCTAGTTGCTTACTGATTTATCACTGAGTAGGGGCAAACAAAATTGAGATAATCGTCTACTTTTCTGCGTCCATACCAATAAGCTTTTGATTATACTAATTTAGTCTATTAAAGAGGAAATTTCCAAATTAAATTTAGCAAACATGCCTTTTATATTCACAAGATGAACATGTGCAACACACAAGATGTTAAATTTGTGGTTGTTTACAAAACAATCACATCAAACAACGCAAGTGTGTTTGTATGTGTGTGGTTCTTCTGTCTTCGATATAGCTTTTCTTACAGCAACTTATTCTGGGTGAGTTAGTTTAATTCAAATATGGCAGCATAATACATATACCTGCATTGCTAGACTGGTGTGAAATTATATTGAGTTTAAAGGCAGCAAAAGTAAACAGGGGCTTAGGGGCAGATCTTGTTGGGTTCTATGAATCTGTTGTTTTAAAGATACTTCACATATATTTTTAGTTTTCACACCCCATGTTGAGATATTACTTGAGAGGGGAATCAATGAAGATTTTATACTAACTTAATGCTTAGCGTCTCCCTATCAAGAAAACTTTGCTTATAGTCTTGCACTGGTTTCACTTTTCAGTGATAACAAATTGATGTCCTGTCTTTCCTACGTAAAGTCAACAACAACCTAATAAGCAACTCCCTACATTTCTTACCTTTATTTTTGTCCTTCCACATGTGACCTTAGTCTGGCTGCATACTTTCTGTTACCTACTTGGTGTATTTGTGAAAACTCACACTTACTAACCTTCAATGAAGCTACCACATGTCCTAAGTCCTCCCTATTGAGGAGAATATAAACAAAAAAGACCTGACATGGGTATCTAATGTTTGTAAGACACAGTTTGGGGTAAGTATTTTATATTATTATCTCAAATAACCCATATAATATTTATGAATGAAACCCTCTGAAAGGTATTTTACCCTTTGTTATGCATGAATAGAGATACAGAGAGTTCAAACAACTTGACTAGGACACACAGCAAGTGGCAGAGTGGCTTCCTAATTTAAGAGATTTTACTCTTTCTAAAACATATTCCTGTATTCTCCTTATTTTGCTTTCTCTAGCAGTCCTAATACATACTGAGCCAGATGCTCCCTTTCAGTTCTTACAATAACACAGAAATGGTGTTGTCTAATATAATTCTCAAATAAAACTATAAAAATCTGGCAATAGCAAAATCTTGTATCTACAAACACAGATTTTTTTTTGGCTATATATAAGGCATACCACATTTACTTGTAATTCAGCTATTCTTCAAGCCTTAACTTAGACAAAGATAACCCAAATGCTTGTTTCTGAGAGCTCATAAAATGACATTTGTTTTCATTTGTATTATATCAGTATTATTCCTAAGCTTTATTATTGTTCCATGATTTACAGGCTATAAGCAACCTGACCAAACTATATGCCAAGCTTGAAGACAATAAATTTATATACTTTTTATCAATGCTTACAATGACTCTGTGTATTTGCTTTCCTGTTTATGCACTTCCATGGATGAAAAATAGATGGAGATTTCTAATCTTATTCAAATCACACGAGATAGCAAGTTCTAATAGAATCATTTTCAATATTCTATACTGCCTACTGATTTATTTGTACATCAAAAAGAAAACACATTTATGGTAAGATATCTGAATATTAGAGTGACCATACTTATAGGCATACTTTTGAAAATAAAAGTGTTCTATAATAATTACATTAACACAACAGGAAGTTAACAGGCAGAAGGTTGATGGTGGATTATTTGTAAATTTATTGCAACTATTTCTTGCATCTTGGATGCTTTCTCAGCAAATTATCTCTGTCACAACTCTCATCTACATTTGCTCTCCTTGAATCTGGCTACATCCTTGATATGTTTTAATCAAAAGCATGGGAAACAAATCACATTCTAGGACTTGTCATTCTTTGATGTGGAAGACCCTTGAAGCTTTTGTTTTTGCCCTCAGGATTACCAGCTGGCATATAAAGAGGTTTCGACTATCTAGCTGTAGATAAAGACCCTAAAAAAAAAAAAATAAGTTAAAAGATGGGAGGTAGTCACCATGAGGAAGATATATAAGATCCAAACATGAATGAGCCCATAATTTGGCAACCCATGAAGGAAGAGGTCTAGCCATTCCAGTCTGCCCTAAACCAACTCTTCTCAGGCATCAGATATGTAAAGAAGCTGTTTGGATCTGTTAGCTCCATTGACATTATAGCGGTATTATTACCATGGGAGGCAGAGACAAGCAATTCTTAAGAAGCTGTGTCCAGAGAAGTAATCATTAGAATCATGAAGACTATACTAGTTATTTTAAGCCACTATATTTTAGGATTCTATTATTTCTTCCATGGCCAATTAAAATCCCATCTCCTCCCCCTAGATATATTCCCTCAATATTCTAGTTCATTATAAATTTCTCCTTGTTTCCATGAAGTCTTTTATTTAATATTTATGGGTTTGTATATGACAGGTGTTCTTCAATATTGTGGAGGAATCCCCTACAAATATGAAAAGTCCTGGATGCTCAACATATAAAATGATGCAGTGCTGCATACAGTGTACATACTTCTTTCTATATACTGTAAGCCATCTGTAGATTACTTATAATACATAATATAATATGTGTTATGTAAATAGTTTCTCTACTGCATTGTTTAGGGAATATAACAAAGAACATTTGTAAGTACAGTACATATACTTGTATATATAATATAATCTATATAGTACGTAAGGATATATATTTAGAAGTGAGGCATTTTGAATTTATCTCTTTATAACTTCCACTTTCATTAACAATTCCATTTCAGCTCTTTGTTCACTGTTATTTATAGCATAAGGACTTTGATTTTCCTGTAAAAATTCAAGTTAATTTTTCTTATCTCAATTTTAAACAAAGCTCCTGGGAAAAGTTTCATTAAAATAAACATAGAGATGACTCCTAAATAGATAGACATGATCTTTTATTTAAATTGTCTAGTTATGGATATTACTGTAGTAAAATATTCTAAAAAGAAAACAGTGCAGTTGTCATTGAACCATAAATTGCTTTGAGATGAGAAAGTCTACAATTTTCCCATTGAGATTAATTCTAATATTAAATTTTGGAAATTTACACTGAAATCAGAGTGCATCACTATAATTTGTCACTAATTAAAGATCTGAATTATTCAGCCATTGCAGTAATTTCTTCTTTTCAGCGATAACAATTCCTAATTAACTTGGGTGTTTATATGTCCCCTTGGTTAGGAATTGAAATCATTATTTTAAAAATTAAATTTTCAGCCCTGATCTTTGCACTTGTGAAACATATTTTACAATTAGGTTTGACAAAATATGTCCCAAATTCTAGTTTGAAAGAAATCTAGAAACCAGAAGGACATCTTGTTGAGCATTATTAGAAAAGTGAAGCAAATAAAATGCTAAATATTGAGTCAGATGCAGGTGGCTCACGCCTGTAATCCTAGCTACAGAGGAGGTTGAGATCTGAGGATCACGGTTCAAAGCCAGCTCAGGCAGGAAAGTCCAAGAGACTCTCATCTCCAATAAACCAATAGAAAACCGAAATGGCGCTGTGGCTCAAGCGGTAGAGTGCTCGCCTTGAGCTGAAGAGCACAGGAACAGCGCCCAAGCCCAGAGTTCAAGCCCCAGGACCGAAAAATAAAAATAAAAAAAGCTAAACATTCAGAGGCCATATATTCAATGGCCATTCTAAGTAACTAACCAGCCTAAATTCTGCCATTCTAAGTAACTAAGCAGCCTAAATTCTTTTAGGGAGGAAGTGAAATGTGAGAACTCTTAAAAAAAAAGAGTGTGGATCTGTGCTTCACATGTATAATCCTAGCTAATCGGGAGGCTAAGATCTAGCAGACAGAGGTCTGAATCAAGCAGAGGTCTGAATCAAGCAAGTCCTCAAGACTCTATCTACACAATAGCTAGAAAAAAAATCTAGGTTAGAGGTATAGCTCAACTGGTAGAAGACTAGCAGAGCGAGCAAGTAAAAAGACTGCAAGGCTCTAAGTTTAAATGCCAGTATGGCAAAAAAAAAAAAAAAAAAAAAGACTTCCATAACCATTACTAAACAAAGAGATATGAAACAAAAAAGATACTTTTACAAAGCAGCAGAGTTAAAAATAAAAAATTTCTCCTTTCTATATACCGCCGGATTGGTTTCAGCCCAAGAGATTTTTATGCAACTGAAAAAAATTAATAAATGTTACCCATACATTTTATACACTGAAATCTGATTCAGAGAATCAAAAACTGTACCAATTTACAATGGACCAAGGTAGTAAGTATACTAAACTCTTCTATCTGATTCTTTCTTTTAGTTTCTAAGGTTCAGAGGTTAAGAAGATTATAGTGAAGGACACAAGTTTCCCTTTCAGGTGGCTGACCCACCAAACCAAAGTTAGAGGTAGTGACAGACAGACATAAGCCATACTTTGTCATCCTGTGTTCTAGGTGTCTTTTCATGGTCTCTTTTTCTTCTTGAATTACTTCAGAGACAACACAGGAGAGAGAGAAAGACAGAGGCTGGGAGCAGGGAGGGAGGGGAAGACCACTTTAATAGAACCCACAATTACGCAAAGTTTAACTCCTAAAGTAAATCTCTTCTATACCTTTTGATGCATCACAGGGGGTCTGTTTCTCTCTTCAAATCTTGTCTGATTAAAATGAACTCATATCTCTTGGTGGAAATGTAGATTAATGCAACCACAAAGAAATCAATATGGAGATTCCTCAAGAAACTTAAAAACATATGATCATGCTATGCCATATTTGGGCATATTTCCAAAGAAATGCAAGTCAATATAATAATAATTATTATTATTATATATATTATATACCTATTTATTGGTTGTTGGGCACTTAGATGTAGCTTGACAGTTTGTCAATTGTGAATATTGTGAATAGTGTGATAAATATGAGTATGTTATCTCTTTTGTATATTGATTTACTTCCTTTGCATATATGCTCAAACTTGTATATCAGGGCTATAAAACAGTTCTATTTCTAGTTTTTTGAAAAACCTCCATATGAATTGCTATAGTGATTACTAGTTTGCATTGTTCCCAAGTGTATATAAGAAGCCAGGCACTGTTGGCTCATGCCTGTAATGCTACACGGGAGGCTGAGATCTGAGGATCCTGATTTAAAGCCATCCTGGGCAGGAAAGTTCATGAGACTTTTATCTCCAATTAACTACCTAAAAAGTTAGAGGTGGAGCTATGACTCAAGAAGTAGCATCTAGACTTGAGCAAAAGAAGCTTGGGAGTCGTGCCCAGACCCTGAGTTCAAATCCCAGGACTGGCAAAAAAAAAAAAAAAGTATTTGAGAAAGTTCCTTCCTTTCCCACTGCACCCCTACTTCACTGCCAACATCCTAACAAGAATTTACTTTTGCTTTCTAGATAATAGTCATTCTGACTAGGGTAAGATGAAACTTCCAGGTAGCTTGAAGTGTATTTCTTTGATGGCTAAAAATGTTAAACATTTCTTCATATGTTTATTAGCCACTGTACTTTTTTTCTAAGATCTATCTGTTCAATTCATCGCTCACTTAGTAAAGGAATTATTTGTTCTTTCACTGTTTAATTCTTGAGCTTTTAGTATATTATGAGTATCAATACTTTATCCAGTGAAGAGATGAAAAGTACTTAATTTAATCCTGTGAATTTTCTGTTCATTCTGGTAATTGTTTACTTTGTTGTACAAGACCTTTTTCATTTGATGCGATCTTATTTGTCCATTATTGCTCATAATTCCTGAGCAACTGGATATCTATTTTGAAAATAATTGTTTGTCTTTATCTTTAAGATTTTTCCCGATTTTTCCCTGTATCAGTTTCAAAGTTCCAGATCTTTCATTAAAAGCTTTGATTTATTTTTCATTTGTTCTTGAACAAAGTGAGAGATGGGTTCCAATTTTCCCGTTTGCAGGTTGGTACATGGTTTCCCAAGCACCTTTGCTTTAGGAGGCAGTCTTTGCTCCAATGTATGCTCCTTTGTCAAAAGTCTAATGGCTGTAACCATGTGGGTTTATTTTGGAGGTCTCTTTTGGTCCACTGGTGTGTTCATGTCTGTTTTCTGCCAGTATCATGGTGTTTTTGTTATTTTGACTCTAAGATAAAGTATTGTTCTTTCTACTATAAAGCATTGCTATTTCTGCTCAAGATTGCTTTTGGCTATTCAAGGTCTTTTATGTTTCCATATTAATTTTAAGATTGATTTTTTTTTACTTCTGTTAACAATGACATTATTATTTTGACAGAGATTGCCTTAAGTCTGTAGATTGCTTTTGGCCATTTTCATAATATTGATTCTACCTATTCATACACATGATAGATCTTTCCTTCTTCTGGGGTCTTCTTCAACTTATTTCTTTAAGGGTTTATAGCTTTCACTGTAGAGTTCTTATACTATAGCTAAGGTTATTCATACTATTCATTATAGGCAACTATGAATGGAATGTTTTCCCAATTTCTTTTTCAGCCTGTTCATTGTTGGCATATAAAAATATTATAATTTTTGTATATTAATTTCATGCTCTTGTACTTTGCTAAAAGTATCTCATATAAAAAATTTGGTAGAATCCTTAATCTCCCTTTTTTTTAAAATGGGTCATGGGGCTTGAACTCTGGGCTTGGTCTCTGTCTCTGCACTCTTCATCTTAAGGCCAGCACTCTACCACTTGAGCCACAGCACCATTCTAGTTTTCTGGTGGTTAATTGGAGATAAGACTCTCACGGACTTTCCTGCACGGGCTGGCTTTGAACTGCTCTCCTCAGATCTCAGCCTCCTGAGTAGCTAGGACTATAGGCATGAGCCACTGGTACCCAGCCTAGAATCTTTAATATTTTTTTTGTCACTTGTGGGACCTGAACTCTGGGCCTGGGTGCTGTCCCTCAGCTCTTTAGCTCAAGGCTAGTACTCTACCACTTGAGCCACAGCATCACTTCTGGCCTTTTCTGCTTATGTGGTGCTGAGGAGTCAAACCCAGGGCCCCATGTAAAGCAAGCACTCTCCAGTGAACCACCTTCCCAGCCCCAGGAATCTTTAATCTTTTAAATATAGGATCATTATCAGCCACAAATAGGAATAATTTGACTTTTCCATCCATATCTTAGTATCTTTTATTCATTTCTTTGGCTTTATTTCTGGAGCTAGTAATTCCCATACTCTATCGAAGAGGAGTGGGAAATGTAGACATCCTTGTCTTACTTTTGGCTTTAGAGCGGATTACTTCCATTTTCTTCATTCAGTACAATGTTGGCTATAGGTATGTATATATGTCCTTTATTATTTTGAAATAGGCTCCTGTTTCTAGTTTCTTCCTTTACTCATGAAAGGATGCTGATTTTTTTCTAAAGGCTGTTTTTGTGTCATGAGAAGATCATGTGATATTTTTTTCCTTGATTCTACTTAAATGATGTATTATATTTACTGATTTTTTTGTACTGAACCATCCTTGCATCTCTAGAATAAAATCAACTTGATAATGGTATGTAACCTTTTTAATGTGTTATTAATTATTTAAAGAGTTTGGAATACCATATAATGGTAACTAATACATTAACTATAGATTCAGTTACCACATAGAACCATTTTCCACATTGGAGGCAAGAGGACAACCAGAAAAACGCATGTATACAGTATTTATTATGCTATGCCCTGTTCTGGCTTTTTAATGCATGCTGGTATGTTTAATACCATAATAATCACATAAAATCGAACTCTCTACCTATTGTAGAAATGAAGGCAGTATATTACTAATTTTTTTATTAGAACCCCCAAATGGTTTATTCTTTTTTTTTTTAGTGTGAGAATACTGTACAGAGGAGTTACAATTACATGGGCAAGATAACGAGTACATTTCTTATCAAGCATTGTTGCCTCCTCTTTGTTTCCCCTTCCCATGCCTTCCCATACTCTACCCCCACCCAATTCTCCCCCAACACCCCACCAAAGTTGTAGAGGTTGTTTTTCGACATAATAACTTGTACATTTCATTGTTGCAATGGGTCTACCTGTATCCCTAGTTAAACAACTTGTTTTTCCCCTTCCCCTCCACAAATTATACCAACATCAAATACAGTGAAAGCCTGGGTTATACCATGGGGGGAGGGACATACAAAGCAACATAGAAACCATCTTATAAATATGTTAGAAACAATTGCATGAAAGGAAAAAAAACAAGAAAAATTGAATACTTATCTTTGGATTCATTACCCTAACATCAACTTATCTGACCTTTTCTGCTTCATTCAGATATATACTAGTTATTGCAAATAAGGGAATCCATAAGACCTATGTTTCTTTGGGCCTGGCTTACTTCACTTAGTATAATTTTTTCCAGATTTTTCCATTTCTTAACAAATGGGGCAATGCCATTCTTTCTGATGGAAGCATAGAATTCCATTGTGCATATATATCACATTTTCTTGACCCATTCATCTACTGAGGGGCATCTGGGTTGGTTCCATGTCTTAGCTATGGTAAATAAGGCTGCAATAAACATAGTCGTGCTGGTAGCTTTAGAGTGGTCTTGTGTGTGATCATTTGGGTAAATGCCCAAATGGGGATTGCTGGGTCATAAGGGAGCTCTATGTGGAGTCTTTTGAGGAATCTCCATATTGCTTTCCAAAGTGGTTGAACAAGTTTACATTCCCACCAACAATGCAGTAAGATTCCCTTCTATACACATCCCCTCCAGCATCTGTTGTTATTAGAGTTTTTGATTTTAGCCATTCTAACTGAGGTGAGGCGGTATCTCAATGTTGTTTTGATTTGCATTTCTTTTATGGCTAGGGAGGTTGAGAATTTCTTCATGTGTCTATTGGCCATCCTTCTTTCTTCTTCAGAGAAGCTTCTCTTTAAGTCTTTAGCCCACTTATTTATTGGGCAGTTGTTTCTTTGAAGATTTGTTATTGGGGGATTTAATTTTTTGAGTTCCAGGTATATTTTAGATATGAGACCCTTGTCTATTGTATGGCTAGTGAAGATCTTCTCCCAATTGATGGGCTTTCTATTAATCTTGCTAGCTATGTCCATGCAGAAGCTCTGCAATTTCATGCAATCCCATTTGTCCAACCTTTCTATTTCCCAAGGCCATCTACAAATTCAATGCAATACCTATCAATATTCCAACCTGATTCTTCAAGGAAATAGAAAAGGCAATCCAAAAATTCATATGGAACAATAAAAGACCCCGAATAGTAAAAATGATCCTTAACAGAAAGAACAGTGCTGGAGGAATATCAATACCAAATTTCAAACTCTACTACAAAGCCATCGTAATCAAAACAGCTTGGAATTGGCACAAGAACAGACCCCAGGACAAATAGAATAGAATTGAAAAGCCAGAAATGAACCTAAAGACCTATAGCCATCTAATCTACAATAAGGGAGCTAAAAAAATAGAATGGAAGAAAGACAGCCTCTTCAGTAAATGGTGCTGGAAAATTGGTTTATCACTTGTAGAAAACTAAAACTAGATCCTTATATATCACCCTGCACCAGAATCAATTCCAAATGGATCAAAGACCTCGGAGTCAAAGCAGACACTCTGAAAACATTACAGGATGGAATAGGAGAAACCCTAGGTCTCCTTGGCACAGGCTGAAATTTTCTTAATAGAGACCCAGAAACACAATAAACCAAATGGTTTATTCTAAATCTTATGATTCTCTTATATTTCTTTCTAGCTCAAGGCACACACATTTGTATATAAACACATGAGTTCATATGTTCCTATACATATATATAATATGTGTGCATATATATATATATTATATATATATATATATATATATATATATATATATATATATATATATATATACCATCATTGGGTATAAGGCATAAATCACTAGTTAACAGAGACCTACATTGTATTCATTTTAGGTTAGTGGCAATGGATCAGAGTGTGAAGGAACCAGGATTTGTTAGTTGACCCATTTCAGAAGACTAAAATTTTGGTGGTATTTGAAAATAATTTTTTGCCTTTACTAGGAAGTGTCTTCCCTTTCTCTTATTATGAGACACTGGGAAACATGCCCTCCCTATAAAATGCCTACACAAGATCATCAAGTCCTATTTGTTTCCCGTTACCATAAAGAAGGTATAGCTGTAGTAAAGTCCCACTCAAAACTACATCTGCTCCCAGCTTCCTCTGAGCCATTCTTTGTCCCTTAAAATATAGTCATTGATGCTTCAAGCAGTTACTTGCATTAAAAAAAGAGTAAATGGGAAACTACTGTAAAAGACAGGAGATTTTTCTATATGGCAAATGTTGAGATTGTGGGGGAAAGACAGAGAGGTCCAGAATCTTGTCTGAGGCCTATAATTGTTTACTCTTACAGATAAAAGCTACTGTGTACTAATAATCTGAATGTAATGAAGTGTGAGGCCAAATAAAATGAAAAGAAAGCAAGCTTGAGGATGATTTGTCTTTCGAAGGTGATAGGAAGAATGCTACAATTATATGTGTGAATTTCATTACTGGTAGAAAGAACAAAGTTCAGAACCACAGGAAAAATAATGAGAACCCATTCCCTTGAACAATGCAGAGAAGTTAAAAGAATTTTATTTTTACTTTATATTGGCCCTGATTTCAGCTGTTCTAATTTGATTCAAACCTCAAACCCAGTTTGATAAATTGAAGCCCAGTCTTTAAGCCAAGATCAATACCATGACTTCCAGCATTTCAAATCTGTAGAGAAGAAACTAAGACTCCCAGGGAATGAGTCATTTTCAAATAAATAAACAGCCCTGCTTTGTATTACTATAAGGTCATTTTCCTAGGAAACTTCAAGCATTTGACATACTAGCCTATTCTGTATTTTGAGACACAGGACTCAAGGATGACAGAGATAGATAACAATGAAGTGGCTGAATCTCTGTCTTTAAGAATGTCTCTAAATGATAAGCCCAATCATGAATGAGTGAAATAGCCACAAGAGTAAAAATATAATGAAAAAATGATGATGTAGAGGGTAGGGTTTGGGCTTGATCACATATCAGATCTTTTTAAGGGATTAATTTGCCTTCATAGCTGTTTTTCTTCTTTTCCTTCCTTCCCCTTCCTTCCTTCCTTCCTTCCTTCCTTCCTTCCTTCCTTCCTTCCTTCCTTCCTTCCTTTCTTCCGTTCATTTGCTGGTCCTGGGACTTGAACCCAAAGATTTGGTCACTATTCTTAAACCGCTTTGTGCTCAAGGCTGGCACTCTACCACTTGAGCCACAGCACCATTTCCAGCTTTTTCTGAGTAGTTTATTGGAGATTAGAGTCTCACAGACTTTCCTGCCTGGGCTGGTTTCAAACCATGATCCTCAATCTCAGCCTCTTGAGTAGTTAACCACCAGTGCCTGGCCCTATCCATTTTTCTTAAATGAAAGGAAAATAAAATAAGATAGTATAGTAGAAAAATCCTATAAGTAGCTGATTGGACCACTCTCTTATATGTTTGATTAAGCCAGGACTCAGGTGTAAGACAGCCAGTATTTATCTACAAGACAGCCATGAGCAGATATCATTCATATATTAATTTTAGATATATCTATTCATAATTGATTTCTCGTCCTATTCCCAATTGCATTCTGAACTCAGTCAACCTCCTCATTAATAAACACTATGCTATCTCAACCAAGCAAGAAATAAATATATATATATATATATGGTTGTCTGTATGTATATATATATATATATATATATATATATATGCACAGGATATCTCTGTTTATAGTAGCTATGGAGCCTAGTGAGTAGAAAATACTTGAGAAAATAGACTTCAAACACCATTTTCCTCAGAAACTGGAAAGTGAATAATTGAAATTAGTAATAAGTAACATTCTAAGTTAAAGACTTATATGTTTTTGTTGCTTTGTGATCAATCCAGTGCCACAGAAATAAAGCCCTATTTGTGACTTTATTCAGCACAAAATATGTATTTCTCCAACACAATTTGGAGAGAGAAAACTATGCAAACTGTTGACTA
Source organism: Dipodomys merriami (assembly GCF_024711535.1). Lineage (NCBI taxonomy): Eukaryota > Metazoa > Chordata > Mammalia > Rodentia > Heteromyidae > Dipodomys > Dipodomys merriami. The sequence goes on from NW_027203048.1 coordinate 30,042,769, forward strand.
GCATTTCTTTCTACTATTTCATCACAACATTATTTTGAAATGCACCAATATCAGATATGCTACACTCAGTTGGTAGTAAGTACTCTTCATCCCCTTCTGATTTTAGTAACCATTTCTGTAAGTGTATTTCACATAGAAAAGAACTATCTTTGTATACAACAGTCTGTGGGGTTCTTCTAAAATAGGAGGGTAAGATAAAAGATTGAACTGATGAGTTATTATAGTATTTCTCTGTTCAAAAATCTCATGACCTGTATATCTGTACTTTCTTCTAAGTTACACATAAAATAGACAAACAAGTATTGAAAAGATATCCACTTCTATTTTCTTCAAGCAACCTTGGACACATTTTTAAAACATTTCTGTCTTCACCTATAGAAATTACCACCAAATTTCCCAAATGATAATTTCCCTGGATCTAGTAGGTAATTATTGATTTTGCTGCCATCACAAAAGAAAATACAGTAGGTTTACACATCAGTTCTTATTACAGCACAATCAAAAGGTATAGCTTCTCTCAGCAAATTATAGCAAACAGAACATTTCTTTTCTCTTTGGTTGCCAAGTAGCTGAGTCAGGCCATATAAAGTCAATGGTTACTATGACAACATATGAAGTAGGGAGAAGATAACATGTCTGAATAGAGAGAATTCATTTACTTATCTATACTCATCTCTTTTTGTTAGCAGTGGGAGTGGATATGCTTACTAAAGAAGTTAGTCATGCAAACTTTAATTACCAGATATCTATTTCAATTATATTCATCAAATGGGTGTTTATTATTTTTACTTAAGAAATAACATCACACTGTCTACATGGGTTTCATGAGATTTTTTTCACCTCTTCATTGATTTGCTTTTTTATTACCTAAGGCAGATAAATAATGCACCCTTATGTATCCCTTTTCTCCTGTTTCAATGTGAAACAGACTTATATGTTAAGATTGTAAATAAGTTTTTACTATGGCATACTGCAATAAACATTTTACTATTCAATAATTATAGGAAGCAGAAACAGTAATACAAGCTAGGGAAATTCAAAGCAACACAAGCTCATAATACTCAAGTATTATAATTCAACTATCCTATGCCTGACATTTAAACCATGGTACCCATGAACACAAAATACTTGTTCACAGAGAAATCTAATTTCAACCAAAATGCAAAAAAATAAATAAATAAACCCCTAGTTGTAGCTATTCTTGACTGCAAGTGTTCAATGTACCTGGCAAATAATTGCTTCTCTCTCTACTTCTACAATGGCTTATTTTATTATAGAAGTGCTAAAGATTAGTTTCAAGCTACTGATCATTTCTAAACCTATTTTAAAGTAAATTCTTAGAAGGATATTCCAACATTTATTGTCAGTTCACATTAGACATACACTTCTGAAAATGGAGGATTTAATTCTCCCCAAATCCTAGGAAAATCTAAACTAAAACATTCTCATGAGTATTACTAGTAGCTACCCAAAGGAATCAATTTGACAGAAAAGAATGGAAGAGTTAGCATATGCTAGGGAAGAAAAGCTATAGATTTGAATTTTCTACCTGGTAATTAATTACTCGCTATGCTAAATTTGAGTAAATCATTCTATTTCTCAAAGGCTGGGATGATTATTCACTCTTATAATCCCAGCCACTTAAAAAGAAGAGACCAGGAGGGTCATGGTTGAAAGTAAGTCTGATTTAGAGAAAGGGAAAAGTAACACCCATAGTAACAAACAATTTGAATGTAGTGGTTCACAAATGAAATTCCAGTTACGCAGGGGTACAGGTAAAAGGAGTCAGCATGGGCAAAAGCAGGAGACCCTATCTGAAAAAGAGCTAAAGCAAAAAGAGGCTACAAGTATAGCTCAAGTGGTAGAGTAACTATCTAGCAAGCATGAGGCTCAGAATTCAAACCCCACTTCTGAAAAAATTAAATATTTGGCATCACAAGCTTACAGGAATCAGAAAGGAGACTCACCAACCAGAAAACCATCCACTTTTTATTGATTGACTCAAGGCAAGGTCTGTAATGACAAAGATAGAACAAGAAGACAGGATGGGCTGAACCGCTATCTTCCTATGCTATGAGTTCTCTTTCTCTGGGATAAATATATCAACAAAATTGAAACTATTATCTATCAACCACCTCTAACAATATATTAATAGTAAACATAAGCACAGATCAGACAGTATTTATCAAAGAATTAAATCAACAAAACACTTCTCAAAGATAAAAATATACTAACATAGGAGTTTTCTCTTAGATATAATTGTCAGAGGAAGGAATGCAAGGATTTTGAAGGTCAAAAACTTACATTTGGATAAATGCAAGGAATATTTGAACTCTATAGTGTAAATGGAAAGCCACATGAGCCCGCATTGCTTTCCTTTTATCTCTTTCCAATTTCATCAAAATGGTAGATGTACAAAATAAGTCTAGAAAAAAAGCAAATAGCAAGCCACCTGTGAGAGAGCTCTGGAAACTTTATAGATAACAGAAAGTAAGTGAAATCATATCAATGGCTGTCCCCAATGGAACTTACAAACCTCAGTACAAAATGAAAAGAGGACATTATGATAAATAAAACAAACTAGACACAGAAAGACAAATACTGCATGATATTCCATGTGCATAATCTACAAATTCCAAACTCTTAAAAAGAGCAGAACAGTGGTTACCAGAAGCTGTGGGTTGCGGGGATGGGTAGATATAAGTGAAGTACAGAAACTTTTAGCTATACAATAATAAATTTGGCAGATCTAACATACAATATAGCAACTATAGTTATATATGTATATTTGAAATTTTCTCAGTAGATCATAGATATTCTTTATTTAAAATACATTTTTATTGTAAAAATACTGTACAGAGGAGTTACAGTTACCTGAGCAAGGTAATGAGTACATTTCCTATCAAGCATTGTTACCTCCTCCTTTGTTTTTCCCCTACCATCCCTTCCCTCAAACCTTCACAACTACACTCTCTACCCCACCTAAACTGTAAAGTTTGTTTTTCAACATAGTGTCTTGAATATCTCATTTTTACAACGGGTCAACCTGTATCCCTATTTAAACATTTTGTTTTTTCCCTTCCCCTCCCTAAAGTAGAGAAGTGTAGGCTGGGAAGTTGGCTCAGTGGTACAGTGTTTGCCTTGCATGCATGAGGTCCTGGGTTCAATTCCTCAGTACCACATAAACAGAAAAAAGCTGGAAGTGGTGCTGTGGCTCAAGTGGTAGAGTACTTGCCTTGAGCTGAAGAGCTGAGGGACAGTGCCCCGGCCCAGAGTTCAGCCCCCCACAACAGTGTATATACAAGATGCAGGGTACCGACCTTAAATACAGTGAAAACAGGGGTTACACCATGGGGTAGGAACATACAAAGAAACAAAAAAAAATGACATGATGCATTATAAATATGTTAGCAACAACAGCAAGAAAGAAAAAAACCACTTGTGTCCCTATCTTGGGGTTCATTTTGCTTAACATCATCTTATCTGGTCATATCTACATAGCTTTTGACCTGTTCTTCATAGATATTCTTAACATACACACACAAATGGCAACCATATGAAGGCATGAATGTGTCAGGTTGACTGTGATCCTCATTTCACAGTGTCTGTGTGTTTGAAACCATTACATTCTACACCTTGGCTGTGTTTAACTTTCATCAACCATACTTTAATAAATCTGGAGGGATGGAAAGAGCAGAGAGAGAGAGAAAGAGAGAGAGAGAGAAGAGATGGTAAAGGAGAAGGAGGAGGAGGTAGAGAAGGAGGAGGAGGAGAAGGGAAGGAGAAGAAGCAGAGGAGGAGGAAGAGAAGGAGGAGAAGGGAGGAGGAGGAATAATCTCTTAAGAACTGTTTTTCTAACAGAAACCTGGAATGATCTGAATTGCCTTCAGCAGAGGTGAGAAGCCAGACCTGGCTGGCCAGGGAGAGTTGATTATTCCTGTACAACAGCTGACATAGTCCCCTGTGCTCCTGCTACAGCTCTGGTGGTTTAGCTCTTCAAGTTAAGACACGTCAGAATTGGTTTCTGGGTAAAGTTCACATCAATTTCAAGATCAGCTTCCTGATAGTCATCCAGCTGTTCAATGATCATTAGTGGGGTCATTCCTGGAGAGTGGTGTATTAACTTTGTGCTCCTACGTCCCTTCGGGGAACTCAAGAACCACACCTAATTGTAAGAAAATCTGAAAAATGTGATTCATATGCTTAGCAAGAAAACAAAGTACAGTTTAGTAAACAGCTGGCCCATTGCTAGCCTATTCTTACCTACCTACTCCCTAGAGAGTTCAGTTCCCCCCGACCTTTCACTTCCATCTCTGTAAGAACAAGAATAGTTACATTAACTATAAGGAACCCAAAAGACAAGAACTTAGGAATCCCAGGAAAGGAGCAATTATTGTTCACTTTCTTTAATCCCAGAGGTGACTGTGACATGTTCAGAATAGGCATGATAGCCATGACAGGGGAATTCAGTCTTCTGGATGATAACCATCCACAGGAGGGGGTTCTCCGATTACTCTATTTAGTTTTTGTTTACTTACTAAAGATTAGAAAAGACTTTTGTTCTCAGCAGCTAACAGCAAAATCTATTGTGACTAGTGAGAATGTTTACTTGTCCTATTACAGCAGCAAGATGCTCATGAAGACTCAGGACCAGGACGAAAGATGAGATGTGAGGCTGGCTCTTGTTTTTTTATTTGATAGCAGAATGACTTTAACTGCCTAAGATGCCTTGGAAACTCCATGTGGAAGCAAAAGACAGACATTGTTCTGGCTGTCACCTTTAAAAAGCAACTCAAAGAAATAGTTGCTTCTGTCTGCTTGTCTTTATGGATGCATAACTCAGAAAAACCTCAATCCTCTTTTAAATTCGAAGACTTAAAAAAATAAATAAATAAAAGCCTCCTGTCACTTCAGATCAGGAAACAGTAAAGTGTAACGTTTGTGAAAGTGGCCCCAAGGACACTGATACTGCTGAAAATCCTTGAAAATAAGACAAATTACCAATTCTCATTATTCATTTGGCTCCCACTGAAGACTAATAGCTATGTTATTTTCCATACATCACATTACCCAAGGTACAAGGCACATAATACAATATGTTAGTATTCTATTGACTAAAATGTTATTTCCACAACTTTTCTTCCAACTGTGAGGGATGAGCATGCATTAAAAGTCAGAGAACAGTATTTTTTTTCACTAGACGTTGCTATAATTTAAGACTAATGTCGCCTGAATACAGGAAAAAGAAAGATATATCTTTCTTTAAAAAAAGATAAATTGGGTTATGCGTGCATTTCCTTTACAAAACAATACTTCTTTTTTTTTTTTTTTTTGATCGTGATTAAGTGATTACTTAATTTCCGGAAATTCACAGTATTGTGGAATAATGATGCTCATTTAAAGTCACAAGTTCATTCTAACTTTCCTGGAGCAAATTGTCTATCACAGTCTGTAATATATAACGGTGCTCATATGTTATATACCATATATGTGATCAGCAGCATGGGGATATTTAGTAGTGGTTCAACCAGATGAGTGGGAGTTCTTTGTTTCTTAAGTCCTGTTAGTTTTGTCATATCACCTAACATTTTGGATTCATCATCCACTTATCAGGGAGACCATGTACTGTTTGTCTCTTCGTTCTTGGCTTACCTCGCTCAACATGATTCCTTCTAGCTCCATCCATTTCCCTGCAAATGCCATTATTTTGTCATTTCTAATGGCTGCATAATATTCCATTGTGTATAGATACCACAATTTTTGGATCCATTCATCTGTGGTGGGGCATCTAGGTTGTTTCCATATCCTTCTAATCATTGTGGTAAAAATTAATGTCATTATTCCAAACAGGTCAGATTTGAAGTAAATTTACCTAATGAGAAATCAAACCTTCCAAATGAAATATGTGCATGAGGACCATAATATCCAGGAATCCTTGAAGATAAGGAAAACAAATGCTTTTATGAGCATATATTAATTGTACATGGGTTTCTTGATCACTTTTCCCCCACAAACATATGTTCATTCAACCCCCACCCCGCTTGTATTAGTTTTTATGCCTCCTTCCTCTGTTCTCTCACATACCTCTAATATTTCCCATGATTGTCATGTTCTCTTTGCCGTCCCCACCCCAATACCATATAGGAGAGGAAACATACAATATTTGTTTCATGAGACTGGCTTATTTCACTTAACATAAAGACTTCCAGTTCCCTTTCATTTTCCTGCAAATAAAATAACTTCATTCTTATTATGGCTGAGTGAGCTCCACAAAACTCTAGGGTGGAGAACTTCTATGAGTGTCAATAGCAGACTGAAGGATCTGTTCAGATACCCCTGGATGCTCTCTGATGTCTACCATGCCTTGCCACAAATGAGAGGAAGAGAAATCAGGAAGAGGGAACACAAAATAATAGAATAGAAAAATCTCAATCCTCTCCCCTCTAGTGTCTGATTTTAGAAAGTTTGTCAAAATAGGAGCAGCAGAGACAATTCTGAGGCAGTAAGTAGTAGATAGTTCATAGTTCATGTTAGAAAGAAATGTTGTTCCCAGCTATTACCCCCTCTCACTATATAAGAATTATACATCTTTATCCTTTTTCATGAGGATGCACTGTCTCTCAGCAAGCAAGCCAAGCCTTTCTATGAGAGCATGTGACTGCCCACCTGTAAGGAACTGTAGCATAGTTTTATACACTGAATTGGCCTCTTTTACTGAATTCCATCAGAAGAAACTAATGAGATCATAGTAATTAGAACTAAAATGTGTGTTACAATGAGTAAAATTGGGAGTGTTTATCCACAAAACCAAAGTTGACTAATACAAAATATCATCATACTGAGTGCTCAATAAACGTTTCTATGAAATTACACACAGGGAACATAAGAGCAAATAAAAGAAACGTGGTTCCATTCCAGTTTTCATAGAGGTTAAAGTTCCCTATTCTCCTTCATCTTCCATGTTATGTGACTGTCTAAAAAGGTTCATGGCTGAGAAAATTCACTGAGTTTAAAGTTTGAATATGGTATTCTCTTAGTCCCTCTGCCTTTGGTTTCCCAACATTAAAAATAAATAAATAAATAAATAAGGTAACCAGTTCTTCATGAGCATTCCCTCAGTCATATTGACAGTAGTAAACAAAACTCTACCAAGTCCCCCACGACTTCTGCCCCAGGTGTTACTCCTCCTATGTTATTACATAAAATATATTTTTTCTAATATAATTTAGGTAATTAGTGGTCTTAAATTAAGGAGATTACCTGGACTAATCTAAATACAGGAGCTCTTTACAAGAAGCATTTTATCTGCTGATAACAAAAGGCCAGACTTAAAGCACAAGGCAGATTCACAGCTGGCTCAAAGATGGACCATCTGGAAAGGACACTAGCATGATCTCTCAAATCTCTGAGCAACTCCTGGACAACAGCCAGCAAAGAAGTAGGAACCTCAGTTCTGTAACCAAGGAAATGAGTACTGTAAGAGCCTTCACCAAAGAGTGCAACCTGATTTCTAACTTGTACCATCCTAAGCAGAAAACCCAGGGAAGCCAAAGCATGATTCTCCACTGTTGGGAATGACTTCAAGCTGCTATATACATGGCAAATTTTATTTAGTAATAGAAAACTAATACTATTATGACTTAACATTCTCTGATTGGCCCCCTAGACTCTATGCACTGATAGTTTTGTATATTACTTTATAAGTCGCCACCTATAAAGTTAGTCCCTAAACTGGTTCAATTTCTAGGGCACTGAAATAGCTATTTTGGTTCTAACCCTTCCATATTTGTACACTAGTACCTGAATCTCCTGAATTATAAGCAAAGCCTTTTAGTAGACTATGAAGCTTTGAATGAAAATCTCCAGCAGACAGGAATTCCAATGACTAAAGATTATTCACACTAGATACCAAAGGTGGTCTCCACTGATAGCAAGCTTTGAACAAATTTGCTGGCACGAAACACTTAGTAATGCACATGGAGGGGTAACAACACAAGCAGCAGAAGCACCATTGATTCAGTGTAACTATGAGCAGTATTTCCTTACCTGCTCCCCTGAGCCAGGTAAGGCTGAAATTAAACAAGTTGTAGGGAAGCAGGAGAAAAAGGAGGAGGTAATATTGTTTGAAAAGAAATGTACTTATTACCTTTCTATGTAATTGTAGCCTCTCTGTGCATCACCTTTACGATAAAAAAGTGAAACCTTTCTTTCCTCTTCTTATGTCATTTTTAATCCAGAAAATAAATTTTCTAATTTGCATAAATGAATTTTCTAATAGCATAAATGTTCCACCTTCAAACTTGCTAACAAAACTGGATTTTGTTCAAGTAAACTGAAGTGCCCATTCTCAGGCAATGGATGGTGAATGAGCTAAACAAATCATAACAAAGTTTAATTGGCCACCTTCAGAGGTTTGCTGGCATCTAGAGAGGATCATATGTTCCTTTCTGGACAATGAGCCTATTGGTGTGTATGGAATGGTGCCAGGGAGGAATTTCTAATGAGTGGTGCCCAGTTATCATAGTCCTGCATCCTATCCTTATAGACTATCCTGTTCATTCAACCTTTGTCAGTGTGATGAGCTAAACTGGGGTCCTTCAAAATTCTTATGCTAAAGTCCTAACCTCAGGATCTGACTATATTGGAGATATTTCTTTAAGGAGGCAAAGGAAGATAAAAATCAACATTATCCTTCACAGATATGCCAATAAAGGTCCAATGAAGGGGATCAGAACACAGATACAAAAAGAGAAAATTGTGTGAAGACACTAACTGGGTGATGGCTATCTATAAGTCAAATAGAGATGAAGAAAACAATCTTGCTTAGAACTTTATCTTACATGTCTAACCACCATGACTGTGAAAAAATAAGTTTCTGATGTTTAAATCAACAGTATGGTATTTTGTTAGCACAGATGTAACAATCCAATGCAAATAGTTGTCTCCTGAGAAAAAGGTAAGAGAAAACCACAATGATGCTAATGTTGACTAACCCAATGCTATCCACTGCCTGTATCTGGGCAGCAAATAATGGAAGGAAAAGAAGAAAAAAATTATATTTCCATAACCATGATGTTTGGATTTTCTCTAGTTTCCAAACAAATGCATTCTTTTTTTTTTTTTTTTTTTTTTTTATTTTTTTTTTTTGATCGTGATTAAGTGATTACTTAATTGGACTAAAGCCTCACAACTTTAGTCTTTTCCTAGCTTATGCAACTAGCCTCTTGTCAAAGGTCATGCAATCATGGAAGTCTCTAGGAGCACAATGATCTAAGATCACATCTCAATGTACACTCACTCGGACTAGAGGTCAGGTGATATTTCATTCAGAGTAGTGGTAAGAGCATTTTGTAAGGTGGGTCCCTTGTTTATATGAATACTACCAGCTGTCCACTTATTTTATATAGTATCTAGTTAGATCTAATAACCAAACATCTATTCGGAGAGACTGGAGATAAAGTGAAGAGTTCTATTTACACAGATCACAAAAGTTCAGGAAGCGAATGTTTTCTGTTATAAATTTTAGAACAGATTCCTTCCCAGTTTCTTCAATGATCTGTGTATAGATGGTGACAATAAAGCATCACAGGGAAATATACTCCCTCTCTGAAAGCCAGGGTCTTATTTGTAGTGGCTTCGTATCCCATATAGAAAATGCTTCCAGAGTTTATTCAGGTTGATCAGGGTGTTGGAAATCTCATAAAAATGTGCTGTCCTTGAGAGATTTCCTAGACTTTTGATTCTTAGACTTGATGAGTCCTCTCATCCAGGAAAAGTAAGGGAAAGAGACCTGTCTTCTCCCACTTTTCCTAAGCTGGCTAAAAGCCCACTTTATCAACTTTAAACTTTATCAGCTGGTTAAACTTTACCATTTAATGATGAACTCTGCTCATCAGTGGAAGTAGATGCTGGTCCCCTGAGAGGGATATCCATACACTTCTGGAATTTCAGGTTTCTCATAGTCAACATTTATCAGGGGGTGATACCCATGTGAGGAGTGTTTGGTAAGGCAGGGATGAAAGTTGAGTAGTAGGCTTTAAATTGTCTTTAGGATGTGGGAGGCAGCTCAGCAGTAGAGAGCTTGACAGTTGATTCAATCCCCATCACTAAAAAAAATCTTGAAAGGAGAGGGCTTATAGTTGAATAACTTTATCTCATTTGTTTATTCTACATCAAAAAATAACATCATAAGTAACACTTGTCTCTGTTACAGATGGCTTTATATGGCGGATGAGGAAACATGTCAGTCAAGTCTTCTGTACCATTCCTATACACATGAACATACTACTGAGAGTTCATTGCAACACACACGGGTGGTGGAATGCAGCTGAGCTTTTCTCCTAGCAATCCATCTGACAAGAAGCTGAAAGGAAACCTTTCACTTTTTCCCCAATTCTCCTGATTTATAGACCAACCTAATTGATAGAACTATAGCTCTCTAACCTTAGAGATTTCATCTCATTGACTCATTTATCACATGATCAAAGCCTTCTCTGGCTGTCAGACCACCTCTTATTTTAGATTCAATTATTGGAGGCTTTGCCTCTGTCATTTACCGAAATAGCTGTACAAGAAGCTCAAGGCTGCAACAATTGTCCTATTCAGGACTATAGAGAATCACTCTAAATCCTGGTTAGAGGATAAGAATAAGTATCTGTTTTGTACTTTTAACGGAACTGTAACAGGTAGTGTTCACACCACATCTCCCTCAAAACAAACCTAGGTTACACTTTTTCTTAGTGAATCAACTGATCATTACCTTATAATATTATCATGTCAGTACTGAAAGAATTATTAACCATAGATTCTTTATAGCGTCCATGTCATTTTGTAGGCCACAATTAATTGCAAGCTCTCTCTGAGTAACCTTTCTCAGCTGGTGTCCACTGTGACCCTTTGCTTTTCTATCCTGCCTTATGATCTACTAATTAGGAAGCTTGATCTGAATTTGGAACTGCTATTACTGGAGAAAGTGAAGTGGCTAATGGATTTTCCAACAAATGGCAGAGGAATGCAATAAGGCTAAAAAGGTCAGAGCATTTTTATCATTTCTCAGTCTCTAGAAAGATCAGTGAATAGTTGTGAATGACCACTCTTCTAACAGCACTTTCTTATTTAAAAAAAAAAAGAACAACAACAGCATTTGTTGTAAGCCAATAGATAGGCATAGAAATTTCCCTCCATTGCAGATGATAAGAAAGATACTTGATTACATCTTTTGTTCTCATAGTCTAGGCATTTTGGTCATATGATCCATTCTGTAAAAGGTTCAGTAGGAATGTGACTTTTTACAGTTTTGTCTATGCCTATATAAACCATTACATCTGCCATGGAAGAAGCCAAGATAACATATTCCCCATATTGCACAAATGTAAGAGACTCTGAACACTTGTATTCTACCATTGTCATGACTGTAGTTCCAGCTGCCATGTTCTGTCATCTGGTCTGTGGTCTGGTCCCTAAATAAGCCTCTCTTATTTAACCCTGTAGTTAAACACAAAATGCAAACAGGGCATGTCTAAAACTGCTACTCTCTACTTTGAAGCATTCATTGGCTCACTATTTTCCTCCACAGAAACAAGCTTATGGCAAATTTCATATCAAACTCTATGACATGGCATTCAAAGTCCTTCATAAACTTCTCCTTGCTTGTTTTCTTTTCCCCCTATATAGTCTCTCTGCAACTAGTGTGAGTGATCCAGCATTTCTAGAATATGCTGAGTGCTCATCCATCTCAGACAGACATCTGTACTGGCAACATTCCCCACCCCAGTACTTGCTCTACCTCCCCACACAGTAGTCCTCCACTCATGGCTCAATGTGTTCAATTTCTCCTTAGTCGTCTATCCTCAGAAAACTCTTCCCACCCACCCTAAACATAGGACCTTCATTCTTCCCCAACGACAACATTCTTCCCACTTATATTATTAAAATGTCCCTTTGTTCTCTAAATTACAAATGCAACAGAATAAGAACTAAATCTGTTTTCTTAATCAATTGATACAGTGCATTCTATTTATTTCTGCATGCAGATTATCACATATGTAGCCATTTCATAGAACATAGATTTATTAATCCAGAATTTCTGTAGATACAGCATAAGTAGTCCAGACCCAGAATAGATGGGTTTTCTACTAGAGGTCTCCCAAGCCTGAACACAAGGCTTTAAATAGATTGCATTACCATTTAGAATTTGGGGTCCTATTTCAAGGTCATTCTGTTTGTTAGCAGAATTCAGTTCTTTACAAATGTGAGACTTGGGACTCCTCTCAGCAACCAGAGTGTGACCTCAAAACCCGCATTTCCTCTTCACCAAAGCTAGCAGGAGAGCCAAACTGTTATCATGGAGTAATGTAACATTGTCATAGGAATTGCTATCCCAACTTCTTTGCCACATAACAAAATCAAATCAACTTACTTAACCACCTCTAGTATTCAAAGGTCCCCTCTGCACAAAACCCCCAGTCCACACTCAAGGAGAAGGCATTATAGAGTATGTCTTCAATGGACAGATCTCTCAGATTCTTGGAATTCTGTCTACCACATACATACATACATACATACATACATACATACATACATACATAATACATACATACATACATAGGTTCATACATACTTAAAATAATTTCTAAATAAAGTGATGAGACAAGAAGACTGGCTTATAATGGTAGTACTGTCACTTATATTGAGTAATTTCCTTTATTTCTGCCTAAGTTTCCTCAATGAGAAATAATATTAATCAGGTAAATAACAATCTGTGTCTTATAACCTCCAATTATTTAATTGGAGCAGTACATAAATATATCTATAGTTGCTATTTATTCTCCATTATGTTTCAGATATCTTATTGTTATCTCAGTAAATCTTCAAAATGACTGTGAAGGGAACTAGTATTATCATTACATCACAGGTGGGAAAATGGAGATTAAGGTTTGTTATGTAAGTTTCCCAAAATCATATACTCTGAAGGGCATGATGTCCAGCATTATACTTGGATTGGTCTAATTCAAAACTGTGTTTTTAACTTTTTGTTTGCTCTATGTAAAGGATGGAGTGTTATACAAAGATAATTTATTAATATTATGGATGTTGATATAGAAATATGTTCAGGTCACCAGTTAAAGTATACATTCCAGCAAAGATTAGTAGATTGTATCTCATTAACCAATTCAGTTTATTGACTGTTATAGTATAGCCTGTAAACTAAGAATGCTTTCTATAGATTAACATTTACAAGGGATTTAATTGGGGGGGGGGTGGGTATTAACTTTCACTTTAGTAAAAACTTGTGCTCCAAAAAATAAGTTCTACTCTTCTTACCTGTAGACATGTATTTTAACTGCTTGATTATAATGTTTACCTCAAAAATAAAATATTGAAGGCCTTTTTCTCTTGTGTTATGAAAGTACCTATATAATGTCCTAAAACATTTCCTGTCTACCTGGCCCTTTATGGAAGTTTTATCCCTCTCAAATTTGGATGTACTCAACCAGTAATAAGCACTGCTTGGCAGACTTGCATGTCGGACAAAGTCTTTCAAGCCAGCTCAACAGCGCAATAGGAACAATCATATCCAAATGAAGACCTCTGTTCAGTCTTTCAGGTTGGCCTGCATTAGTGGCACAGAGTACACCATTTCTTTCCAGAAAGAGCTACTAAACAGGGCTTCAATTATTTCTAAATAATTAGCTTGACCCAAAGCCAAAAATTGGCCTTTCAGTTCTTTTTCTTGAACACTGGCTGGCCTTTCTACATGCAGACTGCATTGTTGCATAATCACTGGCACAGAAACACAAGGGCAGCTGAGGTCAGCCCATCCATATTCACTAGTGAGAATGTCTTCTGCTTTGAGGATGTATCAACCTTTCTCTGTGACCTCGGTGGAGTACTGAAACACAACACCTTTATCCTGACATTTACGGCATCAGTGTTGTCCCTCAGGATGTCAAGGCCCAGCAAAAGGGTCAGTTTCCAGGGTGTCAGAGTAAATAGCTGCTATTGATGGAGCTGGAGGGTAAAGTCTCACACTCGTGTCTCACTCACCATCAGTTCGCTCAAACGATTCAGCCTGGTGCCTGTGCCCACAACTTCACATTTACCAGTCATTTCTTCCAGCCAAAATACTTACCATTCTTAGGAAGTGCGTGTGTCAGGGAAGCAGTTGTCAACATCTTATTACTTCTTGCCTGAGAGCTTTGTTCACACCATTCCCTCAACACAGGAAGGTTTATGCATGTGTCAAACTCAATTCAATGACAATTTTCCAAATGAAATTATCCATAATCCATTTGGAGAAAAATGTAGGGTGCCACTTTCAATAATCATAGCTCTTAGGCTGTATTTTGGATGGACAGCATCATAGTGTGTATATGTTGCAAGTTTTGTGTATATCACATCACACATTCCCAAAAATCCAATTTCTCTACCAGAATCTATAAGCCTTTCCTATGCCAACCCCCCCATACACAGCCGGCTGAACAAAAGTACACTGGCCAACTTGAATAGTTCTTGAACTCTCCATATTCAGTCTTGCTTCCAACTGAATTGTCCTTACAAGAACATACTACCTCTAGATAGTTTACTTGGCTAGCACAAATAACACTTCCATTAAAGGACCACCACTTAGCCGGACACCAGTGGCTCAGGCCTGTAATCCTAGCTACTCAGGAGGCTGAGATCTGAGGATCATGGTTCAGCCCCAGCAGAAAAGTCGGTGAGACTGTTATCTCCAATAAACCACCAGAAAACCAGAAGTGGTGCTGTGGTTCAAGTGGTAGAGTGCTAGCCTTGAGCTGAAGAGCTGAGGGATAGTGCCCAGGCCCAGAGTTCAAGTCCCACATCTGACAAAAAAAAAAAAAAAGACCACCTCTGATCTTTTTTATTTTCTCTACAGAATGTCTTATACCTGAAATCACTTGGCTTATGAATTTATGTGGGTAACTTCTTTGATTCTCCTAAGAGAACATAATCTCCCTAACAGAATCATTCTCTTCATCCTTATACCAATGTCCCATTAAGCCCTACATTGTGCTCAGCATTTAGTTTTCATTATTTTTAATTGATTTATTTTAAAGTATCCTAAAGATAGGTACTTTATATATTGTATCTTCACATTTACCTTCATGATTAGGCCCAGGGGGAAAATGCTTTATATGTAGTATATAATCTATAATTATGCTTGCGTATTGATTCCTAAAACAATTAGCCATTAATACTTTAGATTGAGATAGTTTACTAACATTTTTATAACTCATTCACGTAACTCAAGAATGAGAGTCTCTTTTTATTGCTTTGTCCAAAGACACAAGCCCATGTGATTTTTTTTTTTCTGATGAGCAAGATTTGTCACCAGGAAAGAATTGTCATTATGTTCATTCTACCTAACCTGCACAGAAATTAATCAGATATTATTAAAGACACACAGCAGAATGTTAACAGAATGAGAGAATATATCCTACTATTTTAGCAGTAATTTATATCTGGGTCATGAGGCTTTATCTCTAAATAAATTTTTTCTCTAAAATAATTTTGAAAAAATCATCTATGATTTATTTTTTGTGATTTATATTTTAAAAGTTTTTAAAGTCATCCTTCCCTATAATGGAGTAGTACATCTGCTGCTGAACTAATCACTAAAGGTCTGCATGCCACTCTGCAGGTTAGAATATATTCACAATATCCAGAAGAAGCAATACTGCTCATCATCATTTCCTTTGCCCTCCGAAGACTTCCCTAGTAGTCACTGAACCCTAATACTGTGTCTAGACATCTGACTACAAGTGGTTCAGAGACTGACACTGACCACATCCTTCTTTAAGAAATTCTAAGAGTAACTACACTGAAAATTATTACAGTTCTTTTCTCCTTGCTGATATTATTTTTTATTACAACCTTTGTATTTTTAGAGAGACTTTCTTAAAAATCTCTCTATATATAAATATATGCATGTGTGTGTATATATATATTATAAATATATAAAGTAACAGATTCTTCTGGGTGTTTGCTCCAGAATTCTCCACTATGCCAAAAGTCTAGCCTTTATATATCAATCCATATAAGAAATGCTCACGTCTCATATAAAATGGTATGCAATTCACACATAATCTTCCTGCCTACTTTATCTTATTTCTAGATTATCTATAATACCTAATACTACATAAATTCTATGTAAATATTTGCTGTACTATATTGCTTATGTGATAATAATAATTAAAAGTCTACTTGTTCAGTACTTTTTTGTATTGATTGTCTCTGCAGATGTTAAACCTGCAGAGAGAGCCAACTGCATGTGTCTGTGGCCTCTATTAGGCCAAGGTAACAATGAAAAGAGCTAGTGGGATATAGAAAGGATCATCCCAGCAGCAGAGTATTCTGGTCTAAATGTATCTTATTCATGTAGTAACTAGGTGAGAAAATTTATTCAAGTGCTCTTAGTTGACAATTTTCTAATTATAAAAATCAGTTAATTATACCCAAGAACAAAATGCTGTGCATCTAGTGGATAATCTATAATTACATATTGAATGTTGCATCTATCATAATTATATAACTGACTGAGATCCCAGATCTGTTCTGAATGTTTTACGTGCCTTTATTACCACGCTTGCCTTTTTACACTATGTTTTTCCATGTATGTGCTTATAATCTGTTAAACTTGGACTTCCACGGGACAAAATCCTTCATTTATTCTTCTCTGTAGCTGTGAATGGAATGGATCAATAGCTGTAATCAGCTCCTTCTCAACTCCTCAATTGCTACATCTTGATTAATTAAAGCTGTGCCCAGGTCATTGGCTCTATATCAGAATTCTTCCATGCAATGAGATGCTATTTTTTTCATTTTCTGTGAGAAATAGGTTAAGATACTTTTGTGACCTTTCTGTTCAAGTGACCTTGAGAGTTTTCAGACCATGAATAAGACTACTCGAGAAGAGATGTATGAGAGAAAAAAGTTTCTCTATTCCAATAAGGCTCCTAAATATACAGTCATAAGAAGATGAGTCATCTGATATCACCCTGCCAAATATTGACAAATTGAACTGAACAGTATTTAGCAGAAAGATGAACTGATGTCCTGTTTCAAATACATTATTGCATGATGAATATGCTCTTGAAAAAACAAGCAACCAAGTATAAGACTGACAATGAGGAACCGAGGTATAAAGGAAGAAAGGACTAATAGGAAATGTGGGAGCTTATGTAATCTTTCTCTGAAACTGAAAAACAAGACCTTCGCCGGAATCACAAGAGGCATGTAGAGTTCATCTACAGCATTGGTACTGCTGTGTCACAGTGTCTATGTTTCCAGGAACCTTTTAAAGACACAACCATTAAGTTTAAGCAGAAGCAAATAGAATAGTGACACATTTTAACAACACATTCAATATTTTCTGAACTTGTCCAATACTTTATCTAATTGTTAGAGGACTACTGCTTGAAAAAAAACTAGGAAATGTCCCTTGTTTTCACTGTATTTGATTCTGGTGCCCTGCATCTTGTATATATATTTTTCTGATTTGGGGAAAGGAAAGGAAATAACAAAACGATGAAATAAGGATATAGTTGACCCATTGTAACAATGAGATCTATAAGACACTATGCTGAAAACGAACTTTAAAACTTCGGGAGTGGGGGAGAGGAGGGAGGAGTTGGGAAGGTGGGGAGGAAAGGGATGGTAGGAGAAAACAAAGGAGGAAGTAACAATGCTTGATAGGAAATGCATTCATTACCTTACTCATGTAACTGTAACCCCTCTCTACAGTATTTTTACAATAAAAATATATACAAAACAATAATAATAAGGGGGAAATTTTTCTTCCTTTCTGCAAGATAGAATCAAAATTTCAACTGTTTTGGAGGAAATACTCTTGATTAATCCTATATAAACTAATTCTTTTTTTTTTTTTTTGGTCAGTCGTGGGGCTTCAACTCTGGGCCTGGGCACTGTCCCTCAGCTCTTCAGCTCAAGGCTAGCGCTCTACCATTTGAGCCACAGTGCCACTTCTGGTTTTCTAGTAGTTTATTGGCAATAAGTCTCACAGCCTTTCTTGCCCAGGCTTGCTTTGAACCATGATCCTCAGATCTCAGCCTCCTAAGTAGCTAGGATTACAGGCATGAGCCACCAGGCCCAGCTCTAACTCATTTTTTTTAACTTGGTATTCCCTTAATATTCATATATCCTATAATATTCACATCTGCACTTAAGTAATTGTCAGACACTAATTTTCATTCAGGAAACATCAAAAGTTCTTTTGTCCTTCATAGAATTCTCTCCATTTATTGAAACCCAGTCTGCCTCTATTGCATTTAAATGATACATATTTTAAATACTTAAACTATGCATTAGAATATAAAATACACTTTAGCTGTTAAATAGTAAGTTTTCCTATTTGTTACAATATTATAATACTGTATGCAATGTCCTTAATACATGGTAAATATTTTAAAATAAAAATATAAGGTTTTGTATTTCACAATGTGTTTTACAACACTCTGCATTCTATTTAGTTTTATATTGGATTTCATCTTGTCACATGGCTTCCATTTCATGTTTTATGTAGCTATTATTTTCCAGCAAAGACTACAAATTCAATTATTTTTCCTTCCACAGTTATATTTGAAAATAGATGTTAATTTAAAGATTGCCCTTTGTTTCTTTGTATGTTCTTCCTCTATGGTATAACCCCTGTTTTCACTGTATCTGATTCTGGTGTCCTGAATCTTGTATATACATTTTTATAATTTGGGGAGGGGAAGGGATATAACAAAATGCTTAAATAAGCATACAGGTTGACCCATTGTAACAATGAGATGTACAAGACACTGTGTTGAAAACGAACGTCACAATTTTGGGGTGGGGAAAGGGAGGAGTTGGGGAGGTGGGGAGGTAAGGGATGGTAGGGGAAAAACAAAGGAGGAGTTAAGAATGGAAAAAAAGAAAAACAAGATTGCTATTTGTCTCATTAATATGAAGCCTGTTTGTATATTATCTTACATTTTATCTAGATTGCTTTCCTAGTTGATAAAGTCAGAATCTATTATTAGTTTCTATCTAGTTCCTAGGTCATCATAATCAGATTCGAAAAATGGTTTTTGACTGACTGATGATGATTGGCTAGTTAAAGCCAGGAATTTTGAAACATGTCTGTCATAGGGATCATGGAGAATATATGTTTTCTCTAACAAATAATAACTAGGTTCTTTTAAACTTCTCAAAAAATAATTTCAACTTAAGTAACAATTGTAAATATTTATGGATACAATGGGATGCTTTCATCTAAATATATACTGTAAGAAGAATAATTAACATATCCATCATTTCACCAACTTATTTTTTCATGGTAAGAACATTAAAAAACCTACTCATAGCAATTTTGAAACATACAATATATTATTATTAATATTTCCTTTTGAAGGGTGATAATGCTCTTTTGAAAGTAGGACATCAGACCAACTTGGAAAAAATGCATTCCAATTTTATTATCTAGTTATTCAAGATTACACAAGAAGGAGGAGGAGGGAAACAAGAACAAGAAATGAAGGAAGAGGGGGAGAAGAGAGGCAGAGGGAAGAGAAAGGAGAGGAGGAGGGAAGAGGGGGAGAAGGAGGAAGAGGAGGAGGAAGAGAAAGAGAATGAGGGAGGAGGAGGAAGGGGAGGTGGAAGAAGTAGGGAGGAAAGAGGAGGGAGGAGAGAGGAACTATTAAGTGACGGTTTTGTTCAGAACCCAGGCAGGTACAATGTGCAGGCCTACTTTATAATTTTAGACAACACTGAGGTCCTTTTACCTTCATGGACTGCTTACTAGCATAAATAGATTTTCCTAGAGTGAAGACATGATGATTAACAATTTCTCTTAAACCTCAGCATTCCTTTGCCTTCAGCAAAACTTTCTAAGACCTTTCTGAACATATGCTCTTCACGTAAGTAGACCTAAATATGTTAATTTTGAAAAATGTGCTCCTTAAGATAGAACAGATGGGCGCAGAGACGGCATTTTATGGGCAGGGACATCTCAGCTGTGCTCTTCCTACTGACCCATGTTTTACCAGCTTCCTCTAGCACACTGAAAGTGAAAAGCATCATCAGTTTCAGAGAAAATAAAAGCATAATTATTTTATTCTTCCCTGATTATCTAGTTGCTCTGCCCAGACATAGGTAATTCTCATCCAGCAATGATCTAGAGAGAAGACCTGACTCTTAGGCCCAGGAGGTCTGCACCCAGGCTTTGTTGCAACAACTGTTGGTAACATGACCTTCAGTAAGTAAGCAAATCTTATTTAGTCAATAACTGAGTCCCGCTTTGTGTCAGATATTATGTTAGATTCTGGGGATAGGGAAATACACATAATGATGATCTCCATTTGTATTTTTCTAGTTATTGGATAATTGAGTTACATGTAATTAAAATGTCTAGCTCAATTTCTTTGCTGTTCCCAATAACTATAAGGGATTATTCTGAAAACTCATATATAAATACAAAAACATAGATATATATGAAAATTTTAATATATCTTGGCTACAAAGATTGAAAGGCTTCTGCTTAACAAATGAGTTTCTATATGGGAGTGGCAAGAAAAGACCAAATGTTATATAAATCAGCAATTCACATACTAGTTCTCCAGGTCCAGAGTAAATTTAAAAATGAAATATTCAGTTTTAATTAAGGTTCTCTGCCATGTTTACAAATCTCACAGTAAAAAATTTATGTGAAGGAATATATAGCTACTCCAAATATTCTTTGCCCCTCCTTCTGGGATAATTATGCTTTGTGCCTAATGTATAAAAGGTTTAACACCAGCTCTAGTCAATGAAATGTGAGCTAAAGAGTCAAATTTACTTTGAAGCAGTCACTCAGAAGCCTCCATGGGTTTTATAGCTTCTTTTCTCCCCTCTTCCACCATTCAGGTAAATGTGTGTGTGTGTGTGTGTGTGTGTGTGTGTGTGTGTGTGTGTGTGTGTGTGTGTGTTTGTGTGCACGCACGCGCGTGTGTACACACGCGCGCACATTTGTACTTGCATGTAGGTGCAAACACACTCAACTCTAGAAAGCAGTTTGGAAAGTCCTCAAAAATAAATAAATAAACAAACAAACAAATCTACTGTATGATCCAGCCATACCATTCTTCGGCATTTATCCAAAAATATTTACATTAGGATGCAGTGATCCCTGTACAACCAGGATCATTGTTTCACTATTTATTAAAGCCAAAGTATGCCCCTCAATGGACAAATGGATCAAAATAATATAGTATATATACACAATGGCCTTTTATTCATTCATTAGGAAGGATGGCATTATAACATTTGCAAAGAAATGCATGGACCTGATAAAAAAAATTATGATTAGTGAAGTAAGTCAAGCAAGAGAGACAAAGGATGCATGTTTTTTTCCCATTTGCTGAAGCGAGATTTAATTTATAGGTATACAAGTAAACACATAAAAGACTGTATGCAAGTATACACAGAAGTATTAACCAAAGTATGGTATTTGCAAAAGAGTTTTCAAATTCCTTAGAAAAACTAACTCACAGGATGGGCTTCAGAGGTTCATGTCAGTAATCATAGCTACTCAGGAGGCTGAAATCTAAGGATCACAATCTAAAGTCCATGAGACTGTTATGTCAAATAAATTACCCCCCTAAAAAGTCAGAAGTAGTGTTGTGGCTCAAGTGGTAGAACATTAGTCTTGAGTAAAAGAAGCTCAGGGACAGCACTCAGGTCCTGAATTCAAGCCCCAGGACTGGCGCGTGAACACACACACACACACACACACACACACACACACACACACACACACACACACACACACACACACACACGCCAAACTTAGAGTCCAACAAAATGAATACCAGGAACTGGCACTTGAAAGGTGTGATGCAGAGGTCAAGGCGGGGAGGTAAATGAATAAAGAGAGAAAACAGGGAGAATGTAGTTATAATATTCAATGCGTATTAAAGCAATTGAGGGGAAGGTTTGGCCTGGGAGGGAATAGGAAGAATGATGAAAGGTGGTACACCAATCAACATGTGTTGTATTTACAGACTGACTTGTTGAATGGTATGCCCTTTTTATAACTACTTAAGGAATTCTGAGATTAAAGAAGCATGCATTGGACACAGCAGTATCTAGTCTACCGTTTAACTGAAACTTCTGGGAGTATTCAGATCTTATTATCTTTTTACTACAATTTTAAACATTTCTCAATGGTAACTGAGAAATTACTAATCTAATTTTAAAAGGAAAGATCTCTTTATTAACCGCTAGAAAAGAAAACTTTTCCCAAATTCGTTCTAGCTCAAGGCAAATTGCTTGTATCAACTGAAAAGTATCATTCTTACTTGAGAAAAATATCCCTTTTCCAAACCAAAAACTATTTTTCAAAGAGAGATTAGATTGGAAAAAAAGAGGAAAATGGCAATTTTCCACCTGTGAAAATTACCTGTCATTGGCATGAAGGGATTCAATGTTCAAACAGAAAACATTTATTTCAACATTTTCCCCAGGGGGAAAAATTTTTCTCCTATCTTATTCTTTAAACGCTTAGTCCACACCCAGGGCTCAGGGAAGCTAGGACATCATCTCCAGTTTGTACATGTCATTTGGTTTGCAGATATGCAGACTTTTCCTAATTGTTGAAATCAACTACCTTCAGTAAACCAACAGTGTTGATATTCCCTTTTCTTACCACACATGGACAGCTGAAATTTTCAAATGAAGGTTAAAGAACATGCTGGACTCTAGTGGCTGATGCATGTAATCCTAGCTATTTAGGAGGCTGAGAACTGAGAATCGTGGTTCAGAAAAGTCACCCATGAGACTCATTATCTCCAATTAACCACTTAAAAACTGGAAGTGGAGCTGTAGCTCAAAGTGGTACAGTGCTAGCCTTGCACAAAAAAGAGCTCAGGGACAGTGTCCAGGCCCTGCGTTCAAGTTCCACAACCAACAACAACAAAATAAAAGGCTAAAAAATAATCATATACAATGTAAGAGAACATTTAATACACACTGACTCCCAAGTTTGCCAGAAATTTTGAGACTGGACAAATGAATGAAATATTTTAACATTAAGTAAATATAATCATGTCAGATGCCAGTGGATCACATCTATAATCCTAACTACTCAGGATGCTGAAATATGAGGATCATGGTTCAAAGCAGGCCTGGCAGAGAAATCCAAAATATCCTTATCAATTAATCACCAAAAAAACCCAGAAGTGAGAGCTGTGGCTCAAGCAGTAGAACACAAGCTCTGAGCAAAAAAAGCCAAGGGACAACATTCAGGCTGAGTTCAAGCCCCAGTACCAGCACACAAAAAAAAGGAAATACAATCATAACACAAAGTGAATGATGTATTATAATAAAAAAGATATTGAACATCTACCTCGTTCCATTTTCATAATATTTATTCAAATTGCATATGTCTGGTGGCCAGTGTTGAGGGAAAAAGCAGAGCTAAAATCTTTGTAATCAAAGAGAAACACCTGTTCATCACTTACTGCATTGTTTTGAAGGAAAAAAATGCCTGAAGTAAATATTTTTAGCTTTATTGTGAGCCAGTGTGGTTTCACCTGGGGAATTTTTGAAGTATCACAGGGCCATCTTAGATAAAAAAGAAGTTTTCTTGTTTTTTTTTTGTTTTTTGTTTTTTTCTTGCAGAGAATCTTTATGTGTTGCTGCCTTCATCTTGAAAGTAAGGTAATGAGATTAGCATCTCATTTCTGGCATTATTTCACCTTAAAAACTGAAAGCTTCAGAGAAGATTCTTCTGGCCCAAGTACAGACTATCATGCTTGAATTTCTAATAAGCCATTATATTATATGCCCATAAGATGAGTCCACACAACTCCCATATGTATATGATTAGTGTGATAGGTTGGACAATCAGTACACTGCAACTATCTCAACAATAATTCTACTGCCCCCTGTAGTCCATCTGGTGAATTCCTTAGGGTAGGTTTTGGTGATCCCAAAGTTGGTAGGGGAAGAGGGTGGGATCCCATTGGCAATTAGTTGGAAAGAGCAAGAAATCTTATTTTTCTGAACTTCAATATAGAGGCGGAGGCAGAGGCGGAGGCGGAGGCGGAGGAGGAGGAGGGAGAAGAGGAAGGAGGAGGGAGAAGAGGAAGGAGAAGAAGAAGGAGAAGACGACGACGACGAAGACGACAAAGAAGCAGCAGTAGGTACGGCTTTTTAATGCCTCAAACAGCCACCCAAATGGGAATCTCAGAATCATTCCTCAGAAGCCTAGTTTAATTCCTCACATGCATACTAAACATCTTTTACAAAGTTTAAACCCCAGTGAATTTTCTTAGGATTTGGAAAACATTGTAAATCACAAGAAAAGTATTTACCAATTTATTCATAGAAATGTATCAAACATTTCATCTTTGGAAAAACTATCATTAGCTAAAGTATTGTTCATAATAAACAAATTGCCTTTACAACTATATGTACACCTGCAGTCATTCTGTGGCAGTCGGTAGGCTTAAGGGTCATGAGGAGTATACCTGCTGGCTATTCCAAAACAACTAGTGTGTTCCACGTTGACTGTGCAATCACTAAGTAAATAAATAAATACAGTACTTATTCTTAGAACTTTATTTATTTGAACTTGCAGTTATGTTATATTTAGGAGTCTACTGTACCCAAGAACATGCTGTATTCTATTGAAATCAATTAAATTATACAAGAAGTTAATTATTTAAATCTTTTCTGTGTCAACATTGTTGAATTTTTAATTCTACTTTTATATCAAATTATATTTTTATGATCTATAAGTAGTTGTACAAAGGAGTCTCCATTCAACAAATCTGTTTATGAATACAAAGCATCTTGATCTATGTTACCCTTGTCATCATTTTCCTAGCTCCCTCCTAACCCTTCAGTTTTCTTAATTTTATAGGATATGTATTTAATGTTGTGATTGTTAAACTTAAAAATTATTTAAATATAAAACATTTGTTATTAAAAATGAGATTGAATCAGGAATGTCATGTACTAGAAACAGTAGAAAATGTGGATTTCAATTCCATTTTCACCTAGACTTGAGTTCTGGCTTTATCATTCCCTAAGGATACATTTTCTACTTGCTAGAAAAGTGTTCCTGACCTCACTGGCCATTGATTTCCTCATCTGTAAAAGGACACTATCTGAGAAAATTGCAATAAGAATTAGAGAAAATTGATGATAAGTACTTGGCTAGAATAACAATTTTTTAAAAATGTAGAAGTGATTTCTTTGACTTTGATTGTGTATGTCCATTAATAGCTCTTTGAGTACATTTGTCTATTCATGTATGATTCTGTGAATAAAATCAGAACAGGGCAAACCAGAACAGATCTCCATCATAATCTGAGAATTTCAGAATATTTTGG
Organism: Dipodomys merriami; assembly: GCF_024711535.1. NCBI lineage: Eukaryota > Metazoa > Chordata > Mammalia > Rodentia > Heteromyidae > Dipodomys > Dipodomys merriami. The sequence continues at coordinate 30,068,148 of NW_027203048.1, forward strand.
TCTAACTTGGGCCCCATGCCTGGCAATAATGTGTGAAAGCCACTTGAACAGTAGAGAGTAGACAGGGTGGATCATAGGCCATGTGGCTGGAAACACATTTCATAGTAATGATAAAAATAATATGAAATGATCTGGGAAGGTGGCTCAGTGGTAGAGTGCTTGCCTCCCATGCATTCAGCACAATATAAGCAGAAAAAGCCAGAAGTGGATCTGTGGCTCAAGTGGTAGAGTGCTAGCTTTGAGCTGAGGGACAGTGCTCAGGCCCAGAGCTCAGGCCCCACTACTGACAAAAATAATAATATTTAACATTTGAAATCTTATCAGCAATAAGTACTCTCTATTATAAGTTCTTCAAACACTTAAGTTAGACATCAAATTCCCTGTTGTGATGTTCCATAATGATGGGTACAGTAGCATATGTGAAGAAGTGTCCATTCATTGTGGCATTCTGGAATACTTTTTTACATAACAGTGATTTGGTTTAATTTTATCTCAATATATCTAGTTTCCCTTCTCCATTTCTTCCCTCTCTCACAAAATTCCTAATACAATCTTTATTAAATTCATATCACCTAAAATATTTAAGTAAAGTATAATTTCAGAGAAAAACCCTCTTGTCTATAGGTAAAACAAATTGCTTCTCAGTATAGAATTAACACTGCATACACACACACAAAACACAAAAACAAAAAAACCTAGACACACACACAAAAAAACCACACACACACACACACACACACACACACACACACACACACACACACACACACACACACACACACACACACACACACACACACGTACATTCTCTTGGAGTTAATTTCTTAGCCAGCAAAAACTAAGGTCAATATTTCATTCTACCATCCATTCAATTCAAGGTTCTCTCCAGAGTAAATCTAAAAACGTTCTTTATTTTGTGGCCAGATTGTTGCCAAAGCCCATTTCTCCCAGTCATTAGTTAAATAATAAACTCTGTCTGGTACTCAGGAAGCCAAAAATGAGAAGCTAAATCTGTGCCTCCTAACAGATGTTTTCAGCCTGGAAAGCACTGATGCACTTCATGCAGTCTTTTTCAGAGCAAATCATGGACTGTTTTCAGGCTCTGATCCATATTCACAGGCTCAGTAACTGAAATGTTAAGAAAAACAAAGCCAGGAAGAAACCCATCCTGCAAGTAACAGTGCATGGCATGGTGGTCTATAGCCAGCCAGGAAAGCAGAATCTCCATCATCTATTCTCCATTCCTCACTGAGTTTCTCTGATTGAATTCTAGTTCAGGAAGACTCATTTCAACATAGGAAAGAGTTAAATAGACATATCTGCAGAAATGGTTTGGGACAGCATTGCCAATATTAAGTTTATTAAGAATTCAGAAGAGAATACCAGAGACTTTAAGCCTGAGAAAGACAAAGGTGATTAGAAAATTCTATGGGCATTGCTCAGGTCCAGATTTTTGTTGTTGTTGTTGTTTTCTTAAAGTAGGGAGTTAGCTGTGTTATCTGGCAACATCTAAGAAATCCTCCAAAGTGATGTGGATCCCCAAAGCGTAATTCCGTCAATGCAATCACTTCGTGCGTAGACTCTATTCCCAACAGAGTTCAACCAAAGTGTTCTATCAATAAAATAGCATGCAAGAAACACTATTCCACCTCTCAAGTACTAAACTACAACAAATATTTATGGTAAAATAAAGCATGGAAAACTACCTACAATGAGTGGATTGCAAGAATCTCTGAGGATTTGAAAATACCTACTGCAAATTACTTCATCAATCTTTACAAAATCTTTACAGAAATGTCCATTTCATAGAGGCATAAAGTAAAACATAACAGAGGCAGAAGCAGGCTGCCTTGGGTATAGCAGAAATTGGGATAATTTTGTCAGTTTTGAGTAGTGAATCTTCACAGTCCTTGAAAACTGACCACATTAGATGGATTGGTTATTTCTTCACAGACCATATTTTCTGGTTGAATTTGATATTCCTCTATGTATGTGAGCAAATCATAGATACATTAAAAGACTCAAATAATGAGTCCTAAGATGTTATTTTAGTACTGCCTGTTACATAGAATTTTTTTACATGTTTTCCTTTTTAATGAGATCACTCACATTTATACCCTACAGAGCTATTTTTGGTACTTGTTTTATGTGCCCTAGTCATGTTGTAGACTATGAAACAAAGGGAGTAACTACATAAGTTTCCCACTAATACACATAAACTACCAATGTGTTGACTATATACTTCCTTTCTAGGTACTTTGTTACCATTATGCAGACATAAGGGAAAAGTCAAGAAGGAAAATATGGCAGAGTGATAGGTAGATGGGATTTTAAAAATATGTCTAATTAAAAATCTATTTTAATATTTATAGTCATGGAGAAAGTGCCACAGAAAGGTTTCTGTGCTGGTTTATCCAAACTTCTTCAACCAGACACTGATGTTCAGTTTCAGTCATTTTTTTCAGCAGTCACTTACAAAATAAATACAGAAAACTCATTTATTCAATCTTGAAAGCACCAAAAACCAAACAAGCCTAAAATACCTCTCTATTTCCTTCCATTATTTGGCATACTTATAGTCTTGGCCAAGTTGGATGCAGTATTCACAACTCACTCAGAGGATGACTCCATTGGGTAAATCCCTTTTTCCTATCCCAGGAGAGCCAGGAAAATTTGGTTCGCAAATAACAGAAGCAGGATTAGTTTCTAGCAGAAGTACTTCCTCCAAAGTTGCAGTACACTATCATAACTCCTTGGCCCATTTTCTCCTTTAGCTTTATCAGAAAATTGAGTGCTATAGAAGACTGACTATTCTTTTTTTTTTTTTTTTGAAGACTGACTATTCTTATCTTCTCAATGTTGTTTGGTAAGAATACATTTGGAAAATCTTAATACTATGGCATTATTCTTGTCAGGTCCAGCTATTTAATGTTTTCTATAATATACCTAATTATAAATAGGTAAGTATTATTATTTGTCCTGAGAGAAATAATCATAGCAATATTCTGTGGGAGATTCTTCTAGTTTCTTTTGTTATTTTTGTCTTTAAGTAGTTATACAAAAGAATATAATATATTGTGATCAATGTCACCCCTTCCAATATTTTTACCCACCCCTCACTTTTCTTTTTTTTTGGGGGGGGAGGGGAGTGTTCTACCACTTGAGCCAGAGCGCCACTTCCGGCTTTTTTCCTTTTGCTTATGTGGTGCTGAGGAATCGAACCCAGGGCCTCAGGCATGCAAGGCAAGTGCTCTACCACTGAGCCACTTTCCCAGACCCATCCACTCCTCATTTTTCTTAATTCATTCTTCCACTTTCCTCACAGAGTGTCTGTCCCCAATGGCTACAGTCACAAACAATACTTTAAGAAATTCACTCAGATATTAGCATTCTGGAGGCAGGGCTGAGTTTAGCATGTTAGAGAAGGAAAGGTAGTTATAAATAAGGTGGGAACACACTGTAGGAAATAAGACACAGAGGGACTTGTGAGTCAAGGTAGAGGACTATCATAATAAGTGAAGATAAACCAATAAAGTGTTGTGAAATGATAAGGGACATTTATTCCACTCATCAATATTTACTTAGCAACATCAATATGCCAGGCATTGGTCTAGACTAAGGATTAAGACAAAAATCCTGTCCTAAATTTATGGGGTTCCCTTCTAGATGCTGTGGATATATAAGGTTCATATTGGAAGAGGTGAGGCACAGTAGTAATTTGGGAAAGAGGTGATGATGGTTTGATGACCGTAGCAACAGCCACAGGGGCAACTCTTCTAATTAATCATAAATTCCCTGGGATAATCATATCATCTAACACTATACCATTATGTAGTAAATAGGGAAAAAACTATAAATAATTACAGAGTTGGAGATTATTCCAAAATTCACTTTTGTAGAGTCAAAAAATTACAACTACTGTAATGTTCAGAGAGCCAGCTAAATGAGCAAGCTGAGCCAACTGAGTCCCTGAGTTCAAACTCCAGTACCAGGGGGGAAAAAGAGGTGTTGGGGTAGGGAGAGAAGTCAGTTCCAGAGAAATTCTGAAACTTCTAGTTACTTTCAGAGCTACAACTTAAACTTAGGTTTCTAGACTGTGCCTTTGGTGCTCTTTTACTCCTTTACAGTTTGGATTCAAGGTGTCTTTGTATATGAATTACGAACACTATGTACTCATTAGACTTTTCTAATGTTTGTATAAGAAAATCAAAGAAACTAGCAATAAAACCTTTTGAAAATAATACATATAGTGTTTTTCCGAGTCCAATACTTCTTATAATTAATGAAACCTTTAATATCTTAGTGAAAGCTAAATTCAAAATCCTCCAAGGAAAGTCTAAATCTTCCAACAATGTCAGACCCACCATTACATTTCTTTGGAGGTGAAATCACCTTATAATATTAACTATTCTCTTTTCACTGATTGCTGTCAGCAAGCACATTCTGTTTTACAGGGAATTGTAGCACAATGAAACTTCATGTTATTAGCTTGAATAGTATAATTGATCCAGACATTTGCAGTATTAAGAAGAAAGATTAACGTACATTTAAATGTTTCATGTGATTTTATTTAAAAAAACAGCAATGATTATTACAATTTTAATTACCCAAATATATTGGATATGTTTGTAACCTAAGTCTATTGTTTGAAGCATAGATTTTGTACATGCTGAAGTCATTTTCCTTTGTTAATTTCTCTAAGAACATTGAGTAAACATAATGTCCTGAAATGCACATATATACTCTAACATTCTTGAAATCCAGTATTTATGTCAGACTCAAGAAATAACACCATTCCTTTCTAGCTGCACTAGGGAGCAATATGAAAACGGCCATTTATTTTATTTTGTCGTTTTCCTGAGCAGACTACCCACAGGGTACTTAAATAGTTGATTTTCTCTTTTGCCATCTCTCTAGGTTAACAGCAAAAATATATTCAGCTACCAAGAAACTAAATAGGTTATTTATGTTTCACTTGTCAAATCTATATTTTCCAAATATCCCCTGAGCCAGATTTGAAGAGAAGGTAAAGGTAGGGTGGGGGATATTTCATGCATATTTAATTTGTAATTCTAAAGAGGTACAGTTCTTTTTTCTTTTTTTATCCTGCTAGCTCAGCTGGGCCTTTACCATGTCAACAATAATGGCAGCCTTGCATTTTGAATGCTTTCTTGCAGAATCCCACAGGATCAAGTGACCAAACAGAATGACTTTAATTTTCCAGTAGGGGAATGTGGGATGTTGGCTCATCCATGTAGTAAACAGCTCCAACTGTTCTGTCCTTCCCCGCCTCCCAAACCACACTACCCCTGCAGGTGCTGTGCTACTTGCGTGATAAGAACATGAACTAAGGTTCAACTTTCCTTTGTCTCAGATGGTTTTATCTTTTTTTAAAAGGTAAACGCCAAAGACTTTTATCTTGGAGAAGAATACTTATTATACATATAGAATAATAAATTCAGCTTAATTCTGTACTTGTTATTATGTAAGTACTCAGCAATAGGTTATCTTGTTTGTTTTAATAAAATGTCTTCCTCACTTTCAAAATAAGCTAACTGCTTTACTTGGTATAGTGTTGCCTTCTCTCACATATATCTAGTATGTTTGACATCCTGATATTAAGTAGAACAGGAAAAGGGGACAGTGGTAGCTGTTGACTTCCTTTTGATGAGTAACATTTACATTATATGCTGATGCATAAATAAACATGAGAACGCTGACAACACTAACTCTACTAAACCAAAAACTTTATGGATAAAGGCAGGACTAGAAAAGTCCCCCTGACATTGTTCCTACAGAATTTAAAGTATCTTTAAATCATTAAGCGCATTATCTGGTTAACAGGAATTAAAAACAGTCATCTGAGGCAAAAATCTTAATGAACTCAGCGTCTGAGAGGTGGGCGGGGATGATAGCTAGTTGTTCCTCATTAATATCACCAATTTCTGCTGAATTTGAGATTTTCTGTTCAAGGGGCAGGTTAAAGAGCCAGTAGTGGAAAGAAACATAGTCTAGACATTTCTTTTTTTTGTTTTGTTTTGTTTTTTGTTTTTGGTCGGTCGTGGGGCTTGAACTCTGGGCCTGGGCGCTGTCCCTCAGTTCTTCAGTTTAAGGCGAGCGCTCTACCACTTGAGCTACAGCGCCACTTCCTAGACATTTCTTAAAGAGTTTGACAGATGACCTCTGTCATCTGTACCTTATAACAACTCAGGGTACATGAAGGATTAGCAGAAATACACCTATGATCCCACCTGGGGAAGGAAGGAAAAAGTCTGTCTAAAATCTCAGCAGTGGGTTAAAAATTAAAATCTCTCCTAAAAACATATAATCATAGTGGGCCCTCATAGTGGTAGAAAGCCAAGCCTACAATCCCACTACTTAGTTAAAACTGATCTGAAGTAGTACCCTAAAATGTTTACCAAAGTAGTCAAAAAGCCACAACAACTTTTACCTGAAGTGGCCGGGGTATCCAGTGATAAATTTTCTGAGAACATAAGCAGAATCAATAGTCACAAAGACTGCAAGGAAATGATAGTTCTTGAACAAAACCAACAAAAACCACACTGTCAGAAATCAAACAGTAAGAACTTAGGAATTAGATTTATCACAAAACTAAAAATGAGTGCACTTACTAATTAATTAAAAGTTATTATGCTTACAGGAAAGTAGAATGGGCACCTGAAAATAAAAACAAGCAGTAACAAAACACAGAGACCACAGTCTCTAATGATGGAAATAAAGCCAGAAATCAATAAAGATAAACAAAAATATGTGGAAATCAGTAGGATAAATATTTCTAAACAACACATGGATCTGAGAAGATAGAATGACAGAAATTTGAAAATAATGCAATGGTTCATCCTTGTTTTAGCGTTTTGTTATTCCTCTTCCCCTCCCCAGAGTAGACAAATGTATATACAAGATGCAGGGTACCAAAATCAAGTACAGTGACAACAGGGGATATGCCATAGGGGAAAGAACATACAAAGGTAACAACCACAACAACAAAATAAAAACACATGGTACATTTAAAACAAAGACAGACCTCTTATATCCATGTCTTGGGGGTCATTTCACTAGCATCATCTTATATGGTCATATGTATATGGCTTTTGAGCTTTTCAGCTCATCTGATAAGATTATCCTATATGTATACTAATTATTGCAAATAAGGGTAACATGGACCCATTGCAACAAGGATACCCACAGGACAGAATATGGGAAACTAACTTGGGGGGAAGAGGGGAGGAGAATAAAGGGATCACAGAACGCAACACTAGACATTGGTGGAGAAGAAATCACTTTTGGCTGAACAGGCCAAGAAAGGTTTTAGAGAAGAAATGGGAATGATAATAAAAACTGAAGATGAAAAGATGGTGAGGGGTATTTCAATCTTCATTAAGGACTAAGGGGATCTTAGAACTTTCAAGGAATTTATTAATGGAACCCAAAATATTTCCCATGCTCCACATCAGTCCACCCTAGAATACAAAGCAAGGTCCCAATGTCAAGGGGAAGAAAATGTCTGGCTCTGATAAGTGCTAATTGGCTATCTTTGGGGAAAATTTTTATTGCTTTTGTAAAGGTGATGTATAGAGGGGTTACAGTTATCTAAGTTAGGTAATGAGTACACTACAAAGAAAGGTCTCAGTGTCAAGTAGTAGAGAATGCTTGGTCTAACAACTGTTAATTGGGAAATTTTTTATTGTTTTTGTAAAGGTGATGTACAGAGGGGCTACAGTTACATAAGTCAGGTAATAGTGCTACCTCTTCCCTCATTTTCTCCTAGTTTTTCCCTCCTGACCCCCCCACAAATTGTATAGTCCATTTACGACACAGTGTCTAGTGATTATCACTGCTGCATTTGTTCATACTTTGTCCCACCATTTCTGTGTTCTCCCTTACCCTCCCCAAAACAGATAAACTTACATACAAAACAGAAGGTACAGAAAACAAAAACAGAGACAAAGAATAGACGCAACCACAAAATAACTAAAAACCTTGTTTCCATTTCTTGCAGTTCATTTAAATAGACATTATTTTATATGACCATATGCACATAGCTAATTGAGCCTTTGTTGCCCTTTCCTAAGAATATCCTCCTTAGGTCTCACTGTGTGACTGTCTAGAGTCCCATATAATTCATCATGTCCATTGACTTTTACCATCCACTGTGTTTAGTTATAGACTTACGGGCAAATTTTAGTTACAACAAATGAGGGAAATGATGTAACCTATGTTTCTTTGGGTCTGGCTTATTTCACTTCATATAATTTTTTCCAAGTCTTTCCATTCCCTTCCATATGGTACAATATCATGCTTTTTAATGGAAGCGTAGAATTCCATTGTGTATTATGATTAACAAATGTAATCATAATAAGTGAGATTATTCCTGAAATTGTCTTCAATAGAAAATGGTAAGGAAGCAATCAATACATTTTCAGTTGATGAGTTCTTATATGGGAAAAAAAACTGAATATAAACCTGGAAGAGAAGTACAATAATTTAACATTTCTCTTCTAGCTCAGTATGATATATTTTGAAAATCTCCACTTCTGTGTTTTTTCCATTTAAAAAATGTATTCAAAATTCCCTTTTCCATCGTCTAAATTTTGTATTTTCCATGACATTTCCTCTTACTTTATTATTTCTGAATATTTAATTGCTTATTACAGAGCAATCTTGTGAAAATGTCAATGTGTAGAAGAGATAAATGCAAGGCCTTATACTTAGTTTAATTTTAAAGCTTTTTGGAACAGTCTAGAAACCTGTACTTTATCAGTGACCTATGATTCTGATGTCATTGGCTGGTACAGCTCAGACTGAAAGAGCAATCCAGGCCTCATTGATGCCTATCAATTTTGAAACCAAAATGCTAAAGTCTTGAAGAAAGCAAAATATCCAAAGTCTACCTTCCAGATCTTCCAAATAAAAATCTCCAAAAGCTGGGAGAAGGTTTGTTAATGTACTTATGCCATGTGTGCTTGTGATTGACAGTTGGCAAAGTGAAGCCTCTACATACCTAAGACCTGGGGAGATACAGAACCCACCCATTGTGATGATTCACATGTAAAGGGATGGTTCCCAGTTGCTTGAAAAGGCATTCCTGGGTTGAAGAAACTTTACCAGATGGTAGAACTTATAATAGCAAGTCTTCTAAGGGAAATATTCTGATTAAAAAGAAGGTGAAGCTGCAGAAAACCAAAGCTAGATCCTTATATATCACCCTGCACCAGAATCAACTCCAAATGGATCAAAGACCTCGGAATCAAAGCAGACACCCTCAAAACATTGTAGGAAGGAATAGGAGAAACTCTAGGGCTCCTTGGCACAGGATGAAATTTTCTTAATAAAGACCCAGTGACACGACAAATCAAAGAAAGGCTAGACAAATGGGATTGCATGAAACTGCAGAGCTTCTGCATGGCAAAGGACATAGCTAGCAAGATCAATAGAAAGTCCACCAACTGGGAGAAGATCTTCACTAGCCACACAACGGAATAGGGTCTCATACCTAAAATATACTTAGAACTCAAAAAATTAAATCCCCCTCCCAACAACAAATTCTCAAAGAAACAACTGCCCGATTAATAAGTCAGCTAAAGACTTACAGAGAAACTTCTCTGAAGAGGAAATAAGAATGGCCAATAGACACATGAAGAAATGCTCAACTTCTCTAGTCATAAAAGAAACAACATTGTGATTCTACCTTACCCCAGTTAGAATGGCTATAATCAAGAAATCTAATAACAACAGATACTGGAGGGGATGTGGCCAAAAGGAAACCTTACTGAATTGTTGGTGGGAGTGTAAACTCGTTCAACCACTTTGGAAAGCAGTATGGAGGTTCCTCAAAAAACTCCACATAGAGCTCTCCTATGACCCAGCAATCCCACTTTTGGGCATTTACCTGAATGATCACAAACAAGACCATACTAAAGCTACCAGCACAACTATGTTTATTGCAGCCTTATTTACCATAGCTGAGATATGGAACCAACCTAGATGCCTCTCAGTAGATGAATGGATCAAGAAAAATATATATAATATATATGCACACACACATATATGCATATATATGTATATATACATATAATGGAATTCTATGCTTTTGTCAGAAAGAATGGCACTGCCACATTTGTTAGGAAATGGAAAGACTTGGAAAAATTATATTAAGTGAAGTAAGCCAGAAACACAGGTCCCATGGTTTCCCTTGTCTGCAATAAACTAGTGTATGTCTAGGACAAGCAGAAAAGGTCAAAAGCTATGTACATATGACCAGATAAGTTGATGTTAAGCAAAAGGAACCTCAAGATAGGGACACAAGAGGTTTTATCTTTGTTGCTGTTGTTTTAAATGTACTTATAATGTACTATGTGATTCTTTTGTTTCTTTTGTATGTTCTTCCCCATGGTATAACCCCTGTTTTCACTGTAGTTGGTTCTAGTGGCCTGCATCTTGCATATACATTTTTCCAACTTGGGGAGGGGAAGGAAAATAACAAAATGCTGAAATAAGTATACAGGATGACTCATTGAAACAACAAGATGTACAAGACAGTATGTTGAAATGAATTTGACAATTTTGGGGGGTAGGGCGGAGTTGGGGAAGTGGGGAGGAAAGGGATGGTAGGAATAAAACAAAGGAGGGGTAACAATGCTGGATAGTAAATAGACTCCTTACCTTGCTCATGTAACTGTAACCCCTCTGTATAATATCTTTACAATAATATATATGTATATATATTCAATAATTTACCTTAAAAAAAAAGAAGGTGAAGGTGAAGGTGAAATCAGTCAAGCAGCCCAGGAGAACATTGACTGGCTTGGCCCTTTTATCTTTTTCCTTTTCCTCTTCCTCTGTTCTAACAAGGACCTAACTCTCCTACCAGATGGAATCACACTAGTTCCTCTCCTATCCATTGTTAATTCTCAAATAGAAGACGTGGCCCGGAGCTTCCTGCTCTGATATTTTCAGCTTCCATTAATTCTCCTTAGCAGAGAAAAATCTCCAAAAGTGGGATTTGCCTACTTGAGAGTGACCATGAATAATCACCGTTAATGATGAGTGCTTTACCAGCAGATCTTTAACCTCCATATAGTTGAGTAAATTAAACTTGGAGAGTTTCTAATGAAGAAAATTTGAAAGCTAATGTATTATATGCTGCCTAAAACTGCTGATTGTGTGACAAACAGCGGACAATCATTCTCTGACGTTACTCAGTGTCTGCAGCAAGATTTAGACTAGGTTTTCCTATAATTACCATAATGTCTAGAATAAATGGAGGTGAATTTAATGATGAAAAATGTAACTTTTCACACATTTTTTATCTTCTCTAAAGGGGATTATTGCCAACTAATACTTAATCCGTTTTATAAAAGCCTTGTTAGGGTGGTAGGTTAGAGGCAGCAGGTTCAAAAGCCAACTGGCTGGCTGCTAAAGCAGGAAAAGAAAAACCTGAATTGTTATAAACCATCTAGAAATCCATGACTGTCCTAGAAGACCTCAGTGAGCCAAGAAAAGTCCAATTTCTCAAAATATCACTGTGCTTCTTTTCCCCCTCACTGGAGCTTTTTTTCCTGCCGAAAGGTAATAAAATGATTATAATTTGAGATCAAGATGAATTATCAATTCATCAGAGTGTATGTTTAATGTGATATACTTGCACTAATGGTATGTGCTTTCTAATTAGAGAGCTATTCTCAAGGCAGGAAAAAATTCATTTTCTCAATAAAAATATTTTACACCCAAGATATGGTGCCTTAAAATTTTTAATGAGCTCTGAGGCTGACATTGCAGCAATTAAAGTATGGGTGAAAAAATAAGTCTGTCTTGTTGAACAATCTGGATGATTGGAGATACTTTCCTTATCATATGGAACATAGGTCACATTTTATATTATTTGCAAGAATCTGCAATTTACCTCAAGGGAAAAGAAAGCTAATTATCATAATGTGACAATGGGCCTTTGTAGCTCTGGCTGATATACAAATATTGTATTCACTTAGGAAGTAAGTATTTCTTGCAGTGGGTTAATAGGGGTTTTGCAAAAGACTAGTGAATTATGAGGAGGCAATTTTACAAGTTACAGGACAAGTGATTATGCTTATTTAGTGATTAATGGAGTAGAGTTGACCTTTTTGTAAAAACTAAGCCACAGGATTCTAGAATCAATACGCTTTTTTCCAGGGATAGTTTTGAAGTAAGGAGGCTGAGTCTAAGTAACTTCTTACAGCCATCCTAGTTGCCTCTTGCTGGGTGGAAGGAGCTCTCCACCCAGTGCTAAAGAGGCCATTCGTTGAATGCAGATGCCAAGGAGGGCTCTGCTTCAGAGAAATGCAGATGGCATGGCCTTAGGAAAGCTTTGCCTTCTTGGGGAGAACGGGTCTGGCAGTGCCATCTTGGCCATAGGATGGATAGTGGGGTCTGGCATCTTGTCTTCATGGTGGGGGAAGGTGAAGCCCCTCCCTTCTAGGTGAAGGGCTTGCTTGAATCCTTGGAGGTGGGGATGGGCAGTTGGCTGATAGGTTACTAAACCTGTCACTCCAGTGCCTGGGACTGGGAGTTTCCTGCTACCCTGCCCCCTGACCTGACCCTATTTAGGCCCAGACCAGCTCAGGTGCCATTATGCCTTGCCACATGTCTCCGCATTCCTGTCCTGTGTCCTGCTTCCTGGCTCTTCCCCATTGGAGCTGAATTGGTTTGTTAGTATTGGTTGTATTCTTTCTTTCCTCTCTGGCCTTCATGGCTCAGGTTCTTAATAGTGTTAAGTGCATTTGCTGGCTGCTGGTCTTTGAGACAGGGGTCCTCCGTTTGTCACCAACCTTTTAATAAAGACTCCAAGATTTGACCTCTCAAAAGGGGGCTTCTCCATTTTGTTGCCCGAAGAAGTTTCAGCTAAATTTTTGAGACACATGGTGAGTACGGTGACTTTTCCACATATCAGTTGAATAAATTAAAAATTCTTTGTAAATACTACCTCATTAGACACAGGCATGAATTGTTAGGTACCAAACTGAAAAAAAAAAAAAACTGGATTCAGTCTGAAGTTTTGCTTCTAGTTTTCTTGACTCTCTCTATCTCTTAGATTTCATAGTCTATCAGCAAAGTTGACTACACTGCCATAAAAATTATTCCCTAATGTTTGATAAGAGATGTACTTATGACCTTGCTCATGAGTAATTATAACCCCTCTGTACTGTATTTTCAATAAAAAAAGTTATTAAAAATCCCTAATCTGTCTATCTATTTACTGTCTTCAGCTCAATCCAAGGGCCTCATTTCTAATTCAGACTACATTAATAATTTCTTTCTTTTTTTTTTGTCAGTTGTGGGGCTTGAACTCTGGACCTGGGTACTGTCCCTCAGTTCTTCAGCTCAAGGCTAGCACTCTACCACTTGAGCCACAGCACCACTTCGGGCTTTTTCTGCTTATGTGGTGCTGAGGAATCGAACCCAGGGCCTCATGCATGTGAGACAAGCACTCTACCACTGAGCCAACTTCCCAGCCCTGACAGTAATAATTTCTTTACAGACCTCTCTTTTCCTCTTCTTGTTCTTTTTCTTATAATCTATTCTCTGTTCTACAGCCACAGTAATTATTTTTGTGTATGTCTTGTCAGTACTTGGGTTGGCATTCAGAGACTCACACTCACCTTTCTTTCCAAGTTGGTACTCTACCAACTTGTGTTGGGGAGGGATTAGTTCTCTTCCAACTTCAGTCACACCTACACTTCTAGCTATTGCCAGCTAATTGGAGATAAGAGTCTCTTTTGTTTTGTTTGCCTGGGCTGGCTCCAAACCAGTTTTTGGATCTCAGTCTCCTAAATGGTTAGGATTATAGACTTGAGTCATGAAGCCCAGCTCAGTCTCAGAAAGAAAAAAAAATATTTAAAGGCATAAATCAGACCAGCCATTAACCCTGCTTCATGCCTTCTAGAATTTATCATTTGCATTTAGAATAAAATCTCATTGCTCCAGCAGATCTGCATTATCTTAGGTGACTCCTGCTCTTATGTCTGATCTTCTGCCTTTTTACACTTTGCTTCATTCATACCAATCTCCTCTCAATTTCTGAAACACGTTAAGTATTGTTTTCTTTTTTTAATTCAAAACTTCTGTCCGAATGATCTACAGCTTTCACCCATGGCAGGATGACTTTCCCACCAACTATTTCCAAATGACCTTATCTTCATAAACAGATTCATTAAGATACACTCTATCACTGGGGGATTTTCTCCCTGTCAGAACATGAACTATTATTTACAATAATCATTTTTATTGATTTCTCATTAGACTTTTTGTCCTCTGCTAAATTATAGGGTCTCTAAAGAGCAGGGTCTTTATCTTGCTCACAAATATTCCAAGTATACACAATACAGTATGGACACATAGGATGCACTCAGCAAGTAATTCCTGACCAAATGAGTTTTGTTAATAAGATATAACTTGTAGCAAACTACTAATTCTCTCTTTAGATGCTTGACTGTCTATTGGAGGAGGCTGTTCATAGAGTAACAAAACAAGGCAGGGATAGAGGGATAGTGTAGTACAACCAGAAGTAATCCCTCCCAAATACAGAGAACCCTGTGGAAAGGACATAAAATAAGGACAAGCTTTTGTAAGAACAGAAAAATCAAATTGAAATCTTGCAGGTTTTTATTGGACACCATTTCAGTTTGTAAACCTGTAACAAGAGGTTGCCTTCAGAATCATCACCATTAATTATACAGAGTAAAGATTTGGTGGCAGGAAGTGCTTCAGCTGGTGATGCCTGAAGGTCAACTTGCTGACAACTGTCCTTTCACACCTGCTCATAATGTGGGTTCAGGGAATGAAAACTTAACTTCCTAGGAACTTGTTGCTATGGCTATAGCAACATGAATCCTTCTCACACAAGTAGGAAAAGTCTGAAGCTTTGGAATCCAAATCAGCTTATTTCATTTTAATTTGAACCAGATCTAACCAAATTCATACATGCCTTGGCAAACGCCATCATTTTTTTCTTGGTATAACATTATACTTTCTTAGATTAAAAAAATTTCCTTTTCCAAGTGTTTAAAACATGTAGTGTTAAATCCCAGAAGGTGAGGAAATTTAGCATTGTGTGACCTATAAGATTATAACTGCTTATCATTTTATCATTCTCTGACAAACCTGGATTGGTTATTTTACCAAAAGTACAAATATTCTACAAATTACTTCAAAAGCACAGAGTTTGTCTTAATGTTTAACTTGAAAAAACACAAATATTTGTCCTAGAGGATGTAAAGATTCTTAAAATAACCTTTGCATCACAACACACAAGACACTAACTGATCCATAGTAACATAAATAAAGCAGAAATATAGAGCTGTAAGACCAGTGCTTTGGCTGTTATAACAGCTACAAAATATAATAACCTTATTAATCTCATGGGCAAACTACATTGACTAATCATGAAGACGTTCTTAAATTATTCCTCAACACAGCAAAAACAGGGGCTCTACAGATTTTTTATTCATTCATCTATTTAATGTTTGTTTACTGATCATCTACTATGTCCCAGGAATGGAGAGGGTCCTGGCTATATGAAGACATCTATTCTTTTCCTGAAGGAGCAGATAGTTAATTATAAAAACTAATGAATAAATCAACTGAAAATAGTCTATGATAATGGCTAGACCGAAACTTGAAGGGAGATACCATGACAGCCTGGATACACAAGTACACATCATATCAGGTTTACCTGGTCCATCTTTGGGTTGATTCTTGAATAGAGAGTGGAGATCTGGCCATTGGATAATCAGAGGAGCACTATTACACAGTAAGAAGCAGGTGTTCAGGAAAGAGGTATGAAGCAGCATAATATGCATAATTCTTAATTCTAGAAAAACCAACTGATACACTGGTAGGTGCAGCTGGAGAAGCAGAGATGTCAGGTTCCAAGGTACCTGTGCACACACAGATATGCTGGGATCAGGCAACTGAGAAACACTGGTAGGATTTAAGAAGTGGATTAATGGGAGCTTTGCATTGTAGACTCCTAGCTGTTCATGTGTGAAGACATCATGGAATACAAATTGTAGACAGGAAGGAAATTTTCAGAAGGTTATTTTGTGCAAGAGGTAAGGACAGGTTCAGATGGGAATGGAGAGAACAAGCCAAATACAAGAAGTATTTAAGAAATATGATCAATAGCAATTAAAGGCCAATAAGTACAGGAAGTAACATGTAAGACAAGTAAGGAAATAATGCATTGGCTATGAAGTTTTTAGTGCTTTCATGAATGATGGTACCACTCAGTGCATTTGATGTATAAGCATGAACTCATTTATGACAAGTTAAACTTGTTATGTCTTTGGATTAAAGATTAATCTTGGATCTCCACAGAAAACTTTTATCTAGAGAAGTGTTTATAACTGATACAGGACTCCAGGGAGAACCACCAGAAAGATAATACACATCAAGTAGGAACAAAGACTGAAGACTGAAACAGAGACTCTAGTGGTATTACAGAGGTCACAGAAGAAAAAGTAAGCTTGATTAGTGTGAAGAAAATCCATAGATGCAGTCAGTCCTCATACAAGGCATATCTCAGCTTGCTATGCAACTGTGGGTGATTGCACCTGACATACCCTCCCCATCCCCTCACTGAACACAATGTGAAGCCTGTGCCTTTGTCATCTATGAAGGTAAAAGGTTTATGACACAGTCTCACACTATGAGTCTGAAATCTCTGCACAAAAATAGCAACTCCAAGCTTTGCAACTGCTGAGCCAATGTTCTTTATTAGGTCCAACAGTAAGCTACAACTGTGGACACCTGCATTCCACTCTATTGATGATACAAAACCCTTTATATGAACACATAAGTTCTGTTACCTGAGTTCTCTTTGGATACGTCTCCATTTTCAGACACCATAAAAAAGTGGACAGTCAGTTTGTCCAGGCATGTAATTAGGATTCTCTTGTCCAAATTCTTACCTTGAGGATCTTTTCTTAGGGGTTAGTTTTAGGACTAATGTAATTCAATTGGAGATACTATATAAATCATTTTAACTACTAATATTTGGCAAGCCAGGCCCATGATTATTATTCTATAATTTACCTAATTTTAACTACTGATATTTGGCATGCCTTTGCCCAATCTATTCCTATACTTTACATACTCATAAACATCAACAAAAATAGAAAATGTATACTTAAATGTGAAATCATCTCAATGTTTGAGGTGCAAAGTATCAATTTACCTTAAAATATTTATGATACATACATAAATAGTATTATAGTTACATATGTGTATATGTTTGAAACACACAGATACATAAAATAGTTGTTGCTGTTTTTGAGATAGAGTCTTGCTATTTAGCCTAGACTAGGCTTGAACTTGCAATCCTTTGCTTTATCCTCCTGAGTGCTGGGATTTTAGTCATGTACACATCTGCTTGACCTGAGTTCACGCCCTTAGTCAAAAGAAGAATGTATGTTAAATAATAAATGGAATACAATTGAGTCAAATAACCTATTAATGGAGGAGAAAGACCTATAGAAATATATAAGATGACCATAGAAATTATTTAATTTCAAGAAAGTGAAATGATATTTGGCTCCAGGGCTATTTGTATTAGGAAATATAAAAACTAGAACATGCTAAGATAAAGAAGACATCCAACAGTAAATCTTGGATGTTTGGGCAAGCATTTACATAGTGTATGTAAATCTAATATAATATCCTGAATCAGGAGTCCAGTACATGTTCATTCATGAAATAAAAGATATAACTGCCCAAGCTTATCCCCAGAACCTCTCAGAGATCTGTTTTGATAAGTACAACAATATGAATTTCTTCTCATTGCACTTAATCTTATTTGCCATAATTTAACCAGAAGAAGCTTTCTACAAAATGGGCTGCATACTTATTCTGGATCCACTACTACATAACACAGATCTTGCCAAACCTGTTTTCTTGAATGGATTTACAGGTATGTCAAGGCACCAAGACATTTTGCTTTTGGTATAACCTTATATACAAATAGAAGTCTCTTCTATTTACTTATAACTGCTGCTCAACTATTATTAACTTTATGTATACCAGATGTAAATGGGGAAATGAATAAATACACAAACAAAAGCAAATTTTTGCAAGACTTAGCTGTCAGATCAAAAAGAGTAAATTAAAATAATCCAAATAAGAACTCTAAACCAGATAAACCCTGATATGTTTACTCTTCTTTTTGCTATTAATTTGGAATCAATATAAATCATTAGCAAATTTAAGGCATGGATAGAACAGGCAATAGCTTAATTTGTGATATGCCAAAAATTAAGAAACTGAAGTAAAATTAGACCAAAGTTGTCTCCATATTGCAATGATGTGTCATTAAAGTTAAGTCATCAACTGAATGTAAACTATTAATTCAAGTGTCAAACATTATGTCCACTAAATTTATTCCTTATCACATCTTACCAAAGTATTTTCATTCATCACAAGCCAATATGTTAACATGCTCTTCCACCACAATGTCTCTCTTTTTTATATTATTTATTTATTAAGCCAGTCCTGGGGCTTGAACTTTGGGCCTGGGCATTGTTCCTGATCTTTTGCTCAAGTCCACTTGAGCCACAGAGCAATTTCTGGGTTTTTTGAGTAGTTTATTGTAAATAAGAGTCTCACAGATTTTTCTGCTCATGCTGGCTTTTATCCATGATCTTTACATCTCAGCCTCCTGAGTAGCAAGGATCACAGGCATGAGCCGTGGGCGCCCAACTTTATTTTTTAATTAATTTTTATTCAAACTTTATTGTAAAGATAATGTACAGTGAGGTTACAGTTTTATAAGTCAGGTAGTGAGTACAATTCTTTTTGAGCAGTGTTACCCCATCCCTCGTTTTCTCCCTTTTTTCCCCTCCCAACCCTCCCTACCCCCTAAGTTGTATGGCTCATTTCCAACATAGTGTCTAGTGAGTATCACTGCTGAATTGGTCCACCCTTTGTCCTACCATTTCTGTGTTTCCCCTTCTGCCCTCCAAATCAGATAAACATATATAAGACAAAGGGTACAGAAATCAAAAACAGTGGCAAAAGAGAATAAACCAGAGAAAAAAAGAAATAACTGCAAACAATATAATAAGAAACTACTTGTTTCCATTTCTTGGAGTTCATTTCAAAAAGCATCATTTTATATGATCACCTGCACATAGCTATTGAGCCCTTGTGATCCTCTCCTAAAAGTATCCTCCTTTGTTCTCACTGTGTGAATGTTCAAAGTGCTGTTTAATTGATTCAGTTAATCATGTCCAAGTGTAATTATTTGTCTTTTACTATCCATTGGATTTACTAGTCAGTTTATAGGTACATTCTAATTATTACAAATGAGGGAAACCATGTAGCCTGTTTCTTTTGGTCTATCTTATTTCACTTAATATAATTTTTTCAAATCTTTTCCTTGTGAATGGGCAATGCCATTTTTCTGATGGAATTCAATTGTGTATATACCACAATGTCTTGATCCATTCATCTATTGAGGGGCATCTGAGTTGATTCCATATCTTAGCTATGGAAATGCTGAGGTGAACATGATTCTCTTTCTTTCATAAACTATTCTTTGGATAGTTTATGTTTCGGTTTAGAATCCCATTCCTTTGGTTCAGCAAATTTTCCACCCCTTAAAATAGGCCAGATACATCAGTGAAGTCATAGGAAATTATGTCAGTGTAACAAACCATGCATCATTTCGGTGGTTTATAACAACATTAATTAAGTGTATTTCTCCTTTCTACTATAATTCCATTTCAGGCTGACAGACTGCTACATGAACTTTTCATTCTAGGTCCAGGTGAACTAAGAAGTCTCTGTTACTATATTCTCCGTCCAAGTAGAAAACACAAAAAGCCTAAAGCCAGGCGCTGGTGGCTCATGCCTGTAATCCTAGCTACTCAGGAGGCTGAGATCGCAGGATTGCAGTTTGAAGCCAGCCTGGGCTGGGAAGTCCTTGAGTCTCTTATCTCCAATTAATCACCCAAAAACCAGAAGTGGAGCTAAGGCTCAAAGGGTAGAATGCTAGACTTGAACAAAAGAGCTCAGGAACATCGCCTACTCACTGAGTTCAAGCCCCAGGACAACCACCAACAAAAACGAAAAGCTGGCAAAGAATAAAGCAGTTCCTAAAATACCTGTGTAGAACTGGTATTTCTCCAGCCAAAGAAAATTGTTTGGCCAAACTAAATGCACTGTGGCAAGCAAGTACAGGTATATTTCACCCAAGAGAGTGAAGTGTTTATAATACAAGGACTATAACTTTTCACACATCTTTGACACTCTTTACTCTTATTTGGAGTTTCATTTTGGCTCTATCCTAATTGCTCTTTCAAGTGGTTTAATCTTTATCTATAGTAACTCCCTTTCTTACTAGTGAGCCTAAAAGTATTGCCATTTGCCTTTGTATCAATAACACTCCTGGTTGCAGAGATTACAAATATATAACCCAGTAATATCTTTGACTATTTATTTACTAATATATATTTACATTCCCATATCTATTGAAAAATTGATGTTTACACTGCATCCATTACATTTTATGAGTTTTTATTGATAAATGAAATTTTGTTGTCAAATGGTATTCGGCTTTAAATACTGCACAAGACATATTTTTAGGAATTTTTGTTTCCTATTTTTTTTTAAACAAACTCAAGAAGCTGCAGATATTTTCATGTATTTTTGTTCTTGTAATTTTTTTAAATTTTGTTTTCACATTCAAGTCTTCAGTTAGTCTGGAATTCATTTTCATGTGTGTTGTAAAGATCTAATTTTATTTAGATAAAATAGCAACTCATTCATTACTGTTATTTGTTATTTTCAAACCAATTTAGTTCATATTCATCATAAAATGAATCCTGATATGCACTTAAATAAAGTCATGACTTTTCTTTTATATCGTTAATCTATGACACTAATACTATGTCACTATTGTATACCTATTCTTATGCTCATATTATTACGATATGGGGGTATATGATTGAATGAATCTCCTAGCATTTTATAAATGTATCATTTATATTACATTCTCATTCATTCAAAATTAACTTTTCATTCAATAAATTAATCCAATTTTCTTTGCTTTATGAATTCATTAAATCTATAAGTTCATTTGAAGCATGAACAAATATAATATATTAGGTCTTACTTTTCAAGGTATATCTAATTAAATTTTTCTTCAAGTTCTTTATAGTTTTTTCATGCAATCATTACATTTCTTATTATGCTGCTTCTTTCTTCAGATATTATTAATGCTTGTGAATTTTGATCAAATACAATATTTTCGCTATTGTTGCTACTGCAACTACAGCTGCTGCTATAGATCATTATATTTCCTAGCAGGTCATTTCTTGTGCATAGAAAAGCCATTATTTTATACACATACATTAACTTATTAAGTACAGTTATTTTGGCATTTTCTGCCTTTTCCAAATGTATAATATTATGATCTGCAACTAATACTACTTCTGGAATTACCTCTTTTGTATCTTCTTGATTCATATTCTTTATTCTTATTGTATTCATTATCTAATAAAAAGCTATTTCGCACAATACTCATCATTTCTACTATCTAATAAATTGTTAAATTCTGCCAAAGGTAGTTGTAAAATATTTTCCATCTTTTAGATCTATTCTGACTCAATCACTCTTTAAAACCAACTGGTATCTATGGCTTCTAGGATTTCTCTGTCTGGTAAGAATGTATGACAGCAGACAACATTACAGGAAATACTAAAGGAATTCTTTAGGGAAGAAGGAAAATGACACCTGTATGAAATATGTATCTGCAGAGATAAATTTATTATGTAGCACATCTGTTCTACTTTATACACTTTGATAAAAATAATATTTTAGGGCATTTGAGGAACATGTTCCTTGTGTGAGAAACTACTGAAAAAACAAAATCACAAATAAAACCAGTCTATCAACACTGAAGACAACTTCTTATAGTTTGGATATCATCTGAATGTAAACCCCTAAAACTCCATCTCCAGTATAGTGGTGTTGAAAAGTGGTGAAACTTTTAACGGGTGCAGCCCAGTGGGAGATGAAAGAACTGTGATTGCTGAAAGGATTAAAGTAGTTCTCAAGGGACCACACTGTTATAAAACCAGAAAACAGCCCAAATCTTGCCCTATGATCTGCACCTCTCGTACAGGTCCTATGAGGTATCTTCCACTATGTTGTCAGGCAGACAGCCGAGGCTCTCCAGATCAAACCGAGTGGCCTCATCCTGCATTCTCTGCCTCCAACACTTTGACTTAAATGAACTTCTTTTTAAAATAAAGTGTCTATCCCCAGGAATTTTGTTACAGAAAAAAAAAACATTAAGTGGGTGAATGTTTCCATTTTATCCATTATGGAGCTAATATATAAATACATTGCAAGATTTCCAAACTCTATGTGTATATCTCTGCTAATGCTATTTTTACATTATGCTGTAATAAAGTATTTGATTTCACATAATTTCTTAGTAAGCTGTGTCTTCCTTAAGGGAAAAAAAAATGTTCCTTGTTTTGTTCTGTAATCCTAGTGACATATAAATGGCTACCATACAGGGTATGTTAAATAAACAAAGTGAATAAATAAGATGTCATAGATATGAAAAGTATTTAGAAATTCTCTGACAAAAATCTACACATCAAATTAAACATTAGAAGGAAGAGAAACCACATTAAAGCTTTAGTGATCATAGAAGTATGTACACACACACACACACACACACACACACACACACACACACACACACACACACACACACACACACACACACACACACACCTAGGCTATATGGTTCTTATTGTTGTAAAAGTTTCTCCCCTTAGACTCCACCAGAGGTCAGAGTCTTCTTCGCCTAATGAGTTTGGAGGATCTTATTTAACAAAGCAGGTATATATCAGTTGAGAGAAAAGAGCTCATATTTTTTCTTTGATGATATTTCTTAGTGCAGAAATTATGCAAAGCAAGCAGGGAAAAACTCCTGTGTGTATTTCAAAGTATTACCCAGATGCCTGAAATAATTTTTATTCTCCATTTAACTATCTTAAGTATAGCCTGGAGTGTCAATAGGTTTGTAGTGTTTATAGGTCTTGAAAATACTCCTTAACCAAAAGAGGAATGAAAGCTCATCAAAATATAACAGCTATTACCTATCATGGCTCCTCTGCTTGAACTTTTAGATTTAATAGTTACTAGTATTTCTTTGGTCAGTCTCTCAGGAAATGGGTAATAGTTAAAAAGATGTCTCTTGCTAGTCTGTGCTTTCTTTTAGGACCAAATACATATAGCTCAATGTCAGATAAGTCTGTGTGTGTGTGTGTGTGTGTGTGTGTGTGTGTGTGTGTGTGTGTGTGTGTGTGTAACTTGGTAATTTTCCTTGGAAGGGAGTTAGTAGAAAATACAATGGTCATATATTATTATCTATTGAAATAACTTGATCTTTGTCTAAGGTCCCCCTTAGATTGGGTTTTCATTCTTCACATTTCAGGGGCATCATTATTACTGGAATGTAGGTTTATATTACTGATACTAAAAGTAGTAAAGGGAACAAGGGATAGATAGCTTAGACATTTTAAGATACATCACAGTCACATTTTATGTGATTTGTGAGTTGTGTAAATTTTAAGTCATGCTAAACAAAACAATTTGACAATGTTTCTGCTTAGGTAAATGATTGAAATGAAAAAAATCATTTTTATGTGTGTGATGCTAGGGATTGAACACAGGTACTGAAGCATAGTGAATACCTGGCCTACCACTGAGACTGTTGATTCTTGCAAATAATCAGCTGTTTAGAAACTTCTGGGTCCAAGTGAATTCTGGCTGGTATATAGGAATACATGTCAGCCTTTGTCAGCATCAGCGTCTGTTATGGAAGCTTGCAGTGCAGACAGCTCTCGCTTTAGTGGATCTGGGAGGGCCTCAAGAATAACAGCTGTGTACCACGTACTCCACCAGTTGTCATGTGTCTAACCCACAATTCTGTCTAGAGATGGTGTACTTCCTTGTATGAATTCTAGCAACTAGTTTAGGAATCTGGATTTACCACTTTTTTTTCTTTTTTCTTTTTTTTTTTTAATTGGATTTACCACTTTTTAAATCTCTCTGAGCCTCAAACGAAATTAATTGTAGAACTTAATCCAGAATGTAGTTATGTGGTTAAATTAGATATGTAGTAATGACAGTTCAATAAATGTTTACTATTCATAAATGTTATTAGTGATAATAATAAAGGTTATTAATGTCAAAGTTGTCTTTTCAGCAAAGTATAAGTGACCAATAACCAAAAAAATAGGTTGAATGAATTGCCTGAGATTTTAATGAAATCAAACATTACACAGAGATTACTCATCATCAAGAGAAATATTTTATGCTAACTAGGCTCTAATTTAACACGGATTCTTGAAAGAATATGTAGGAGATATGAAGTTGTCATTCATCCTATGATCATAGCATTAGTTAGGGTAGGCTAAATTAGGAAAGTACAACAAGTCAACTCTGAAGTCAGTAGCAAAATACATAAAAATAATATTTTTTCATTCCTTGATACATAGCTAATACAACTGGGGATAAACTGAAAAGGTGAACTCTATTTTATCCAGACAGATAGCATCTTTGGGAACCTAGAATCTTGCACTTGCCAGACAACAAAAAAGACAGCTATGGAGTCACACACAGATGCTTTGAGTTTTTATATCAAATGGAATTTACATCCTTTCTGTTCATAGCCAAGGAACCAGAATGATTTGTGTGGACCCAGTTACCTGCAAGGGGCATAAGAAGTATGGGAAATGACCTATTAGCATATTCATAATGGCAATTACAGCTACTGTAATTTGAATCTTTATGGTGTTCTCAGCCATTCCTTCAAGTTTTTAATGGTATTCTCACAACCATGCAGTGCAGCTATATTGTTTATTGTCAGATGAGGAAACTTCAAGATGGGGAAGTTAAAAGATTTGTGTCAAAATGCCCCCATTTCAACCATCCCTCTCACTCTATTGCTCACCAGAAAGAACTTCAGCTTTTCTTTTCCAAAGCTATTCTTCCATCTGTGCTATCTTTTCTAGAAGTTTGTGATCATTTTTTGGTGTGTGTGTGTGTGTGTGAGAGAGAGAGAGAGAGAGATCTTAATTTGTTTCTATTATCTTCAAATAGTTGTACAAAGGAGTTTCAATTTAACCTGTTCATTTATGTGTGAAGTACATTTTGATCAATGTTACCCCTTCCATATTCCACACCTATCTCGTCCCCAATTTCCTATAGCGTTCTAGTTCCATTTTCATATATGCACATCAAGTATAAATCTGCATTTGTTTCTCATTGCTCTCTCTCCATTTTCTACTTCAGACAATACCTGTTTCAGCTTCCTCATATTCATTTAATTAAGCTGTATGCTGATTCTTCAAAGAGGGTACACATGGAAATCCATTCCTGCATATACTGTAATTCAGTCAGATTAATCATGCATATATATGCATATGCATATAGTCCTCTATGTGTTTACATATATGTTTACATTTTAGTTTTAATTTCCACATACGAGAGAAAATGTGTTTTTTGCCTCTATGAGGCTGATTTAATTCCCTCAAGATTTTCCCAGCTCAATCCATTTTCCTGCAAATGACATATTATTCTTTCTGATGGATAAATAAAATTCCATTGTATATATAATTGACATTCTCTTGATCCATTTACCAGTTGTAGGGCATCTAGGCTGTTTCCATACATTTGCTATTTTGAATAGGCTACAATGAACATGGGTATGCAGATAATATTATTGTACCCTGACTTGCTACCCTTTGGATAAATCCCTAAAACTGTTGTTGCTGAATCATAGGGTAGTTCTTTCTTCAGTCTTTTGAGAAACCTACATATTGGCTTCCATAGTGGTTGTGCTGATTTAAAGTCTCACTAACAAGGTAGTAGAGTTCCTTTTTCTCCGCATCCTATCCAGCATTTGTTATTATTAATATTCTTTTCTCCTTTTGTGTTTATGGTCAATTGTGGAGCTTGAACTTGCAGCCTGGGCAAGTTGCAGCCTGTCCCTAGCTCTTTTTTCTCAAGGTTAGCACTCTACCACTTTGAGCCACAGCACCACTTCTGGTTTTCTGGTAGTTAACTGGAGATAAGAGTCTCATAGACTTTTCTTCCTGGCTGGCTTTGAACTGTGATCCTTAGATCTCAGTTTCCTGTGTAGCTAGGATTATAGGCATGAGCCACCAGCACCCAGCTTCATATTCTTAATAATGGCCATTTTGATTGAAATTAGATGAAATCTTAATTTTGTTTTGATTTTCATTTCCCTTACAACTAGAAAGATTGAGCATTTCTTTACATATTTATTAGTTTTTTGAAATGCTGTTTTTTCCCTTAATTTACAAATACAGTCAAGTCTTCCTTCCTCTTTCAAACTTTTTCATTCTCCAAATATAATTCTTCACTCATTTCCAAATTATCAACAATCTCATGGGGTTGTAGTCTGTTTTCATTGTCTATGTCCTTTGTTTGCACATAGACCCACATCTTATCTTTTCCACAGAATTACTTTAATCTATATATTTTTGAGGACTCCATTTAGTTCCTCATTATCAAAAATTTAACAAATATCTTTCAAGCTTTACATATTATTTGAATTTCTGAGCTGACCTGCTGACTACTCCCTGTTTGAAATTTTCTTTTCCTTTGCTCTCTATGATACCATTTCTTTTCATCTCTGTAGCTCTTCATTCTCAGACCTCTCCTTAGAGTTTTTTCCCTTTTATTCTGTTTTTTGATCATTAAGGTCTCATTATTGATCCCTGTCAGTACTCATTTAAAGAATATATATCCCTGAATATACTTTTCTGTCCTTAAGAGTTAAGAGAATTTAGCTCTCTAAGATGCTGACAACTGCCAAAGACACATCTATAATGTATAATCTATTGGACATCTATAAATATACATCTGTAACCTATAAACAGAAACTAGAAATATACCCTTAATACATTCTTCATACAAATAGTATTCAAATTTGTTTTCTCAAAACCCTACAACAAGCCAGGTGCTGGTGGCTCATGCCTGTAATCCTAGCTACTCAGGAAGCTCAGATCTGAGGATAGTGGTTCAAAGCCATCCTGGGAAGGAAAGGCCATGACACTCTTATCTCCAATGATCCACTCAGAAAATCTGAAGTGGTGCTGTGGATCAAGTGGTAGAGTGCTGTCCTTGAGTTGAAGAGCTGAGGGACGGTGCCCAGGCCCAGAGTTCAAGCCCCTTGACTGACCAAAAAATAAAATAAAATAAGCCCTACAACATGACCATTCCTTCTCAAAGAACATACTCCTGCCCTGCTATTCCAACATACTCAGCAAATGTCCACTGGTCTGTTATTCTTCTTGATTTGCCTTCATTTTTCTTCTATCCAAATGATACTGATCTTTTATGCTGTACCCATTTCCAAAGAACTTCTAGTAACTTATCTTAGTCTTTACCCTCTTCATTCTGAGTTTCTTGTGTTTGTTTCTCTGATGCATATTGTTTCATCTATTCTGTTAATATGAGACTTTTTTGTTTTGTGGAATTTACATTGTGGACATGATTCCCCCATCTACCCACAGATAACTGAATAAGGTAGAAGTGACTTGTCTCACAATAATCTACTCAGGATCCCTGCTCTAATTACCAGCAAGGAGGTCAGAGACCATCGATACACTCATCTAATTTAAATGAAAGAGATTATAAAGTTGAGAATAATGAAGGAAGCCATTTTTAGCCATGGACACAATCTTAATCTAGAGAAGATAGAAAAGATAAATTAGATATTCAGAAAAGTATAGAAGTAAGATTTGAAGGCAGTTTATAACCATTTTTCTAACAGTTCTCTGGTCTTTTATGATGTTTAGCAATTCATCTTGCACTAAGACAGGGTATCCTAGTGTGTTCCTAGGTTCCTTTCTGTTTTATACTTGGAAGTGATTTTTCTGATATACTTAGCAAAAAGAAACAACCAAAACACATCCATTTTTTAAGCTGTCACATGTTACTTTATTCTTTTCCTTAAATATGTGAAGTGTTCATAGTTTGTTCCCTAGAGAGATTTTAAAATATATATATTCAAATACAAAAATTTCTCTCATAATTTCATTTTTTCCTTAAATCTTCCTAGTAAAGCCTTTGCAGTATGTACTGAGAAAAGTTTTTAAAAATATTTTTCATTGTTGTAAAGGTGATGTAGAGAAAGAGGGGTTACAGTTACATACATCATTTCTTATGGAACAATGTCACCTCTTTTTATCCCAGTTTTTCCCTCCTGTCTCCCCCTCTGCCACAAGTTGTATAGTGCATTTAAAACATAGTGTCTAGGGAGTTTCACTACTTCATTTGTTCACCCTTTGTCCCAACATTTTTGTGTTCTCCCTTACTCACCCCCAAACAGATAAATTTACATATACAACAAAAGATACAGGTGTCAAAATCAGGGAGAATGGAGAGGGAAAAAAATCAAAATAACAAAAACATCTGTTTCCATTTTCTTAGAATTCATTTAAATAAACATCATTGTATATGGTCATATACGCATAGCTAGCAAGCCTTTCTGATCCTCTCTTAAGAATATCCTTCTTTGGATTTTCTTAATAAAGACCCAGAAACACAACAAATCAAAGAAAGGTTGGACAAATGGGATTGTATGAAATTGCAGAGCTTCTGCATGGCAAAGGACATAGCTAGCAAGATCAATAGAAAGCCCACAGATTGGGAGAACATCTTTACTAGCCACACAATGGATAAGGGTCTCATACCTAAAATATACTTAGAAATAAAAAATTAAATCCCCCCAACAACAAATCTGCAAAGAAACAACTGCCCAAGAAATAAGTGGGCTAAAGACTTAAAGATAAACTTCTCTGAAGAGGAAATAAGAATGGGCAATAGACACATGAAGAAATGCTCAACTATTCTAGCCATAAAAGAAATGCAAATCAAAACAACATTGAGATACCACCTCACCCCAGTTAGAATAGCTATAATCAAGAAATCTAATACCAACAGATGCTGAAGAGGATGTAGCCAAAAGGGAACCCTACTGCATTGTTAGTGGATGTGTAAACTTACTCAACCACTTTGGAAAGCAGTATGGATGTTCCTCAAAAGACTCCATATAGAGCTCCCCTATGACCCACCAATCCCACTCTTGGATATTTACCAAAATGATCACAAACAAGACCATATTAAAGCTACCAGCACATCTATGTTTATTGCAGCATTGTTTATCATAGCTAAGATATGGGACCAACTCAGATGCCCCTCAGCAGATGAATGGATCAAGAAAATGTGATACACACACACACACACTTGTAGGTGTGTGTGTGTGTGTGTGTGTGTGTGTGTGTGTGTGTATGAAATAGAATTCTATGCCTCCATCAGAAAGAATGACATCACCCCATTTCTTAGGAAATGGAAAGACTTGGAAAAAATATATTAAGTGAAGTAAGCCAGGCCCAAAGAAACATATGCTCCATGGTTTCCCTTATTTGCAATAACTAGTATATGTCTAGGACAAGCAGAAAAGGTGAAAAGCTATGTACATAAGTCCATATAAGATATGTTAAGCAAAATGAACCCCAAGATAGGAACACAAGTGGTTTTTTCTTTCTTGCTATTGTTTTATTTTTTTATAATTTTCTTTTTTTTTTGTCGGTCGTGGGCCTGCCTGAATTCTGGGCCTGGGCACTATCCCTCAGCTCTTCAGCTCAAGGCTAGCACTCTACCAATTGAGCCACAATGACACTTCCAGCTTTTTCTGCTTATGTGCTGCTGAGGAATTAAACCCAGGGCCTCATGCATGCAAGGCAAGCACTCTACCACTGAGCCACCTTCCACCCCTTGCTATTTTTTTTTTATTATAAAGATACTATACAGAGGGTTAAAATTACATGACCAAGGTAATGAGTACACTTCCTATTGAGCATTGTTACCCCTCCATTCTTTCCCCCTACCATTCCTTCCCTCCCTACCTTCCCGAGGTTCTTTTTTTTTAAATTGTGATTAAGTGATTACATAATTTCCCAAATTTCACAGTATTGTGGAATAATGATGCTCATTTAAAGTCACAAGTTCATTCTAACTTTCCTGGAGCAAATTGTCTATCACAGTCAATAACATATAACAGTGTACACATATACACCATACATGTGATCAGCAGCATGGGGATATTTAGTAGTGGTTCGACCAGATGAATGGGAGTTCTTTCTTTCTTAAGTCCTGTTAATTTTGTCGTATCACCTAACATTTTGGATTTAGCATCCACTTATCAGGGAGACCATGCACCATTTGTCTCTTTGCTCTTGGCTTACCTCACTCAACATGATTCCTTCTAGCTCCATCTATTTCCCTGCAAATGCCATTATTTTGTCATTTCTAATGGCTGCATAATATTCCATTGTGTATAGATACCACAATTTTTGGATCTATTCATCTGTGGTGGGGCATCTGGGTTGTTTCGATATCCTAGCTATTGTGAACAGTGCTACAATAAACATGGAGGTGCATGTGTCCTTGTATATTGGTTCCTGTTGTTCAGGGTAGATGCCTAGAAGTGGTAAGGGAAGTCAATCTTTAGCTATCTAAGGAACCTCCATACTGCTTTCCAAAGTGGTTATATAAGTGTACATTCCCACCAGCAGTGTAATAGGGTTCATCTTTCTCAACATCCCCTCCAGTATTTGTCGTTGGCTGATTTGTAGATGTGGGACATTCTGACTGGGGTAAGGTAGTATCTCAGGGTTGTCTTTATTTGCATTTCCTTCACCACCAGGGATGATGAACATTTCCTCATGTGTTTCTTTGCCATTTTTATTTCTTCATCTGAAAGTCCCTCTTTAGTTCCCTTGCCCATTTAGTAATTGGCTTGTTAGGTTTGGGAGGGATTAGTTTCTTGAGTTGCCTGTATATACAGGATGTTAACCCCTTGTCTGATATATTGCTGGTAAATATTTTTTCCCAATTAGTTGGTTGTCTTTCTAGCTTGGTTGCGATAGATTTAGCTGTGCAGAAGCTTTTTATTTTAATGCAGTCCCATTTGTCGAGTCTCTCTCCAATTTGTTGTGACCCTGGGACTCTGTTCAGGAAGTTCCTTCCTGTGCCTATTAGTTCAAGTGTCTCTCCTACTCTGTCCTGCAGTAGTTTCAGAGATTCAGGTTTAATGTTAAGGTCTTTAATCCATTTTGAGTTGATGTTGGTGCATGGTGATAGGCTGGGGTCCACTTTTAGTTTTCTGCATGTGGTTGCCCAGTTTTCCAAGCACCAGTGGTTGAAGAGGCTGTGTTTCTTCCATTGTATGTCTTTGGCTCCTTTGTTGAATATCAGCTAGCTGTAGGCCTGTGGATTTATTTCTGGATCTTCTATTCTGTTCCATTGGTCTTTGGATCTGTTTTTGTGCCAGTACCATGCTGTCTTTGTTATTATAGCTCTGTAGTAGAGTTTGAAGTTTGGCATGGATAGCCCTCCCATGTTGTCTTTATTCCCTAGAATTGTTTTGGCTTTTCTAGGTCTTTTGTTGTTCCATATGAATTTTTGGACTGTTTTCTGTATTTCAGTGATGTACGTCATTGGGATTTTAATAAGAATTGCATTGAATTTGTATATTAATTTTGGCAGTATTACCATCTTCATTATATTAAGTCAGCCTATCCAAGAGCATGGGAGGTCTTTCCATTTCCTAGCGTCTTCTGCAATTTCTTTCTTTAACTTTTTATAGTTTTCATTAAATAGTTCTTTTACATCTTTGGTTAGGTTAATTCCTAAATATTTTATTTTTGGGGAAGTTATTGTAAATGGGGTTGCTCCCTTTATTTCCCTCTCTTCTTGTACATTGTCAGTGTACAGGAAAGCAACTGATTTTTGTGGGTTTATTTTGTATCCTGCTACTTTGCCAAAGTGATTTACGAATTCTAAGAGTTTGGGGATGGAGTTTTTGCGATCATGAAGGTATAGTATCATGTCGTCTGCAAAAAGGGATAGTTTAACTTCTTCTTTCCCTATGCAGATCCCTTTAATTTCTTTTTCTTGCCTTATTGCCCTGGCTAAGGGTTCTAGGACTATATTGAAGAGGAGTGGAGACAGTGGGCATCCTTGCCTTGTTCCTAATTTTAGGAGAGTTTGTTGTAGCTTTTCCCCATTAAGTATAATATTGGCTATTGGTCTGTCATAAATGGCTTTTATTGTTTTAAGAAATGTTCCTTCTATTCCTATTTTCTCCAGAGCTTTTACATGAATGAATGTTGAATTTTATCAAAGGCTTTTTCTGCATCTGTGGCGATAATCATGTGATTCTTGACCTTGGCTCTGTTGATGTGTTGGATTACATTTATTGACTTATGTATGTTAAACCATCCCTGCATCTCTGGGATGAAGCCTACCTGGTCATAGTGTATGATTTTTTTTATGTGTTTCTGGATTCTGTTAGCTAGAATCTTGTTCAGGATCTTTGCATCTGTGTAAATCAAGGAAATTGGCCTGTAATTCTCCTTTTTGGTTGGGTCTTTGCCTGGTTTGGGGATGAGTGTGATATTGGCTTCGTAGAATGAGTTTGGGATAGCTCCCTCCTTCTCTGTTTCTCTGAAGAGCTTGAGGAGTATGGGTATTAGTTCTTCTTTAAAGGTCTTATAGAATTCTGCTGTGAATCCATCTGTTCCTGGGCTTTTTTTTGTTGGAAGACTTTTGATAGCTTCCTGTATCTCGTTGTAGGATATTGGCTTGTTTAATTGTTTAACTTCTTCTTTGCTCAGTTTGGGCAACTTGTATTTCTCTAAAAATGCATCCATTTCTGCCAGGTTTTCTTCCTTTAGAGAGTATAGCTTTTGAAAGTAGTCCATTAGGATTGTTTGGATATCTTGGGTACATGTTGTGATTTTTCCCATGGCATCCCTAATCCTGTTAATATGGGTTTCCTCTCTTCTTTTTTTAATTAATCATGCCAATGGTCAATTTTGTTTATTTTTTCAAAGAACCAGCTTTTTTGGGGGGGTAATTTTGGCTATAATTTTCTGATTTTCTAATTGGTTAATCTCTGCTCTTAATTTGGTTATCTGGCTCCGTCTAGTAACTTTAGGTTCCATTTTTTCTTGTTTTTCTAGCTGTTTTAATTGCAACATGAGATTATTTACTTGGTCTGTCTCCATTCTTTTGATGTGGTCACTGAGGGCAATAAATTTGCCCCTCAGGACTGCTTTTGCTGTGTCCCACAAGTTTCTTTGCGAGGTGTTTTCATTTTCATTGAGTTGTAGGAAATGTTTTATTTCTTCTCTGATCTCTTCCATTACCCAGGCATTGCTAAGGAGTGTGCTGTTCAATTTCCATGTATTAGAGAAATTTCTGCGGTATGTTTTGTTATTGAGAACTAGCTTGATTCCACTGTGGTCAGATAGGATACAGGGGATTATGTCGATCCCTTTGTATTTGCTTAAGTTTCTTGCATGAACTATGATATGGTCTATTTTGGAGAAAGTTCCATGAGCTGCTGAGAAGAATGTGTACTGTGTTGTTTTAGGGTGAAATACTTGGTAGAGGTCAGTTAATTCCATTTGAAATATGGCCCAATTCATTAGCTTCTTTTCCAATCCTCTGGTTGGTAGACCTGTCCTTTGGTGAGAGTGGTGTGTTACAGTCTCCTAATTATCGTATTGGGATCTATTTTATTCTGTAAGTTTGAGAGTATTTGTTTAACATATCTGGGTGCACCAATATTTGGGGCATATAAGTTGATGATGGTTATATCCTCCTCTTGGATTGTTCCCTTTATTAATATGTAGTGTCCGTCCTTTTCTTTCTGTACTGATTTTAATGAAAAGTTTTTGTCAGATATCAGGATAGCTACCCCTGCTTTCTTACTGGGGGCATTTGATTGGTAGATCCTTTTCCAACTCTTTACTCTGAATTTGTTTGTATGTTTGGCTGAGAGGTGGGTCTCCTGAAGGCAACAGATGGATGGGTCATGTTTTCTCATCTAGTCTGCAGTTCTTTTCCTTTTGATTGGCGAATTAAGCTTATTAATATTAAGAGAAAGTATAGAGAGAAGCATTGTTGTCTCTGTCATTCTGTTTTCCTAAGTTTTTCTTCTTTCCTTTCCTCCTGTGCTTGCTCAGTTAGATTTTGATTAATGCCTGTCTGGGTGCAGGTCCCAGTTCCTGGTTGCTTTCTTCAGGTTGTGTCCCCCTTCTTAGTATTCTTTGTAATGCTGCCTAAATGTTTATGTATTCATTTAGTTTTTCTTTGC
This sequence comes from Dipodomys merriami, assembly GCF_024711535.1. Classification (NCBI taxonomy): domain Eukaryota; kingdom Metazoa; phylum Chordata; class Mammalia; order Rodentia; family Heteromyidae; genus Dipodomys; species Dipodomys merriami. The sequence goes on from NW_027203048.1 coordinate 30,102,418, forward strand.
TATTAAAAATTTTTAGTTCTCCATCGAGTGTAAATGCTAGCTTTGCCGGGTATATCAGTCTGGGTTGGCAGTTATTGGCTCTCAGGGCTCGTATGGTACTTTTCCAGGCCTTTCTTGCATTCAGTGTTTGTGTGGAGAGATCTGCAGTGATTCTAATTTTTTTCCCATAGTAGTATAGCTCCTTCTTCATTTTTGCTACATGCAAGATTGTTTCCTTATTATTTAGATCTATCATTTTTACTATAATGTGTCTAGAAGTGTTTCTCCTGGGATCTTGCTTGTTGGGTGTTCTATATGCTTCTGTTATGTAGGTAAGATGTTCTTTTTTGAGGTGGGGAAAATTTTCACGGATTGTCTTGTTGAATAGGTGTTGCATTCCCTTGCTCTGAAATTCCTCACTTTCGTCCACTCCAATTATACGAAGGTTAAATTTCTTGGCATTATCTGTTTGCTCTTGAATTTCCCTTTGGCTTAATTTGAGTGATTTTTCCATATCTGTTACTTTTTGGTCCAGTTGGTGTATTCTGTCTTCTGTATCTGACACTCTACATTCCATTTCGTTCACTCTGTTGACCGTGGCTTCTATTGTGATTTGCATGGAGGACATGGACTCCTTTATGGATTCAATGTTGGTTCTCAAAGTACTGATCTCACTTCTTAATGAGGTATGTACTGCCTCTAATTTGGCATTTATCTCATTTCTTACTGAGGTTTCTGCTGCCTCTAGTTTTGCATGCATCTCCTGTTTGATATCCTGTATCTCTTTTGATAGTTCATCCTTGTGCTCTTTCAATTTCTGGTCTATTTCTCACTTTATTTCTTGAGTCATTGCCTCCAGCATCCTTTGGATGTAGCTTTTGTCTTCCATTCCTGCTTTGCTCCCACTGGGGCTCTCCCCTGCGTGGCTGCTGGCTATTCAGGATAGCTTGCTATCCTGGGTGGTGATATACCTTGTAATTTTTCTCTGTGATTTTTGCATGGGGGTTCGGGATTATTGGAGACTAATCTGCAATTTTGTTTTGGTGTGTCTCTCTTTGCTTGGTTGCTGATTCTGTATTGGTAGAGAGAGTCTGTGCCTGCTCTGGGTTCTGTTGGAGGCCTACCTCTAGCTGCTGGTCTCACCTACATAGGATTCTCTGCTCTCTGCTGTAGATTGCTGGCAATTCCCGCCTTTGGAAGGGTTGAACAGCCTAGACTGCTCGTGTTTGCTCCTACGGGTGCTCTTGGCAAGATCAAATGCTCTGGATGCACTCTCCCAGATGCTGGAGTCTGCTATGTGCTCCTGATGTTTTTGTTTTGTTTTGTTTTGTTTTTTGGCCGGTTGTGGCCTTGAACTCCAGGTTTGGGTGCTTCCCTCAGCTCTTCAGCTCAAGGCTGACACCCTACCATTTGAGACACAGCACCACTTCTGACCCTTTCTGCTTATGTGATGCTGAGAAATCAGATCCAGGGCCTCATGCACCCAAGACTATCACTCTACTGCTGAGCCACCTTACAAGCCTGAGCCCCTGCCTACTATCAGGTGCTGGCGGCCTGTGTTGCCCAATTCCCAGCCTAGAGTATATGGGTCAGGTTTTGGTGGGGTTTGGGCTTCTCTTGTCCTGAGCCTCCACGTCTTTTGTTGTCCCAGGTGTACTTCCCAGGGGGTGCAGTTCCCTGTTTTTCTCCCCTCTGCTGAGGCATATGCTCAGCTTTTTACTTCAATTGGGAGGAGTTGGTTGTGTTATTCAGGCGCCGGATCCCCAGGCCTGGTCCCAGCTCCCCGCCTGGGGCATGCCGGTTGGGCCTGTGCTGCTGTGTATACCACCTAGGTTATGCAGCCTGGGGTACACAGTTCAAATTTCTTCTACTGTTGGTTGTCTTGACCCAGGGGCGCTGTTCCTGGCTTGGGTGTTTAAGCTCCCTTCCAGGGGCACTCTTGCTCTAGCCTGGCCAGCGGAGTGTGCTCCACAGGCTGGTAGAGTTCTCGAACAGTTCCCAGTTTTAGTGGGTCCTGTGGTCCGGGTGTTGGGGTAGGGAGTCTGGGTCAGGGTCTGGGGATTCCCTCCAGTTCTGGTCTCCTTTGAGGGATACACTGTCCCCTGTGGGGTACTCACCCTGGAGCTAGTTGATTCTGTGTGGTGTAGGCTGTCAGTTGCTGTTGCAATCCGAGTTCAGTTGGGGTGGTTGCGGGCTGGGCTGGGGGGTGGTGGCTCTGTGTGATTCTCTTCTGTCTCTGCCTCTGTCGAAGCTGTCGGATCCACAGTGTCCCCGCCATGGGCGAGGGGTGGGGGCTGGGCCTCCATACAGGTTCTGAGCACTGGGGTTTGCACTCTCCGGATCAGCACCAGTTCCCTGTAGGTCTTTTGCTTTGCTGTTCTGTGGGCGTCCCGTGTAGCTCTGGGAGCTTCCGTTGTGGGGCCGAGTTCCGGGCTCAGGGGTTTCTCTGTTTATCGCAGTTGGCGGGTCTGACACCAGTACCTCAGGTGGCTTCTGCGTGGGTGATCTGCAGGCAGCCCTCCCTGTGTCTCTGGGGCTCTGGCAACTCCCGCAGGGCCGGCTGGCCGCGGCTTGGCGCACTGCCGCGTGGCCCGTAAAGGTTGGGGGAGGGGTCCTCGCTCTTCTCTGTTCTGAAATTCTTCTTTTCCTCTCTTTCTTTTTTGTTATTTTCCACCTCCTGTTTTTCTCTGAGTGTTCGTCTTTTTGTTGTTGTCGGTCTCTTGGGGAGATTAAGCGTTGGAACTCAAACTCTCTTTTTGGTTGGGGAGAGCTGTGGCATCCCTACTGCCTCGTCACCATCTTGGTCCCCCCTCTGCTATTTTTTTAACGTATTTATAATGTATTGTGTGGTTTTTTTGTTTCTTTGATATGTTTTTTCCCCCATGATATAACCCCTTTTTTGTTGTATTTGATTCTGGTGTCCTGCATCTTGTATATACATTTTTTTCCAATTTGAGGAGGGGAAGGAAAATAACAAAATGCTGAAATAAGGATACAGGTTGACCCATTGTAACAATGAGATGTGAAAGACACTATGTTGAAAAAAGAACTTTACAACTTCAGGGAATGGTGAGGAAGTTGGGGAGGTGGGGAGGAAAGGGATGGTAGGGGAGAAACAAAGGAGGAGGGAGCAATGCTCCACAGGAAACATATTCATTACCTTACTCATGTAACTGTAACCCCTCTGTACAGTATTTTTAAAATAAAACACACACACATGCATATATATATATATACATATATATATATATATATATATATATATATATATATGAAAGAATATCCTCCTTTGGGCTCAATGTGTAACTGCTTAGAATCCTGTATAATTTATCATTTCCAAGTATACTTTTTTTTTTTTACATCCAGTGTGTTTACTTGTAGATTTGTAGGCACATTCTAGTTTCAACTAATGAGGGCAATGATGCAACCTGTGTTTCTTTGGGTCTGGTGAAGTCATTTACTTAATATAATGTTTTTCCAAATATTTCCATTTCTTTACAAATGGTACAATATCATTCTTTCTAACAAAAGCACAGAATTCCATTCTGTATATACACCATATTTTCGTAATCTGTTCATCTGCTGAGGGTCACCTGGATTGGTTCCATATCTTGGCTATGGTGAAGAATGCTGCTGTGAACATGGTTGTGCTGAAAACTTGATCTCCATTAATGCCAGCACTCTTTTTAATTTGCTTGCTATCTCCTTAGCCTTTTGCAATGTTGTGAGTTGATTTGAATACTCACACATTTAATATAAACGAATGGGCTTTAGAGATTCTCATGTCCATTCTTTTCAACATTTTTCTTCACTTCTTAAATAATTAGACAAAAATAGGGGCATAGCTCACACATGTAATTCTAGCTACTTGGAATGCAGAGATTAAGAGGATCATGGTTTGAGGCCAGCCCAGACAAGTTTTTTTTCCATAATTATTTTTAATTGTAAAAATACTATACAGAGGGGTTATTACATGAGTAGGGTAATGAATGAGCTTCCTATCACTAGACAAGTTTTTGAGACTCCATCTCAATCAATGGCTGAGTGAGGTAGTATGAATTTGTCATTTCAGCTCTTCAGGGAAGTACAAATCAGAAGATTGTTATCCAGGTTAGCTGGGGCATAAAGGAAAACCCCATGTCCACAAATAACCAATGTACAAAAAGGACTGGTAGAACAGCTCAGGTGGAAGGCTCTAAGTTCAAACCCCTGTAGCACCAAAAAACAAAAATAAATTTAAAAAATAAAATCAATAAGAAACATGTTTAGATAGTGAGTGGGAGACAAACCAAATATCCTTCAAAATAGAATGCTAATAAGAACTTCCTTAAAAAAGAAAGCATTTTCTTACTGTATTTTTTTGCTACTATATGCTCAATGCTCAAAAACAGTAAAGTATAATATTCAAAGAATCAAACCACAGGGATTAGAAACCTAGTATTTCTTTTTTTAAAAACCTAGTAGTTCTTTTTTTTAAAATTCTTTGCAGGACATACAGTCTATAACTAAATTTATTTTGACCACCACCGAGTGTGAAGAATTTGAATTTGGAAGTTGAACATGAGGCTTTTTCTTGCTCTGTTATTACTTAATCACATGAACTTGAATAAGCTCCTTGATTTTTTGTACAACAGTTTCCTCAGCTGCCAGTAGTAATCTATACTAGAAATCTCATGAGAACATGTGAAGATTAAAATGGGTGGAAGTGGCACTGTGGCTCAAGTAGTAGAGCATTTGCCTTGAGCTGGGACAGTGCCCAGGCCCAGAGTTCAAGCAGCATGACTGACCAAAAAAAGGGGGGGGAGTAATAAATTAGGAATGCTTTTAGAAACTCAAATGTGATCGTGGGAAGACTAATAATCAAACACTACTTTGCAATTTAACAGGATTTGGCTGAGTGTGAAAAGAAAACTTCAGAGATTTAAAGTATCCCTAAACTTATAATGAGATTCTCTATTCTCCAGGCCTCTTTCTAAGCCTATGTTCAACCTACCTGGCATTTATCCTCCCCAATATTTTTCTGTTCTCTCTCGAGATCAGCGTGCCAGCTGTGTTAAATTGTATGATAATTCTGTGCTATGAACAATTCTCTCAAAGAATCAGAGCCAAATACTGACTCTGTGACTGGTCTTAGGAAGAAAAAGCTCCAATCTGCAAACTCATAATGTTAGTGCCTTGATATCGTTCCTGAACTATTATTCACAATGACCTCCAAGCAAATAATTCCACTCTGATGGAAACCAGATCTTATAATCCAAATGCAGTCAATGGTAACTTTTATCACTGGAGAGAGGAGAACCTCTAAGTTTAAACTTTGACTCCAAGTTCAGTGTCAAACATCCTGGAATAAGTTTCATATTCATCAACTACGGATTAACCTAAAGGGAGACATATTGGTCAAGCCTTGGCAAATTTCTACTATATAGCAAGCCTTTATGAGGATCCATTTTTATTTTTCTGTAATATTAAGGGAAAGATAATGCTGCCTGTTCGCTGTGCTGTTGTGTTAATGAATCCAGATGGAATGATACTGTTGTATTAGCATTAGGTGTATATGTCTGAAGACTTATTTGAAAAAGTAACTGTTATTAAAAAAACGCATACACAATTTTCAAACACTAGAAAGTACTACCAAAGCATACAGAAATGGCTGCTATTTGTCCTGTTTTTGTTTTCAGTGTAACAGAGTCACAAAACAAAAATGTGAATCTTTTTTTTAAACTTTCTGGAGAGATGTCTTGGCAGTTAAAATACTCTCCAATCAATTTCTGAACCTTAATGAATAATAGATTATTCTCATTTCATCCTGATCCTTTTCTTTACATGGCAGCAAGTGTGGTCTTTTGAAAACCCAAATCTAATCATGTTACTTCTTGATTAAACTCCTTCAACAGGTCTCCAGTGTCCTCAAGACAACTTCTAAATTATCATATTTGAAAGAGAGCTTTAGCACTTGTTCCTGATTCTCTCTCCAAATTATTTCTCTAAGCCATTCCATGTCATGTGAGGCACCTCCACTTCAGTGCTACCTCAGCCCAAACAACCACACACACTGTTCCAAGCCACACTAATTCTGTAGTAAACCAATAGGCACCATGACCTCAATCTTCATTAAAGGAGGGTTTACTGAATCTTCTTTTCATGTGTAGATGGGAGAAAATGGGTAGAGTATGAATATCGTAGAAATATATTTTATTTCGCTTAGCATCATCTTATATGGTCATATGTACATAGCTTTTGACCTTTTCTACTTGTCTGGTAAGATTATCCTACACTTATACTAGTTATTGCAAATAAGGGAAACCATGGGACCTATGTTTCTTTGGACCTGGCTTACTTCACTTACTATAATTTTTTCCAAGTCTTTCCATTTCCTAACAAATGGGGCAATGTCATTCTTTCTGATGGAGGCATAGAATTCCATTGTGTATATATACCACATTCTCTTGATCCATTCATCTACTGAGGGGCATCTGGGTTGGTTCCATATCTTAGCTATGGTGAATAATGCTGCAATAAACATAGTTGCACCAGTAGTTTTAGTATGGTCTTGTTTGTGATCATTTGTATAAATGCCCAAAAGTGGGATTGCTGGGTCATAGGGGAGCTCTATAAGGAGACTTTTGAGGAACCTCCATACTGATTTCAAAAGTGGTTTCAAAAAGTTTACACTCCCACCAACAATGCAGTGGGGCTCCCTTTTGGCCACATTCCCTCCAGAATCTGTTGTTATTAGATTTCTTTCTCTTTTTTTTATTTATTGCAAAAATACCATACAGAGGGGTTACAATTAGATGAGCAAGGTAATGAGTACATTTCTTATCAAGAAGTTTTGCCTCCTCTTTTGTTTCCCCTTCCTAACCCTTCCCATCTCCCCCCTCCCCCCGCCAACGCCAAAGTTGTAAAGTTCATTTTTCGACATAATATCTTGTTCATCTCATTGTTGCAATGGGTCAACCTGTATCCCTATTTAAACAATTTGTTTTTCCCCTTCCCCTCCACAAATTATACTGACATCAAATACAGTGAAAAACAGGGGTTATACCATGTAGGAGGGACATACAAAGCAAAAAAGAAATATCTTATAAATATGTTAGAAGCAATAGCAAGAAAGAAAAAACATTTGAGTACTTATCTTGTGGTTCATTTCACTCAATATCAACTTATCTGAACATTTTTGCTTGTCTCAGACATATACTAGTTATTGCAAATAAGAGAAACCATGGGACCTATGTTTCTTTGGGCCTGGTTTATTTCACTTACTATAATTTTGTCCAAGTCTTTCCATTTCCTAACAAATGGGACAATGTCATTCTTTCTGATGGAGGCATGGAATTCCATTGTGTATATATACTATATTTTCTTGATCCATTCATCTACTGAGGGGCATCTGGGTTTGTTCCATATCTTAGCTATGGTAAATAAGGCTGCAATAAACATAGTTGTGCTGGTAGCTTTAGTGTGGTCTTGTTTGTGATCATTTTGGTAAATGCCCCAAAGTGGGATTGCTGGGTCATAGGGGAGCTCTATAAGGAGACTTTTGAGGAACCTCCATACTGCTTTCAAAAGTGGTTTCAAAAAGTTTACACTCCCACCAACAATGCAGTAAGTTTCTCTTCTGTCCACATCCCTTCCAGCATCTGTTGTTATCAGAGTTCTTGATTACAGCCATTCTTACTGGGGTGAGGTAGTATCTCAATGTTGTTTTGATTTGCATTTCTTTTATGGCTTGAGAGGTTGAGCATTTCTTCATGTGTCTATTGGCCATCCTTCTTTCCTCTTCAGAAGTTTCTCTTTAAGTCTTTAGCCCACTTATTTATTGGGCAGGGTTTTTTTTTTGAGGATTTGTTGTTGGTGGATTTAATTTTTTGAGTTCCAGGTATATTTTAGATATGAGACCCTTGTCTGTTTTATTGCTAGTGAAGATCTTCTACCAATCCATGGGTTTTCTATTGATTTTGCTAGCTATGTCCTTTGCCATGCAGAAGTTCTGCAGCTTCATGCAATCCCATTTGTCCAACCTTTCTTTGATTTGTTGTGTTTCTGGGTCTCTATTAAGAAAATTTTGGCCTGTGCCATGGAGACCTAGGGTTTCTCCTATTCCATCCTGTAATGTTTTCAGAGTGTCTGCTTTGACTCTGAGGTCTTTGATCCATTTGGAGTTGATTCTGGTGCAGTGTGATATATAAGGATCTAACTTTAGTTTTCTACATGTGATTAACCCGTTATTAGATTTCTTGATTATAGCCATTCTATCTGGGTTGAAGTGTTATATCAATGTTGTTTTGATTTGCATTTATTTTATGGCTAGAGAAATTGATCATTTCATCATGTGTCTATTGGCCATTCTTTTATCCTCTTCAGAGAAGTTTATTAATTGGGTGGTTTTTTCTTTGAGGATTTGTTGTTGGGAGGATTTAATTTTTTGAGTTCTAAGTATATCTTAGATGAGACCCTTGTCTGTTATATGGCTAGTGAAGATCTTCTCCTAATCCATGGGCTTTCTATTGATCTTGCTAGCTATGTCCTTTGCCATGCAGAAGCTCTGCAGTTTCATGCAATCCGATTTGTCCAACCTTTTTTGATTTGTTGTGTTTCAGGTCTTTATTAAGAAATTTCAGCCTGTGTCATGAAGCCCTTGAGTTTCTCCTGTTCCTTCTTGTAATGTTTTCATGGTGTCTGCTTTGACTTCGAGATCTTTGATCCATTTGGAGTTGAGTCTCAAGAGGTTTTATTTTTGTTTCTGTTGTTTTTAATGTAGTTATAATGTACTATGTGATATTTTTGTTTCTTTTGTAGATTCTTCCTCCATGGTATAATCCCTGTTTTCACTGTATTTGATTCCAGTACTCTTCATCTTGTATATACATTTTTCTAATTTGGCAAGGGGAAGGGAAATAACAAAATGGTAAGACAAGGATACAGGTTGACCTATTGTAACAATGAGATGTACAAGACAGCATGTTGAAAACAAACTTTACAACTTTGGGGAGAGGGGGGATAGGAGGAGTTGGGGAGGTGAGGAAGAAAGTGATGGTAGGGGAAGAACAAAGGAGGGGTAACAATACTCAATAGGAAATGTACTCATTTCCTTACTCATGTAACTGTAACCCCTCTGTACAGTATCTTTACAATAAAAAACATATATAAAAAGAAATATATTTTATATCTATCTATATACAACAATATTTAACATATTGTTAAAGGAGGGAAAATGGAAGTGGATGACTTGAAAGATTAATATAGGTGGGTGAATTTTATCTAAATCCAATGCAGCACAATGAAACCCATTTATTGTACAAATAATTTATGCCAACAATTTTTAAATAAGAAAAGGAAATGAAGAAAAAAGAGATAAAGGAAAGGAGTGAAAGGGAAGAGAAAAGAGGAGGGATTTTGGGAGACTGTTAATATATATAGCAACAGACAGCAGAGTTGGTCCTTTCCCATATATCTGCTTCATTTTTATTTTATTTTGTTGTTGTTGTTTGGTTTTTATTGGATTTTTTGTTGTTGTTTACTTTTTTGCCAGTCCTGAGGCTTAAACTCAGGGTCTGGGTGCTGTCCCTGAGCCTCTCTGTGCTCAAGGCTAGTGCTTTACAACTTGAGACACAGCACCACTTTTTCCTTTTATGAGTAGTTCTTGTTGGAGATTAGTGTTTTATGGACTTTCCTGTCTGGGCTGGCTTTGAACTGTAATACTCAAATCTCAGTCTCCTGAGTAGCTAAGATTATAGGTGTGAGCAACAGGCTCCCAGCTTCATGTGTCTATTTTGTGCCTACTTACAGCTGGCTAAAACTGTTGACTAAACCTGTCAAGCTACATGTGTATACTTTGAGACTGAATTTGACCTTGTAAGACTGCTGCAAAATTTTCTGATTATGCCACTTCCTCTGAATCCAAATCCCTTGAACATCAACTCATTGTACAAAACAATTTACTTAACATTACCTCGCTTAATGATAATTTTAAAATCAGTTGGAGTATAGATAAAAGACATACAAAATTGAATCTAATTACATCATTTGGCTTTTCTTTTCCTGCCCCTTTTCCAAATGTTCACCAGGAACATCATCAGAGAGGACTCACCTAGAGAAGATGAGTGTTGGATTGAGTTATCTCAGGCTGATGCTCTTGTTAATGTGTGCATTTTTAGTACATGAGCTGTGGTAAAGAGACAGAATACCTTACTTATCCCTAAATGAGGGTAGGCTAACTGTAAAATGTGAAGAGATTGATCATTTTACTCATCATTAAATGCACTACAGTATGCAAAGACAGAAGATAGGGGCCAAGTTTCCTTAAAATGCATGAGGAAATTAGCACAGAATTATCCTAGAATAGCAATAAGGAATTTTAACTATCTGCATATCTGCTGGAAGCTTCAATTATGTATGCCAAACCAAGGAAACTGACAAGATACTAAGAATAAAAGATAGCTCACCTCACAGAGGCAAAATGAAAGCCATATAGGTAGGAAGACCAAAGATACTTGCTGCTCAATATCATTAAAGTTCTGCTAAACGGAGTCCGTTTTGCTCATATGGAACATAACCCAAATCCTACTATCACAACCTGAAGCAACATGAGTGCTTTAATTTCTATTCATACACCCTTATGGTACCACTATTTCTTTATCCCTGCTTTTGACATTTTGTATCTGTTACCTCTAAAAAAATACTCTAGGCTAAGCACCTTTAACTTTTAAGTTTATTAAAGATTGTGATGTCACAGGAGATACTCAGTCAACAGCACACAGAATTCCTTCCTATATGCTATCATTTACTTCTCCTGGAGAAGAAGTCTAGGTAGAGAGTCTCTTGACCCTAGTTGTTTAAGCAACATGACAAGTACATGTTCCTCTACATATTCCATAGACTCTCCACTAGGCCAATGATGATGATTCCTTTTTCTTTCATATATTTCAATTTTTAAATTAAATCATAGTACATTTCATTTGTACATTCACAGTATGCTGTAAAATGTTGAAATTATTAAATGGGCAAGTTTTCTCATAGGAAGATGATTAACTACATACACATTTAACATTCATTGGAAAGTCTGAGAGCTACTCAGGTCCATTTGCAACCTGATCCAATCTCAAAACAAGTACAAGGGATTTATAGTGTATAGTTAGTCATTTTCTTTATTGTTCAAGTGGCTCCCGGAGGGATGTGCTAAAAGTAAAAATTTTTATAGTAAATGCCACTACTGTATCTAATATTTACTTTACAGGTAACATGCAAGAATAATTCAATGATAACATGATAAGTAGCTATGCAATATGAATCACTATGGTCAAATTTTCTGCAAAATTCCTATACTTTTAGATAGACTACCAAGGTAATCTTCTAATATACCATACCCTTACCCTTATATTTTCCTATAGTACCTTTGTAACCATTTCTAAAAACGTCAAATACTCCAGCATCTATATAAACAATACAGTGTTGACATTTTATTCTAAAATAATGCTCCTTCTACAAATAAAAGAGAGCAAAATGTAATAGTGCCTTTAAGAAAGAGCAACAAATTGCCAACACATTATGGCTTTATTTTCTTTGAAAGGAATATATTCTAGGCATAAAATTTCCAACAGAAACTTTACTTGATCATGCAAGAGACTACAATTGAGCAGGAGTAAATCCCTGCACGGGTCATCAATATGTAACATTTTCTGTCCATTTCATAGTACATCTAATCAATAAACAGCACAGAGCACCCAGTACAACTGCACTTAGGTGGAACATAAGAGACATAAAATAAGCCACCCACAAAATAATCTCAGTCACCAGAAGAATGAAAAGACTGAAAATGAGAAGTGTCTTGCCTTGCAAAGCATCCTCCCATCGAGAAACAGAAATCACTGAAAAGTAAAACAGATGTTGCAGAGAAAAATAATATAAAAGCAGTGCACACCAATCCTCACTGTGTTCTAATTTCTACATCTACTTTTGAGATGGTCATTAGGATCTTCGCTTTCTCCAAGGTTTATTTCATAACTTCATAATCAAGCATAGTCCAACAAATTGCCTTTGGCAGCTTTGTAAAAGATTTCATTCTCACTCCAATATAAGCCTAAGCAGTAGGGATTTCTCCTCACCAGGGATCATTGCCACCAAGGCAGTGTCCAACGTAAGTTCTCTTAGTGAATATTTGCTGAAGAAGCTACTGCATGTTCTTCATTAGGTATGGATGTTGCTTACAACATTTATGACCAGAATTCCATTGTTTTCAATTGTCAAGGATCTTTTTTAGCATTAGTTGCCTTGGATTTCATGGTTAGTAGGATTTAATCTACCCAATAGCACAAACTGATTGCTTCCCATATGCATAAGGGTATAAAGGGGTAGCAACAGCTGTTTTTGCTGGGCCCATGAATCAACTAAAAGCAGGAGAAAGTCTAGGCATCTGAGGCCCTCTCCCCCCACATGGCACTGTGTCCTCTGATTTGAACTATCCCTTCCTGCCAGCCTTCACAGTGCAATCACCACGGGCTCTTAGAAGGACAGGATCCACCAATGATCGGCTTCTTGTGACAAAAAGCAAACCACTCCTCAGACAGTTCCTTCCATTTTCTTATTAGCTTGAGGCCAAAGGTAAAACTGCCCCAAAGAGAAACAGCCAAACCTTCAGGATATACCTTTGGCCAACAATAACTGACTTGTTCCTGTTCCTCTCAAGTGGTATAATCCTAACCATTTTTTTGGAATCTTCCAGAATCAAACATTGATGTATGTAATGGTCAACCAAACTACCTTAATACCTTAGGATTGTTTTAAATATGCATTTACCATTCTCACCTTTGTTCTCAGTTTCCTGTCTATTTAAAACTAAGACAAATACCTGTACCCTGAACATGCTGTTTTCCTGTGGCTGTCATGGAAGAAATCCCCTTTCTCTATTCCTTGCTAGGTCTCTTTATTTGATGATCAGGGGCAAGAAGCCAAACTTGATATGTGCAACTCCTAGAGCTTGGGTCTAGAGTCTAAAATCCAGTTTCAAGAATGAAAAGGTATACATTTGAAAAGTATTCATCAAGCATAAAGGCCAGGCATAGTAGAATAGGCTGTAACCCCAGCTACTCAGAAGGCAATGGTAGGAAGATCATAGTCAATAGCTAACCAGGAAAATGTTAACATAAGCACTTACCTGCAAAGCAAACTGAAAGCCAATGACCTGGGAAAGTACTCAACTGGCAGAGAATTTGCTTAATCCTGTTTTCACTCTCTCTCTCTCTCTCTCTCTCTCTCTCTCTCTCTCTCTCTCTCTCTCTCTCTCTCTCTCTCTCTCTCTCTCTCTCTCTCTCTCCAAAAAGAAATAAACATAAAAATGTGGTGTTGAAACATAATTCAGAACAGACACTAAGGTTTAATAGATATTTTTGTGCATTTGTGGGAAAGTACATTTTTTATTAGTTGGAATTCCTGAATTTATGATAGTATTTCATGGGATTTCAACAGAAATGGATAAGTTTGGGAGCCCTCAGTCTATCTCAATGCATCAGCAACAGCTGTTTATTTCAGGATGTGTGTGTGCCCTGGATCTTGAACTGAGGGCCTGGGTGCTGTCACTGAGCAATTTTGTGCTCAAGGACAATGCTCTACCACTTGAACCACAGTTCCATTTCCAACGTTCTGGAAGTTAAAAATCTCACAAATTTTCCTGGCAAGGCTGGCTTTGAACCTCAATCCTCAGATCTCAGCCTCCTGAGCAGCTAGGATTACAGGCATGTGCCACTGACACACAGCAAAGTTTTACACACACACACATACACATACAACCACACACCTGCATGCACAGATGCATTTATGACATAATTTAATATGTAATAGATAGAAATGTGGCAAGTTTGAAACTCTAAATTGACCAATAGACTTAACTATTTTTCGATGTTGAGAGAAGAAATGGGAAAATTAGTCACAGTATTTTCCTTGCCTTCATGAAGAACAAGAGTTCATAAAACAGCAATAAAAAATTAGTAGTAAATTGGGCTTTGTCTTAATGTCAATTAGCACCCCAATGACATAATGATGGTGGTAAAACATTTAAACTTTATTGACATCAGTAGCTATTATGAAGTGAGGTTTATTGATGTGCTAATAAAGAAGGCTGGTTTTTACAAAGCTCCTCATAATTATAATTGCCAACACCAAGTCTGGAAATTTCTGGAACATGTTGACAGACAGAGCACAGGTTCACAAAATACTTGCGTATCACAATCCTGGCTTACACTGATCTCATTCTAGTACAATTGGTCAAGATGATTGAAAACCATTTACTAAGCACTAACTGTGAATCCAGATTCTGCTAGAAGTTATAGAGGGTGAAACAAAGAGATATCATGGCTCCAAGCTTAAATTTGGAATAATCTGGTTGAAAAGATAAGAAAGAGGCTTGAAGGACTTCAGAGTGCCAAACTTTTCTCTTCTCATGACTTCTCTTGATATCCTCTTTCCCTGTGGCATATAGCTATTATTACTAATGGTCTCTTTCCAAGTTAAAATTTTTACTAAAATATGTCAGTTACATAGAAGATAGTCAGATAGAGATAAGAAGCCAAAAGAGGAATATAATCCTACTAATTTACCACTCTACATACAGCTTTGAACAAGAATAAATTCAAAATAAATTATTTCCAGGTCAAGCACCAGCTCAAAGTTTACAACTAGATTATAGTGGAATCTTGTGAAGTTAGCATATATAGAAAACAGTCATCTAGCAGTTTATCTGTCAAATTGTCAACTTGTACTTATTCTAAAAGCAGTGGCTAGCAATGTTACAATTGAGTCCACAGAAAGAGGACTGGATGTTTAATCTGAAAATCTTTGGCTAGAAAACCTTGAGAGTCTTTATCTCTCAACATTAACAGACTTAACTCTCCAATTAAGTGACATAGACTGTCTAGTTGGATTAAAAAGCAAGATCCTTCTATCTGCTGCCTTCAGGAGTCACATCTTTCCCATAAAAACAAACAGATTTTCAATGTGAAAGGCTGGAACAAAATCTACCAAGCAAACGGCCCCCATAAACAGGCAGGAGTTGCAATCCTAATATCAGATAAAATGGACTTCAAATTAAAATTAGTGAGAAGAGATAAAGAAGGTCACTACATACGAATTAAGGGATCTCTCCTTCAGGAGGATATTACAATTCTAAATATCTATTCGCCAAACAATGGAGCACCCAAATTTATCAAAGAAACACTACTTTCCCTCAAATCCCACATAGATCCAAAGACATTAATCGTTGGGGATTTTAACATACCACTTTCCCCACTAGATAGATCAACTCGGCAAAAACTCAACAGAGAAACCGCAGATCTAAACAACTGCATAGATCAACAAGATTTAACAGACATCTACCAAATATTTCACCCAGCAGCATCAGAATACACATTTTTCTCAGCAGAATCAGAATTAAATGAATTAGAATCCAAAAAAAAAAACCATAGAAAGAATCAACAAAACAAAGAGTTGGTTCTTCGAAAACATTAACAAAATTGACAGACCCTTAGCAAATCTTATCAGAAAAAGAAGAGAATACACCCAAATAAATAAATTCAGAGATGAGAATGGAAACATAACCACAGAAACAACCAAGATTCAGAACATTATAAGGGAATACTTCTCAAAATTTTATGTTAATATGTTTGAGAACTTGGCAGAAATGGACCTTTTCCTAGCAAATATTGCCGAAACTAAATCAAGATAAGTAAAACCATCTTAACAGGCCCATATCAAGCATTGAAATAGGAAACACCAATAAGAGACCTCCCATCTAAGAAAAGCCCAGGACCAGATGGTTTTACAGCAGAATTGTAAAAGGCCTTCAAAGCAGAGCTCACACCAATATTCTTCCAACTCTTCAATGAAATTGAAAGAGAAAGTTCACTACCAAACTCATTCTATGAAGCCATCATAACCCTCATCCCAAAACCAGGCAGGGACTCATCAAAGAAAGAGAACTATAGACCCATTTCTTTGATGAACATTGATGCAAAACTTCTCAACAAAATTTTGGCCAATCGACTTCAACAATTCATCCAAAAAATCATACACCACGATCAAACAGGATTCATTTTAGGGATGCAAAGCTCGTTCAATATATGCAAATCAATTAATATATTCATCACATCAACAGGAGCAAGGATAAGAACCACATGGTTATCTCAATCGATGAAGAAAAAGCGTTTGACAAGATCCAACACCCCTTTATGATGAAGGTCTGGAAAAATTAGGAATCCATGGAACATTCCTCAATACAATAAAGGCTGTATATGACAAACCTACAGCCAGCATTATACTTAATGGTGAAAAACTAAAGCCATTTCCTCTTAACTCAGGAATGAGACAAGGATGTCTGCTCTGGCCACTTCTCTTCAATCTAGTATTAGAATGCCTAGCTACAGCAATAAGACAAGATGCAAACATAAAGGGGATTCAGATAGGGAAAGAAGAAGTAAAACTCTCCCTCTTTGCAGTTGACATGATCTTGTATTTAAAGAATCCCACAGACTCCAATCCCAAATTACTCAAGCTGATTCAAAACTTTGGAAAACTAGCAGGGTATAAAATTAACCCTCAAAAATTAATGGCTTTTCTATATGCCAACAATGAGAAAAGTGGGGTTGAAATTAGGAAAGCAATTCCATTCCTAATAGCCCCACAAAAAAATAAAATACCTAGGAATTAACTTAACCAAAGAAGTGAAAGACCTCTATGACAAAAACTTTAAAAACTTAAAAAGGAAATCAAAATAGAACTTAGAAAGTGGCAAAAACTCCCATGCTCCTGGATTGGAAAGATCAACATCGTGAAAATGGCAATACTTCCCAAGGCTATCTACAAATTCAATGTGATACCTATCAATATTCCAAGCTCATTCTTCAAGGAAATAGAAGAGGCAATCCAAAAATTCATATGGAACAATAAAAGACCCCGAATAGCAAAAACGCTCCTCAGAGGAAAGAACAGTGCTGGAGGAATATCAATACCAAATTTCAAACTCTATTACAAAGCCATAGTAATCAAGACAGATTGGAACTGCGACAAGAACAGACCCCAGGACCAATGGAATAGAATTGAAAACCCAAAAGTGAACCTACAGACCTATAGCCATCGATAAGGGAACTAAAAAAATAAAATGGAAGAAAGACAGCCTCTTCATAAATGGTGCTGGCAAAATTGGTTAATCACTTGTAGAAAACTAAAGCTAGATCCTTATATATCACACTGCACCAGAATCAACTCCAAATGGATCAAAGACCTCAGAGTCAAAGCAGACACTCTGAAAACATTACAGGATGGAATAGGAGAAACCCTAGGTCTCCTTGGCACAGGCCAAAATTTTCTTAATAGAGACCCAGAAACACAACAAATCAAAGAAAGGTTGGACAAATGGGATTGCATGAAATTGCAGAGCTTCTGCATGGCAAAGGACATAGCTAGCAAAATCAATAGAAAGCCCATGGATTCGGAGATCTTCACTAGCCATACAATGGACAAGGGTTTCATATCTAAAATATAAGTGGAACTCAAAAACTTAAATCCCCCCATAACAAATCTTCAAAGAAACAACTGCCCAATAAATAAGTGGGCTAAAGACTTAAAGAGAAACTTCTGAAGAGGAACGAAAGATGGCCAATAGACACATGAAGAATTGCTCAACCTCTCAAGCCATAACAGAAATGCAAATCAAAACAACATTGAGATACCACCTTACCCCAGTTAGAATGGCTATAATCAAGAACACTAATAACAACAGATGCTGGAGGGGATGTGGACAGAAGGGAACCTCACTGCATTGTTGGTGGGAGTGTAAACTTGTTCAACCACTTTGGAAAGCAGTATGGAGGTTCCTCAAAAGACTCCACATAGAGCTCTCCTATGATCCAGCAATCCCACTTTGGGGCATTTACCCAAATGATCACAAACAAGACCACACTAAAGCTACCAGCACAACTATGTTTATTGCAGCCTTATTTACCATAGCTAAGATATGGAACCAACCCAGATGTCCCTCAGTAGATGAATGGATCAAGAAAATGTGGTATATATGCACAATGGAATTCCATGCCTCCATCAGAAAGGATGACATTGCCCCATTTGTTAGGAAATGGAAAGACTTGGAATATATTATATTAAGTGAAGTAAGCCAGCCCCAAAGAAACATAGGTCCCATGGTTTCCCTTATTTGCAATAACTAGTATATGTCTGGGTCAAGCAGAAAAGGTCAGAAAATTGATGTCAGGGAAATGAACCCTACGATATGTATTCAAATGTTTTTTTTCTTTCATGGGATTGTTTCTAACACATTTATAAGATTATCTCTTTGTTGCTTTGTATGTCCCTCCCCCATGGTATAACCTCTGTTTTCACTGTATGTGATGTCAGTATAATTTGTGGAGGGGAAGGGAAAAAAACAAATCGTTTAAATAGGGATACAGGTGTACTCATTGCAACAATGAGATGTACAAGTAGTTACGTCCTTTACAACTTTGGTGGGGGGGGGGGGATTGGGTGGGGTGGTGGGGTGGAGGATGGGAAGGGATGTGAAGGGGAAACAAAGGAGGAGGCTACAATATTTGATAAGAAATGTACTCATTATCTTGCCCATGTACTTGTAACCCCTCTGTACAGTATTTTCACAGTAAAAAGAAATCCTTGAGGGTCTTAACATGACACAACTTTTTCATTGGCCCAATTATGTACTCTTATGTCATCCTTGGCATAAGCCAACAATCTTATATGAACTCCTCATAGAATTCTTCACATGCCAGTATCACTAGCAAAGAAACACCAGACAATATTTCAGAGATTGGAACATGGACAATAGACAAACGATATGTATTTTTTTTTAAATGATGAACTGAGGCTCCTTGGTTCACATCCACAATCTTAGCTACCTTGCAGGTAGAAATCAGGAGGACTGTGGTAGACCAGAGTAAAGAGGGCTGGAGGCAGAATTCAAGCCTTAGAGCACCTCTCTTGCAAGTGCAAATCCCGGAGTTCTAACTCTGATACTGCAAAAATAAAACAAAACAAATGACAGGAGGAAAGATAACCCTTAGTTAAATGATTACTGTACTGATGCAATGCCTTGGTCCTTTAGAGTCAGCTTCAGGGTACTGAATCTCTGCCCATAAATTCCAAACTTCCTGAACTGTTTATTGTCTGCGCTCACAGGATGGTAGCGTGTACAGATCTGGGAGAGACAGCAGAGCAATCTTGATGCTTAAGGCTGTTCTGAAGTTGCAAATTGCACAGTAGTTGGCAAAAGTTTCAAGAAAAGATGCTCAAAATAGATTTATTTCACTTCTAGAAAGAACACTTCCTGCAATCCCATTTCTGAGTATTTATTGAATACTTCCATGTCTGTTGGAATATGGCACATAATAGCCAAGATTACTGAAAAAGAATCTGAACACCTCTTGACAGAACTGATAAATAAAATATGGCATTTACATATAATTGGATATTATTAAGCCTCACAAGGAAGGTTTTACTTCCATTTGTGAGATAAAGATGAACTTTGAAGACAGTATGTTAAGTGAAATGAGCCAATCACGGAAAGACAAATGGGATATCTAAAATAGTAAAACCCTAGGGTCTGGGCTGGGAAGGTGGCTCAGTGGTAGAACACTTGCCTTGCATGCATGAGGCTCTGGGTTGGATTCCTCAGCACCATGTAAGCAAAAAGAAAAAAATGCCAGAAGTGGTGCTGTGGCTCAAGTGCTAGAGTGCTAGCCTTGAGGTGAAGCGCTGAGGGATAGCACCCAGGCCCCGAGTTCAGGCCCACAACTGGACCCAGAAAACAAACAAATAAACAAAAAACCCTAGGGTCACAAAGTAGAACAGTGTCTCCAAGGGCAGAAGGAAGGAAAGAGGACTGGCACAGGGATTTTGGTGAATTAATTGATCAGTTAATTAATAAATTAATTAATAACCTGCTACACAATGTTTTTAACTACACTCAAAAATATTATATCAGTCCTTGATAGATACTTATTTAGTCACAAGAGTTATTTTTCTTTCTTTGTTGCTGTCTTGTTAGTTTATCCACCTTTAGGAGGTTTAGAAGAGATACAGAAATGCTGAGACAAAGAGTGATAACTAGATCACTAGATATTATGTTGAAGATGAACTATACAACTTGTGGGTGGGAACAGGAGGAAAAAAAGTGGGAGAGAGCAAGGAAGGGATGACACTATTCAAAAAGAAATGTACTCATTACCTGACTTGTGAAACTAGAACACCTCTGTACATCACTGTTGCAATAAAATAAAATATATGTGTTTAAAAAAGATGCATTGTATTCACAAGCTGACATGTTGTGTTGAAATCCCTTTGTTTAATTACTTAAACAAAGTAAAAAATTAAATAAACTTAAAAAAATATAAATCAAAAGAGGATAAGGTTGGGCCAAGGAGAAAGATCTAGAATGAAGCAGTGAGCTGGGGAGAATGGAAAGTATGTAGGAGAATGTAGAAAACATATCTATATGGATAGATATGTTTTTATTGTAAAAGTACTGTACAGAGGGGTTATAGTTCCATGAGTAAGGTAATGAGTACATTTCCTCTTAAGCATTGTTATCTCCTCCTTTGTTTTTCTCCTACCATCCCTTCCCTCCCCCACCTCCTTCCCACCCAGCCCCTGCCTAAGTGGTCAAATTTGTTTTCAACATTCCTAAGAGAGAATAACAAAGGCTCAGTAACTATGTGCATATGAACAAATAAAATCATGTTTACTGACATTAATTCCAAGAAACAGAAACAAGAGAGTTTGGGGGTTTTTGTTTTATTTCTCCTTTGTCACTGTTTTTGTTTTGTGTACTTTTTTTTCTTGTTGTAAGTCTATGGGGAAGGGAAAAGAAGGGGAGCACAGAAATGGGACAAAAGGTGAACAAACGCAGCAATGATACTTACTAGACACTATGTTGACAATGAACTATACAACTTGGTGGGGGGTGGGCAGGAAGTTGGGAGAGAAAAAACT
This sequence comes from Dipodomys merriami, assembly GCF_024711535.1. Taxonomy (NCBI): domain Eukaryota; kingdom Metazoa; phylum Chordata; class Mammalia; order Rodentia; family Heteromyidae; genus Dipodomys; species Dipodomys merriami. Next base: position 30,123,397 of record NW_027203048.1, read on the forward strand.
GGGGAAATGGGAGACAAGAGGTGACATTGTTCAAAAAGAAATGTACTCATTACCTGACTTACGGAACTGTAACCCCACTATACATCACCTTTACAATAACAATTTTATAAACCCTCCATTTCCAGTTCATTTGTAAGTTATTTCCATGGTTTAACCTAGAATATTTATACCACATTGTCTATAAATCTGACATACCTCCCTTTGCATGGAAAAGAGGTTACTTTCTCCTTCACCGTTTTCTATCCCCAGGCTTCTGGCTACTTTAAATGTATCATACCAACCGATTTGTTGAATGGCAACTGCTTTCTAACTCCTTAAAGATAATAAAAATATAATTTAAAATAAAGTATATGGAAAACAGTTGATGTGCTATCTTCCTTTTTTAAAGGTACTTCAAAGTCATTACTTCTATGGAAGTTACCATATAAATCTACTCCTCTGTTATTCTTCCAAATCTCTTCTTTAACTTTCGGTGTGTCCTTTCCTAATCTTACCTGCCATGTTGAGAATCCTCTGCTGATAATGTGCTTTGATGGATCTGCCCTCGTCTGTTCCCAGCCCTCTATAAATCTTTTCTTGAGCAATAAAAGTATTCCTAAGATCCTTCCCTGAATATATTATATTTAATCTACAACTTAACTCATTTACCCATTTCCATCAATCTTCTCTCAAACTTGGAAACATTTCTGTTTAACTGCCTATACAAAATAGCAACAAGCCCCAGATGCAATATGTCAGATGAATATTTTTGGCTTTTATAGCAATGAACCCTTCTAAGCTATTATTTCCAGGCTAAATAAAATTTATCCTAAATTCTGTATTCATTTAAACCTCAAATATTCTACTAGATGCCTTTCCTATGATCACAGTTTAATGCTGTTTACCATTCAATTTTCATACACCAATATGTTAAGATATTGTTTATGTTTGTTTTGTCATCAAGGCACTGATAATTTTATTTCTGTACAAGTATGAAGTACCAACAGTGATACAGATCTTTCTCATTAGCATCATTTATACCGCTTTTACAAATAGCGGGCTTATAATTCAAAATTTAATAAATTAACCAAATATATTAAACATAATTGCATAAGAGACACTCAGAAATGTTTCCTTCTAAATAGATAATAATACTTTCTATGTCTTTCAGAAACCCTAAATTAACAACCAATTATACTCTCTGACATCCTATGTTATTTCTTCTACTCTTCAGTCAAACCTTCTGATAATTATATATTTTAGGTCTTCTGTTTAAAATTTTTTTTGTATGTCAGTTGTGGGCTTGAACGTATGGCCTGGGCACTGCTCCTCAGCTCTTCAGCTCAAGGCTAGTGCTCTACCACTTGAGCCACAGCACCACTTCTGGTTTTCTGGTGGTTTATTGGAGATAAGAGTCTCATGGACTTATCTGCCTGGGCTGGCTTTCAACTGTAATCCTCAGATCTCAGCCTCCTGTGTAGCTAGGTTGATGCGTGAGCCACCAGCACCCAACTGAACATCTATTTTTAAATGAACATTCTATATATTTTATCATTTTTAATTTATAATACATGAAAATAGTTGCTCAGCATTGTTTTGAGGAATATGATCTTTGAAGCTAGATATTCTAGAGTCCAAATAATAGCATTTTCATTCATACTAGCTATGAAATTATATACAATGAAAGGTTACTTTGTATTTTTAAACTTTAATGGGTCATGGTAATGCCTACTAAATAAAATATTAAAATGAGTATTTTCTATGCATATGTAATAAATAGTAAGTAAAATATCCTCTATTTCTAAATATACTGCAAAACATTACTTCTGAAAGTCTTAAATTTATATTGAAATCACTCATGTAAGACTAGTTTTTGAAGCAGATTTTTTTTTTTGGGGGGGGGGGTCCAGTCATGGGGCCTGAACTCTGGGCCTGGGCACTGTCCCTCAGCTCTTCAGCTCAAGGCTAGCGCTCTACCACTTGAGCCACAACACCACTTCCAGCTTTTTTTTTTTGCTTATGTGGTGCTGAGGAATCAAACCCAGGGCCTCAGGCATGCAAGGCAAGCGCTCTACCACTGAGCCACCTTCCCAGCCCCTGAAGCAGATATTTGTAACATCAGAATTTCCCTCTTTTAATGAAGGTGTTCAAAACAGTGTGATTGTCATTTAAGTATACTGTTGATTTTCCATACTCAAAATGTCAAATGCTCCATTCTTGCTTTTTGGCAAATTTTATTGCAAACCACCACAGCCAAAAACATTCAATAAAACTTTCAGTCTCACTTATTATGTATTTAGTGGTTCACCATAAATTAGGCCTAAGTGCAATAAAATGATTTAATTGAATTATGATGACATCCTTTAAAAAAATCTAAAAGTGAACCCAAGGTGAATCACTTTATAGTTTTTCATACATTTATTCAATATGTTTAAACTTCAGAGCTATATAATCGTGGTGATTTTAATGCCTACTGCTGGTAGATAGATTTTAAACTCACTCATCATGTTTCCCTTCATGCCGCCATTTAGAATTATCTGATGCTTTATAATTATCCATCCTCTCCATTTTTGATTTTGAAAATGTTGACACAGTTTAGTAATAAGTTGCTAATGTTTACTCTGTAGGAATTCAACTTGTCAACAGCCATTTTGGTTGTTTATTCCATTTTGCCCACAGGTGACCCTAGTCAACTCTCCCAACCCTAACAGGATAAGCAAAACCAGTAAGAGAATCAGGCAAGAATTTCCTCACAGGATTTCCTGACACCCAGGCTATTTCTTAACTTCACATTTGGCATGTTAGAGTTTTTATTTCCTGATTTATATTTGTTTTAGAAAACCCAGCTATACTCCATTTTGCCACAGGCTATGTTTGTCTAAATCAGCATATCAACTCCTTCTTCTTAGCCTCCAGGTAGGGCAATCCTGCCATCTTATTACTGCCCAAGGCATACTCTGTCCCTAAATCTCTTGTAATTCACATCTGGTGTAATCTTGGATTTTCCTGCCTCTTTTCTTTACTCTCTTAGAATCTCCCATCCTCAGCTGTAGTTCATATACACATAGTTGGCTAAAATGACATGATTATAATTTAAAACTCTCTTTTTGGTGACACTGATTGAGATGCCTTTTATTCATAAACTGACATGTTGAAATGAAACCTTTTGTACAACTACTTAAAGATGTTTTTTAAAAATCTTTTCTACATCAATAAATATCTCCAAGATTTTCCTTTTATCTGAATTTTAAAATTTTAATCTTATCCATCTTTTTGGTTTTAAATTTTTGTATATGTAATCTATATTATATGCCAATTATTCTCTATTAATATAAAATTTAAAAACCCATAAGTGTAGAGATTTTTGTCTTAATTCTCTACTGTTTTTGCAATATCTAAATCAATGCCTAACATATTATAGACATCCAGTTGAATTCATCAAGTATTGATCCAATCTTCATTCCTTTTAACACTATGTTCTTTTTCAAGCTCAAACACCACAGTCTCTTTCCAAGTAGAATATTATATTCAGGAATATTTAGAAATATGTTCAGTGTATTCATTCTCTAAAACTGAGGACTTCATATTAATTTTATTAATTATCCTTAATAATAGTTCAATACCCTACAAATCCTCTGATTGAACTATTAAACCCTCCCTTACACCTGTCTTCCTGGTAACTACTTGTATTTTTTCTCTGTAGTTTTGTTTGTCCCATATGTTACATTGTTGAAATCTTAGAGTAAGTGGCTATCTCAGATTAGCTGATCTCATTTTGTAATGGGTATTTGAGGTTTTCCTACATCTTCTCATAGTCTGATAGGTCATTTCTTCTTATGACCAATTAACCCTCACTTGTCTGGATATACAAGAATTCATTTACTTCAGCTAACTGAAATATATTTTAGTTGTTACTTAAGTTGTTACTTAAGTTTTCGTAATTCTGAACAAAGCTGCCAAAGCCATACCATATCCAGTATAAGTTTTTGCGTGGCTACAAATTTTCAGTTTGTTTCGATAAACACCAAAAATCACAAGTGCTAAAACACATGGCAGGAGCATGCACTGTTTAGTGAAGTTTCTTTCCTATTGTCTTTTTTCCTTGAATTTTATATTAATTAGGACATATTATTTCAAAACAACAACAAATATTTTATAGATCAATTCCTTCAATAAGATATGTTTTTAATAGAAAAAGAAAAAATGTGTTCTAGTCTTCCTTATCTGTTATATATTCTATTGTTGCCAATAGCTATCAATCATTCTATAAATTTCCCCTGAAACATTTGATTGAATGAATATTCTAAATGAAATAAGGAAACAAGGAAATAAGGAAACAAGGAAAAGTTAAGTGCCTATCCTAAGAATACTTCGTAAAACCATAGTTTTAACTTCTATTACTCCAACACATTACAGTTCCCTATGGTTTTAAGTAGTGCTTTTCTCAGAGGAATTCCTCAGAGTAGCTTATTTTTCATGCTTTTATAATATCCCTTGATTTGCACATTTTTCAAAATCAAAAATGTTACATGGCTGCTGTTTTATCCAATTAACATATAGCATGTCCATTTCTTCTAGACTCAGACTCTGGTAGCTACCTAATGACCTGACTTGCGTTTTTTGTTCATTTAACTCTTGAAAAGTTGCTGGGCCAGCAATGCATGGGAAAGAGACAGAGTCATCAAAGTCCTTCCATCTAAGATGATTCATGTAGAAACAGAATAGAGTGGGTCACTATGCCACCTACCAGAATGATGCTAGGAATAACGTCACATCTAAGCCACTGTATCTTTAATTCTTTCTTTCTTTCTTTTTCTCAGTTGTGGGTCTTGAACCCTGAGCTTGGGTACTCTCCCTTAGCATTTCAACTCAAGGCTAGTGCTCTACCACTTGAGCCCATAGCACCACTTCCAGTTTTCTGGTGGTTTTTTAGAGATAAGAGTTACAGACTTTTCTGCCCGGGCTGGCTTTGAACCATGATCCTCAGATTTCAGCCTCTTGAGTAGCTGGGATTAGACATGAGCCACCAGCACCCAGCTATATCTTTAATTCTTGAAGGTACAGTACATCAACTCACTTGCTCCAAAGATAATAATCTGGGTCAATGAATATTTATTGGTCAAAAACTGTGAGTGAAGTGCTATAAATAATGTATTTTACCAATCTGTTGAAAAAAAAACACTTAAATTTGGAAACTTTAGCTTGAAATGGTTATGAGATGTTTAATTTAAGATGTCTGATGCCAAAAAATATACCATACCAGAAACGCAGATAGTCTGAGGAAAGTAGAGCTACTTACAGACCAGAGATCACTGAGACAGACAAGATTTTTTCAAGTAGAGAAAGACCCATAAGGTCAACTTTGGAAATACCACATGAAATCAATTAATGCTATCTTTGTAATGTGTATTTTCAATCTATAATATACACTAGTACATATATTTTGAAATATATATTTAAGTATCTATAACAGGCTTAATATGTTTATAACAGCTGTATATAAAATACTTAGAAAAAGAAAAGATAATGTATTTTTAAATGTCTTGTCCTTGCCCTTATTGTATTTTCAACATAGATAGAAGGCATATTTAGTGAGTATGGAAAAGGAAGCATAATCAACATATACTTTAAAACAGAAGCTTCACCTTTAACAGGATGCTTCCTTTCTAGCTGCACAAGCCTCATTGGAAGTTTGTTTTGTAGCTTTATTTGGCAAGTGTCTTTCTTCTAAAAGGGTAAAGTGCAATATGAATTTATTCTATTTTTAATCAGGAAAGATCCTGCTTCCTGACTGAATAGATATTTTTAAAAGATCAATAATAAGACAGTCCCAGCATAGCCAACAGACCAAAGGAAGCAAATGAACTTTGAGTCACTGCAATGAACGACCCGGGGGTCATTTTACCATGAGTATGTAATTTTGTGATGAGAATCCTGACCAGATGCTTTGACTGGAAAAAAAATTTTTTTTGCATATTATGCATTAGGGTATACTGTCTTTTGTTTGTTTGTTTGTTTTAAAATTTTGTTTTATTGTAAAGATGCTGTACAGAGGGGTTACAGTGCTTTGACTGGAAATTTATATGTTTTCCTTGCTTTCAGAGTATTCCTAGTCACTAAGTATGATTCATGGACATGGCCAATAAAATGTATTAGGAAAAAGACTGCTTTACAGCTAGTTCTCTGTGGGGTTTAGACAGCCCTCTTTTTGTTTCATTCTGAGAAGTAACTTGGTCCCCCTTACTCTATCCCATTTAGATTGTATACACTGAATATGTTTTAAATAGGTCATCTTCAGAGATATTCACCCCTTTGCTGAAATTTAAGATGTTTCCAAGTTACTGAAGCAACATTTGACTAGAATTTGACTGAGAGCTATCATTCCCCCAAAGGTTGACATATTAGAATGTAAAGTTATCTCAAGTTTTCTATTTTTTTACTCACCGGTTCAATCATCAACTGTCATATATAAAAACCTCATCAAAATGCTTCATTATAGATGCTCCTAATGGCATATTCCTATTTTCCCTTTAACTAACCACCTCAGCTAAGGTGCCACTTTTATAGCATCAAAACTGTTTGTAAAATCTTCCTGAGATTTTTTTTCTCCTCAAGCCAAAGGCAAATGAGCAGACCTTAGTAAATTAAAACCCGGCAACTGGAAACAGAGATCTTCTAACATTACAAAGAAACAGAGCCTTTTCTGCTTATTTTTTCCTCCATCTAATTTCCTCCATATTAGTATTGGACAATAATAATAGCAATAATAATAGTGCTTTCTGTAGCACACATTTCAAAGGAGAATAGAAACTCTACTTTACAAAGCATAGTCATTCTCTAATAACATAAAGTAGCCATAAACACAGTAATGGAGATCCTCAGTCCCTCCAATTTCTATCCCTGAGAAACAGACCCATCAAAACTACATTTTGAGAAAATGGATTTTTTTCCAACTTCCAGTCTGAGGAAGTAACTACAATAAAATATACTAGAAAAGAAGCCAAAGGAGTTAGTAAAAAAAAAAAAAAGTACTGAAATAAAAAGATAACAAAGACAAAAACCGCTATAATCTCAAGAAATATAGCTTGATTTAGTTTTAAATACAGTTTTTGTAGAGAAAAAAGTGGACTCAGATATTTTGATATAAAGAAAAAAATAGGAATTCTCAGTAACGATTCTCTTCATTCTAGCTTGAAAATATAAAAAAAGATAACTAACTTTTCTGTCACTATGTTTAAATTCATAAAATGGAGAAAGCAATGCAGCAGAAATGAAAACACCATTTCAGGGTCAATTAATATTGTCTATTATACATGCAAATACCTAAAATAGCAGTATGAAACAGCCCAATAAACCCAATACATTTTTAGCTTGAACCTAATATAAATTCAATAAAAATCATCCTCCTTCATAGCATATGAATCTACACATAAAGATTAAAGATTTCAGAATATTGAAAAATCTTCAGGTTGTCAATTTTTTTCATTTTATAAAAAAAACTTTGATGTGCTTTTATTAACACTGGTAAGCTAGGGTAAATGTAATAATGGTTCTTCAAAATGATCCTTTCTAAAGTTCTTCTTGGAGATGAATGTGTTCATTATTTAGAATTTGGAGGTAAGAGCAAGAAATGTATACATTCAGAAAAAATTTACTAGGATGGATCCCCAAAACTGAGAAAGTTATATACCATCATGATATCTGCTTCAACTGCTGGGTATATCTTCTAACAGATATCATATTGTCAAGATAATAATGATGATTTTGACAATAGTCTCTCAATGCTGTTTCAGTGATGTTCATATTATTTCAAACATCTGAATCCTCTGGATACCCTTCATATTAAATTGTTTGACCAATCTACGCTTTCTTTATTTGAACATTAAAACATTCTAAATATTATTTAAAATAGTTTGCAATAGCCTAGTTGTCCTAGAATATCACAAGGTTCTTTCTAACGATTTCTTCATGAATGTCATATAAAGTTTATGGTCTGTACAGATAGGGTAAATTGAAATCAGCTAGAATGATGGCTTGACTGTTAACAACTGAAGTATCTTAAATAATAAAGACCTTTTTTCTAATCCCATACATATATTTCACTATATGAGAAAAGAAGATACAAATAGATTGTACAGTTACACAAGTAGTTACAATATAGATTCATTCTCCTCCCACACATGTCACCCAGTTAATTTTTGTAGCAGAAATAAAACATAGCTAGAAGGAACATAAATTTGTCATAAGTCTCTTCATATATATATAAAAAACCATATATTAAACCCCAAGCATTTATTTTTAAAGATATAATCATTAAGTTAGGCAGAAAAGTTAAGATTAAAAGATTCCTGGGGCTTGGAATATGGCTCAGTGGTAGAGTGCTTGCCTAGCATACATAAAGCCTTGGGTTCGATTCCTCAGTACCACATAAACAGAAAAAGCCAGAGGTGGCACTGTGGCTCAAGTAGTAGAGCTCTAATCTTGAGCATAGAGAGACTCAGGGAAAGTACCTAGGCCCTGAGTTTAAAACCCATGACCATTTCTGCTTGTCTGAGACATATACTAGTTATTGCAAATAAGGGAAATCATGGGACCTATGTTTCCTTGGGCCTGGCTCACTTCACTTAATATAAGTTTTTCCAAGTCTTTCCATTTCCTAACAATTGGGGCAATGTCATTCTTTCTGATGGAAGCATAGAATTCCATTCCTAACTTAGGGATAAACAAAGAAGGAGGCCAGCAACTGTTAGTTGCCACCAGCTATATAATCAATTACCTCGCATAAAAGCCTCATCTTGTCCTCTTGTAGCAATCATTCTAAGCTGCTTCAAGGCTGCTACCTCAAAAACCCCAGTACTCCTCTTAAAGGCCATTATGGGAATCTCCTCGCTCTCACTTTCCTCCAGAATAAATGCAGGTGAGATTTCATATTTCTAAATTTTCATTTTCTTCCCTCAGGAAGCAAAATGAAAGTGAAAGTTTATGTATGCCAATAAATTACTTTTGCTAGTGATAAGCAAGAGAAATTACTGGATGATTTCTTAGTTTAATTCAACATTTTGCAAAATAAAATTTTCTCACATAACCCCACATCTGTTCAATTACTACAGAAATAAATGGACACAACTTCAGAAGTGCATAGGTCCCTAATATTCACTTAAAAGTGGAGATTTCTGCTAACATCCTTTATTTCCACAGCCTGAAATACCTAAAATAATATAAATCATTCTAGATCATATTAAAAAATACAGAAGCTAGGATTCATAATTCACTCAAACTTTAACAGGTTATATTCTGCAAACAAGTATATTTTTCCAATGTTGAGAAACAGCCATAAATTTTTCTTCATATTAACTAATAAACTATATGTTTATCTCTATACAATGATATTTAGGTATATTTTGTTTAAAAATGAAAATATCAATATCTGGGATAGGTGTGGTGGTACACGCCTGTAATCTCAGCTGCACAGAGGCACAGATAGGAGAATCATAATCATAGGCTAGCCCTCAGCAAAAACGCATGACAGTACCCAAAATATAACTAAAGCATAAAATGATTGGGGGCATAGCTCAATTGGCAGAGCACCTACCAAAGTAATAAGAAGCACTGCATTTAAACTACAGTACCACCAATAAGATTTTTTTTAATATCCTTATCTTTTAAAACTTGAATGCCGGTAGTTAAATATTTTCTAAGCTTCCTAAAAATATTTTTACATCTCAAAATGAAACACTCCTATACTACTGGATTATATGTTATGCATTAATGTCTTCCTTAAAATATTATTGTCCTGTACTTGATTTTGTTATCCTGCATCTTGTATAAACATTTGTCTAATTTAGGGAAGAGAAGGGGAATAAAAAAATGCTGAAATAAGGACACAGGATGACCCATTGCAACAGTGATACCCACAAGACAGTATATTGCAAATGAACTTTACAACTTCCGGCGGGGGTGAGGGGGAGGAGTGAGGGAGGCAGAGAAGAAATGTACTCATTGCCTTACTTATGTAACTGTAACCCCTCTGTACAGCATCTTTACAATAAAATGAAATTTAAAAAATGTTGCTGCCACAATGATCATCTTGAAAGCTAATCACTCACTATATAAGGAAACTACCAAAAAATTAAAATTAATTTTAACATGATAGAAATAAGACTTCTCTAAGTTTAAAATTGTCTTACTACATTCCCTAGCCAATGAAGAGTGAAGGCCATACTACTTTTTTACTCATAAAAATTTCATGTTGTGCTGGATAAAAATTACATGTATCTATGACTTTTCCCTGACCTATTGAATCAGAACTCTGGGGGCAAGTCTGGAAATTTATATTTCTATCAGTAAACCCAGGCTATTTTTGCTTAGGATATGTTTTTAAAATACAAATTTAATTTTAACCTCTAGGCACCTATAATCACAAATTACTTAGTACTCTTCCAAAAAATAAAGGCCATTTAAAGAGCTTTAGTTGTGTGGGTTTTTTTAAAAGAATTACATTGTTGAATTGAGGGAATTTGCTTTTATCCTAGTTCATTCACCTTTGGCCATGGTTCTCTTTCATTGTACCATATTGGCTATATCTAAGGTCTTGGCTGAAAACAAATACTTCAGTGTTGAAGAATACTCCTAGTCTTTCTTCCTCTAGACCCTTGAGTGACTCATTTTCCCAGACTGACCTACTCTAACTTCCTTCAGTTCTCCAAACAATAATATTCTCAGACCTTTACCATCCTAGTGTCCCACACTCCTCCTCCAGCCAGATGATAGTAGCTTCACTGTCCTTGGATGATTAGTTTTTACCCCAAACTAGACCCAGACTCCACACGGGTTCTGATCAGAAAGAAGAGCTCTATAATAACGTTCCACTAACTCTCCAGACTTCTTTTTTAACATCAACTGAACTTGTTGTCAGCTTAAAGACTAATACTTTCTGGACTTAAAATGTTCCTAATACACAATCAAATCCTTTGTACTGTCATATGTGGCTGATTAATTTCTTGGAAACACAGGTATGACATTGAGTTCTACAAAGTTCTGTGTTGTGAATGGTCTTCAATTTTCAAGTATTGTAGGATACTAAAACCTGGTGAGAAGACAAGGCAAATGTCAAAAAGAGCCCCACAGCTGTGTAGTGTCACTCTCTGGGACAATCCCCAGTTTTTAGAAAGAAAATGTAGGTTCAAGAAGATGAAGTAAACATTTTAAGGACCAAAATAGATTGAGTTACTTTTAGGACTTGATCTTAGTGGCATTCTTACTGTAAAAAATTCCACTATAGTCATAACAAAATGAAATTACATTATGGAAGAAGAAATCACAATGACAACACCAGTTATCATTTACTGACTACACAACAATGCCATGCTGCATATAGATTGTTTCATTTAATCCCCAAAATAATCCTACAATGTGGGTGCAACTATTATTTACATATTAAAATGAAAATTTAACAATATTTAACATGGGGATAAACAGGTTTTATACACACACAAAAGAATATGATGTCATAAACCATACTCAAGCATTAAGCTGTACAGTCACCTCATATGATTGCATTGAAGTTGGGTAGTATGGATATTCTAACAGTATTCATTCTTACATTCCACTAAAACCGAATACTGCTCCACTTATTTGTGTCATCTTCAATTTCCAATAACAAGGAAGGAAATTGAATCACTAATAAAGAGCTTCCATCAAAGAAAAGCACAGGATCAAATAGTGCAAAGAATCCTTGGAGATCAAGTGTACTCTCATTATATACCAGCACTGGCAGGAAGAAAGGCTTGTAGGATGGAAAGCCTTTTAGTCAACACTCCAAATTTATTCATCTCTGTGTAACTCATACTGTAGAAACGCCTGAGAATTGCCAATGTGAGAAGTCCTTTAGTGGAAAGTCTATGTCTTCCCAAAATAACAGGTATATGCTGCAGAGAGCTCTGTGTTGCACCAAGTGTAACAAATCTTAGCCAGGGTAGTAGCATCTTTCAGTGCTTAAAATGTCATACTCTGAAGATCCATCCTACCCACAAGTCTACACATATGAGAAATTCTTCATTCCAAGGTCTAATGCCACCCATCACCAGAAAGCCTTCACTTGGATATTGAGAAATGCAAGTCTTTTTGATGTATTGACACAAGAGGGCCTTTATTACAGTGCCATCTTGTAAAGTTGATTTTTACATTTGCAAACATATGGATAGGTGTTATTTTCCCTGAGTTTAGGCATAGATAGGTATGGCTTACAAGAGCTGCTCTGCACATTCTAATCTGTGTAAGAGCTTTGAATTTTATCAATGTCAGTTTCTCTAGTGGAAGCTATTTTTCCTCTGCCCCTTGTATGTACAATGGGCATTGGTCACCCAAATGTACTAAGACAAGAGAGTTAGGTCTGTGTTCTTTACAGAAAATCATGAACACTCTAAGCCTTTAGGGGAGAATTCATTCCTGTTTGTCACTAAGTATAGGTTTGACCTCGTTTGGACCAGAGAGATAGTTGTAGTTAATGTTTCTTGCCACTCTGTCACCAACTGACAACTATATGCCTCACATCACTATGATTTGTGTATTAATTAAGGCTTAGTACTTAGTGATATTCAAGTTACTGCTTTGGATAAAGTGAATCCAGAATTGTGCTTTGCTTGTATGAAAGGATGAATATTTTTTACTGGGTCCCCACCTTGGAGTGCACCAATAGAAACCATATCATATAAAAATAGTCCACTTTTACTTCATGTGTATCAGTTTTCAAACCTTCTAGTAGGAGTCTGCAGGTTTTGGATTCTACTTTGTAGCCCATTGGCTCTATATTTTGTATGAGGAGGGGGGGCGGTCTAACCAGGATCTAAAAGAACCAGCAAAATCTCTATGAAGATCATATGATCTGGTGCCCATAATTTCATAGGCCATGGGTGATACTTGGAGCCAGACATAGATCATAATTAGTATAAAAATATTTAATATAGACATTGGAGATGTGGCTTTTTTCCATTCAGAGGGTGTTGCTATTATCTCACATCAGAATAGTCTTCACTTATCACTAATATTTACTGCTAGCAATGGGGACTGTCCTTGCTAAAGTATGAAGAAAGACAGTGGAATCCATTTATCTGCATAAAGGTATTTGAGTGGTTTCAGGTTAGAGTTTTAACAAATAAACCTTTTGTCAAAATCATACAGTTTGTGCGAGAATATGTGTTCTGCTTCTCTTGTAATATTATTTTAGATTAGATGAATGTGTCGGTATTTAAGAAACCGGCACATCTAAATTTGTTTCACCCATTTTATTTCCTTTGCCTCCACTGTCCTCTCAATACTTAGCATAATCAGTGATTTTAGAGTTTAGCTGGTGTAGCATCTCAGTGTCGTCTTAAGTGCATATGTTTGATGTTTCATGATCGTCAACATTTTTCATATTTATCTGACAGTTGTATATATTTCTCATAAATGTCTGTCAAGGTTATTTACTTATGTTATAATAGATGCTGGTTGACATTTCTCTTCATTTTATTTAGGAATAGAAACAAAGGTACAAACTCCTGGCCAAGCAACTTCAACAACTAATCAAAAAAAAAAAATCATACACTATAACCAAATGAGATTCACTCAAAGGATGCAAAGCTGGTTCAAAAAATGCAAGTCAATTAATGTAATGCAACACATCAACAGGAGCACCTGATCATCTCAATAGATGCAGAAAAACAATTTCACAAGATCCAACACCCCTTTATGATAAAAGCTCTAGAAAAGCTAGAAATCCGTGAAACATTCCTCAATATAATAAATATAATATGACAAACCTACAGCCAGCATTATACTTAATGGTTAACAACATTTCCTCTAAAATTGGGAACAAGATAAGGATGTCCTCTCTCTGTACTCCTTTTAAATATAGTATTGGAATTCCAAGCTAGAATGATATGCCAAGAGACAAACACAAAGGGGATCCAAATAGAGAAAGAAGTAAAACCCTCCTTCTTTGCAGATGTGATGATCCTGTATTTTAAAAACCCATAGACTCCTCTCCCAAGTTATTTGAGCTGATCAGTAACTTTGGCAAAGTAGCAGGGTATTAAATTGATTTTTATAATCAATAGCCTTTCTGTATGCCAACAATGAAAAGAGCAAGTCAGAAATCAGGAAAGCAACTCCTTTTGTGATAGCCTCAAAAAATAATAAAATACCTAGGAATTAACTAAATCAAAGATGTGAATGACCTCTGTAATAAAAACTTTAAAAACCTGAAAAAGGAAATTAAAGCAGATTTTAAAAAGTAGAAATAACTCCCATGCTCCAGGACTGAGAGGTTTAACATCACAAAAATGGCAATACTGCCCAAAGCTATCTACAAATCAATGCAGTGCCCAACAAAATCCCAACAACTTTCTTCTACAAAGTAGAAGAATCAATCCAAAATTCCTATGGAATAATAATAGGCTCCAAATAGCAAAACCAATCCTTACCTGGAAGAATATCAATACCAAACTTCAAACTCTATTACAAAGTCATAATAATCAAAAGAGTTTGGTATTGGCATAAGAACAGGCCTGAGGACCACTGGAATAGAATTGAAGACCTAGAAATGAACCCACAGATCTATAGCCATTTAATCTTTGATAAGGAGCCAAAAACAGGATGGAAGAAAGATGAGGCTGACAGAATTGACTATACATGTGCAGAAAACCAAAGGCAGATCCTTATATATTATCCCACACCAGAATAAATTCAAAATGGATAAAAGATCTGAGTGTAAGAAAAGATACCTTGATAATATTACAGGAAGGGACAGGGGAAACACTAGGGCTCCTCAGCACAGGTTGATAAACACATGTCAGAGAAAGACTGTCTAAATGAGATTGCATCAAACTGAAAAGTTTCTGCATGGCAAAGGACATAGTTAGCAAGATAAATAGAAAGCCTACAGAATGGGAAAAGATCTTTGCTAGCTATGCATCAGACAAGGGCCTCATATCTAAATATACTTAGGGATAAAATAACTAAGCCCCCCCAAAAAAAATCCTTAAAGAAACAACCCCATCAATAAGTAGGCTAAAGGCTTAAACAGAGACTTCTCCAAAGAAGAAATAAGAATAGCTAATAGACACATGAATAAATGTTCAACATTTTTTGAACAAAAAAAAAAAGAAATGTAAATCAAACAACATTGAGATTCCAACTCACCCCTAGTTAGAATAGTAATTATCAAGAAAACAAATAATAACAGATGCTGGCAGGGATGTGGCCATAAGAGAACACTGCTATGCTGTTGGTGGGAGTATAAATGAGTTCAACCACTCTGGAAAGCAGAAGTATGGAGGTTCACTCCTGTGATCACAAACCAGCCCTCACTAATGTTACCAGAACAACCATGTTCACTACAACATTATTTATCATAGGTAAGATATGGAATCAATTAAGATGTTCCTCAGTGGATGTGAGGTACATAAACACAATGGAATTCTATGCTTGCATCAGAAAGAATGATAATTGTACCATTTATAAAACAATGGTAAGACTTGGAAAAATTATATTAATAAAGTAAGCCAGACCCAAAGAAACATAGGTTTCATAGTTTCCCTCATTTGTAATGACTAGAATATGTTTATAAATCTACAAGTAAACTTGGACTTGATCAATTAAACAGCACTCTAAGCATTCACACACTGAGAACAAAGGAGGATATTCTTAGGAGAGATTCACAATGGCTCAATAGCTATGTGCATATGACCATATTAAATGATGCTTCCTGAAATGAACTCCAAGAAATATAAAAAAGAAGTTCATATAGTATACTGTTTACAGTTATTTCTTTTTTCTTTCTGTTTTCTCCTTTGGTTTTTTCCCTGTTGTCACTTTTTTTTATTTCTGTACCCTTATCTTGTATATTAGTTTATCTGGTTTGGGGAAAGAAAGGGGAATAGCAGAAATTGTGGGACAAAAGGTGAACCAATGCAGCAGTGATAGTCACTAGACATTATGTTGTAAATGAACTTTACATCTTGGTGGGGAAGGGGTCAGGAGAGGGAAAAGTGGGAGAAAATGAGGGAGGAGGTAACACTGTTCAAAAGAACTGTACTCATTACCTGACTTACATAACTGTAACCCCTGTGTATATCACCTTTACAATAAAATTTAAATTAAGAAAAAGGTACAATGAAGCCATGTGTGCATTGGCACTCCATTCATCCTGATATGATGTTTATGACTGACTCAGCTAGTTTTGAATGATGAAAAAATATTTTTCCCATTTTCCTTTTTGTGCTATTCTGTGGGAATTTCACAGAAACCTCTGTACTTTTGAACATAGTATACATTATTGCCTTCTCAAATAAAAACATACAATTGTTGGCGGATTGATTCTGACCTAATAAAAGTTTAACTAGGTCAATGACTTCTCAGACAAGTTCTTAATGACCATCTTATTTTTAAAATTTTCTTTTCAAATAAATTGTTTTGTACATAAACATGTTCAATATGATAATATAATACAGATAGATAGTCCTATGTGTATTTTAGATAAAGTTGCATTTTTATTTGCATGATTTGTATTTTATAAATTTTATCTTATTGTAAAACTGCTGTAAAGAGGGGTTACAGTTACATAAATAAGACCATGAGTACATAACTTGTCGAGCATTGTTACCCCTTCCCTTGTTGTTCTCCCCTTAGGGGCCATCTTAGAGTAAAATTAAAGAGCCTGAAAAAAGAGAAAGGTGAGGAATTTCTCAAAATGGAAAAGAACCACCTTTAAATTTGAGGGTCCTTTAAGCGGTCATGTGAGGAAGTGTTTTGAAAACAGCAAATGTGTTACTATTGTCATTATCAATTTCATGGATATAAATGTTGATATGTATTTACTGAGTTCCTACTGGTAATTCGTTCTGATAATGTATGGAATTAGAGAATTTTCCTAATGAATTAAAGTATAAAACTCTTCCATCCTTAAGGTATCAGTTCCTCCCTTTTTTTTTCCTTTCTTTTTTTTTTTTTGTCTGTTGTGGACCTTGAACTCAGAGCATGGACACTCTTTCTGAGCTCATTTGCTCAAGGCTGGCACTCTATCACTTTGAGCCATAGAACCACTTCTGGTTTTCTAGTTTTCAGACCTTCCTGGGCTGTCTTTGAACCATGATCATCAGATCTCAGCCTCCTGAGAAACTGGAATTACAGTGTCCAGTTAGTTATCAGTTGCTTTTAGATTATTTTTACTAATCAAAAAATAAAAATACAAACCTTTGTACTGCAGTTTCCACAGCTGTTTTATAGAACATGTTCTTTGTTGGTTATCTAGGGTTCATGCAAGATTGTATTTACATTTTTAACAACATATATAAGTTTTACAGATATACAAACACATATACATAATGTTACGTTTTGTACTCTTCAAAGTAGAAACTTTATCTTTTCCATCAGTACAACTGTGTATCTTACCATAGTATATTATGTATGTAATGTATATAGCACAAAATGTATATTAATAACATAGATTGATAAACACATAGATGTATGAACCTAATATTAAAAATTCAAATTCCTAAAGACTTTGCCACACAGATAGAAAATCACATTTCCTGGTACCTATTTCAATAGGCTCTGAAGGGCAGACTAGGCCTCATTCTCTAGGGTGACCAGCCATCTGTTTTGTCTTTCTCAACCTCCTTCCAGGCAATCCACAAGCCTCCCCAGAGGTCCACAACTAAAATTCTCTCCCTTCTTTATTGTTCACACATCAAAATAACAATAATAACACATTCTCACATTTCGTACAGCACTTTGGGCTTACAAAACACTTTCACATATTTAGATGTGAAATATCTCCATTTACTCATACTAGTCATACAAAATAAGGGCAAGGAAACTAAATCCTAATATTGAAGAAAGTCTGAACCTTGCTAGTTCAGTGACGGAGCCCAAATCAGAGACCAAATCTTTCAAGAACAAATTCAGTGTTGCTCCATCTTCTATACTGCAGCTCTCTTCAGCATTAGCAGAGTTAAAAGACTGGATTCTAAGCACTAGCACCACTGCTACATCCACATTCCTTATTTTCTTCTAATTACCACACTTGCTGTCAACACTGCATATTTCAGGAAAGTGACAATTCAACTTCTCTCTCCCACACTTTTGAAAGCTTCCGTTCCAGGAAGACAGCAGATTTTAAGAAAACTATGGGAAGAACTATTGGCAGCCAGCCATCTCGTAACTGGGTAAATGCAAAGATAGAAGAGGTAAGATGGACTGAAAAATGCACTGTGTAGAAGACTTAACTGTTCCTCTGTATGCCAACAAAGTTGACATCTTTGGGAGTTAACTGGAATATCACCCCACTAATAAGATATGGGAAAAAACGCCTTTGAATAAAGAGAATTCTCCAGGCAGTTAAAAATGTTATCAGAAAAACTGAAATTGAGCAGGAAGCATGAAAGCCTCACAACCATTCTTGCTGCTTAACTGGCGGGAGCTGCTCCATTAGCTCAGCTAATTGAACACTCTGTTATCTCACTTGAATTGTCACTGCAGAACA
This sequence comes from Dipodomys merriami, assembly GCF_024711535.1. Classification (NCBI taxonomy): domain Eukaryota; kingdom Metazoa; phylum Chordata; class Mammalia; order Rodentia; family Heteromyidae; genus Dipodomys; species Dipodomys merriami. Next base: position 30,141,899 of record NW_027203048.1, read on the forward strand.
AAAAGGAGCTGTATTTTCACTCCCAGAAACAGGACCTGAACTGGTGAAGAGAGGCAAGGGATAGGATATATGCTGATACTTTATGTTGACATTAGATCTCTGACTAGAATTAGCTGTGCATAGATATAAATACCCTTCTAGACACATCCAGCCATAAGTAATCCATATTATAATTGGCAACACTGGCCAAGAAGAAGTTAACAGTAGGAAAAAAGGAAAGTTTGCCAATACTGAGGAAAAATAAAATCTGTGTGGTGCTTATTTAATTATAGAAGCATATAAAAACATAAAGCATATAAGATCAACAGCCATATTGTACTTAAACATGAGTGATGTAAAAGCAGAAGAAATGAAATTCTCTTTTCCTTTTTATATATGTGTTCTAGAACTTTGTAGTCTTAATTATTCCAACTGAGTTTTAACGTCTGGAAGTATGGCTCAGAAGTAGAGACTTTGTCTGCCATGCACAATGCCCTGATTCATATACAGACAGACAGACAGACAGACAGACAGACAGACACACACACACACACACACACACACACACACACACTGGGAAGAAGGGAGAGAGGGAGGGATGGAAGTTGAGAGCAGGGTAGATAGAAGAAATAAATTAAAATTATAGATACAAAAATACCTTGAGTTTCATGATATAAAACTACCTGGGCTGGTAACTTGGTTAACTAATTTTTTAAGTACAAACCCAAATCTAGGTTTTATGACGTATATTGGAATATATTTCAGCCAACAGTCTTTAAAATGGAAAATAGCAACATGGAGCCATGTCACTTGAGGGGGTGGGTGAGGTTGCGTAAGATGGGGGTGAACAATGAAAGGGGTGGCATTATTCGAAACACATTGTACTTACTAACTGATTTGTGGAATTGAAACCCCTTTGCACAACTATTTCAAAATTTAAAAAACAAAGTTGTTTATACTATGAAATAAAATAATTTCTTCAGTCAAAACAGAATAGAAACTAAAACAACTAATACCGACTTAAAATTAAGCGTATGAAACTGAAGGGGTTGTATCCCAACCTATCAGATTTTCTACACAGGAAATAAGGTCCTAAAAGATGACACTGCACATATAAAATGGAAGGTTAACTGAGCCAGGCGCTGGTGGCTCATGCCTATAATCCTAGCTACTCAGGAGGCTGAGATTTATGGATTGTGATTCAATGCCAGCCCTGGTAGGAAAGTCTATGAGACTCTTATCTCCAATTAACCAGATGAAAACTGGAAGTGGCACTGTGGCTCAAAGTGGTAGAGCTCTAGCCTTGAGCAAAAGACCTCAGGGATAGTGCCCAGGCCTGAAGCTCAAGCCCTACAATTGACAAAAACAACAACAAAAGGTTAACTGAATGGTGATTTCCCAAATGAGTGTGAAAACACTAGGACCAAGTAGAAAAATAGGCTAATTTTATTGAAGAAACAGCAGGAAAATGTTGAGAACCTCAAGCAAACAATGAAGTAATTCTTTTAAATTATTCTTAATATGAATAGTTTCTTTTTAGTTTATGATTGATAGGGAGAACAACATAACTTGAAATACTTTAAATACTTGAAAAAGTAGTAGTAAAAATCAACCCATCAACCTTGGTACAGGTTTCCAGGGTAAAATTTTATGAAAATCTTGTAAGGATATTCCTGGTATTTGTTTTCTTAATTCTGTTCATAGAAATCTATGCAAAGGAAATATTGTGAGTGGTGGATAAATAGTTCTATGCCAGAAGAGTTAATAAAATATAATGTAAAATAGCAAAAATATAAGAAATGGTTATTTTTTTTTTTATTTTTTATTTTTTTTTTTTTTTGTCGGTCGTGGGGCTTGAACTCTGGGCCTGGGAGCTGTCCCTCAGCTCTTCAGCTCAAGGCGAGCGCTCTACCACTTGAGCTACAGCGCCACTTCCGGTTTTCTGGTGGTTTATTGGAGATAGGAGTCTCACGGTCTCTCCTGCCCGGGCTGGCTTTGAACCGCGATCCTCAGATCTCAGCCTCCTGAGTAGCTAGGATTACAGGCGTGAGCCACCAGCGCCCAGCTATGAAATGGTTATTTTTAATAGTTCAGTTGAAAAAATTTCAACTGCATTTAATGCAAGTAGAGAAAATGTATACACTATACAAATAACTATGTAAGATGTCAGTCTAAAATGTGATGAATAGCTCCATTTAAAAATTATTATTTTTGTATACATTTTTATTGTAAAGATACTGTAGAGAGGGTTACAGTTACATAAGTAAGGTAATAAGTACATTTCCTATCGAGCATTGTTACGTCCTCTTTGTTTTCCCCTACCATCCCTTCCCTCCTCACCTCCCCAACTCCTCACTACCCCCCCAAGTTGTAAAGTTAGTTTTCAACATAGTGTCTTGTACATCTCATTGTTACAATGGGTCAACCTGTATCCTTATTTTAGCATTTTGTTATTTCTCTTCCCCTCCCCAAATTAGAAAAAATATAGATATAAGATTCAGGGCACTGGAATCAAATACAGTGAAAATGGGTTATATCATGGAGGAAGAACATTCAAAAGAAATAAAAAATAATATGGTACATTATAAATACATTAAAAACAACAGCAAGAAAAACACCCATGCTCCTGGATTGAAAGGATCAACATCGTGAAAATGACAATACTTCCTAAGGCTATCTACAAATTCAATGCAATACCTATCAATATTCCAACCTCATTCTTCAAGGAAATAGAAGAGGCAATCCAAAAATTCATATAGAACAATAAAAGACCCCAAATAGCAAAAACGACCCTTAACAGAAAGAACAGTGCTGGAGGATTATTGATACCAAATTTCAAACTCTACTACAAAGCCATAGTAATCAAAACAGCTTGGTACTGGTACAAGAACAGACCACAGGACCAATGGAATAGAAATGAAAACCCAGAAATGAACCTACAGAACTATAGCCATCTAATCGTCGATAAGGGAGCTAAAAAAATAGAATGGAAGAAAGACAGACTCTTCAGTAAAAGGTGCTGGAAAAATTGGTTACTATTGTAGAAAACTAAAGCTAGATACTTATATATCACCTTGCACCAGAATCAACTCCAAATGGATCAAAGACCTCGAAGTCAAAGCAGACACTCTGAAAACATTACAGAATGGAATAGAAGAAACCCTAGGTCTCCTTGGCACAGGCCAAAATTTTCTTAATAGAGACCCAGAAACACAACAAATCAAAGAAAGGTTGGACAAATAGGATTGTATGAAATTGCAGAGCTTCTGCATGGCAAAGGACATAGCTAGCAAAATCAATAGAAAGCCCACGGATTGGAGAAGGTCTTCACTAGCCATACAATGGACAAGGGTCTCATATCTAAAATATACGTGGAACTCAAAAACTTAAATCCCCCAATAACAAATCTTCAAAGAAACAACTGCCCAATAAATAAGTGGGCTAAAGACTTAAAGAGAAACTTCTCTGAAGAAGAAAGAAGGATGGCCAATAGACACATGAAGAAATGCTCAACCTCCCTAGCCATAAAAGAAATGCAAATCAAAACAACATTGAGATACCACCTCACCCCAGTTAGAATGGCTATAATCAAGAACACTAATAACAACAGATGCTGGAGGGGATGTGGACAGAAGGGAACCTCACTGCATTGTTGGTGGGAGTGTAAACTTGTTCAACCACTTTGGAAAGCAGTATGGAGGTTCCTCAAAAGACTCCATATAGAGCTCCCCTATCACCCAGCAATCCCACTTTTGAGCATTTACCCAAATGATCACAAACAAGAACACACTAAAGCTACCAGCACAACTATGTTTATTGCAGCCTTATTTACCATAGCTAAGATATGGAACAAACCCTGATGCCCCTCAGTAGATGAATGGATCAAGAAAATGTGTATACACAATGGAATTCTATGCCTCCATCAGAAAGAATGATATTGCCCCATTTGTTAGGAAATGGAAAGACTTGGAAAAAATTATATTAAGTGAAGTAAGCCAGCCGCAAAGAAACATAGGTCCCATGGTTTCTCTTATTTGCAATAACTAGTATATGTCTGAGTCAAGCAAAAAAGGTCAGATAAGTTGATGTTAGGGGAGTGAATCTTAAGATATATATTCAAATGTTTTTTTCTTTCATGTGATTGTTTCTAACACATTTATAAGATTATTTCTTTGTTGCTTTTTATATCCCTCCCCCCCATGGTATAACCCCTGCTTTCATTGTATTTGATTTTGGTATAATTTATGGAGGGAAAGGGAAAAACAAATCGTTTAAATAGGGATACAGGTGGACCCATTGCAACAATGAGAAGTACAAGTCATTATGTCGAAAATGAACTTTACAACTTTGATGGGGGGGGGTGGTTAGGGAGGGTTGGTGGAGGATGGGATGGTAAGGGGAAACAAAGGAGGAGGCTACAATGCTTGATAAAAAATGTACTCCTTGTCTTGCCCGTGTAATTGTAACCCCTCTGTACAGTATTTTCACAATTAAAAAAAAAAAACACCAAGAAAGATAAAACCACTATGTCCCTATCTTGGAGTTCTTTTTGCTTAGCATCATCTTATATGGTCATATGTACATAGCTTCTGACTTTTTCTGCTTGTCCTAGACATATACTAGTTATTGCAAATAAGGGAAACCATAGGACCTATGTAGTGAGAAAATGGAAAGACTTGGAAAAAATTATATTAAGTGAAGTACAAATTACTTTTTAACTTAAAGCAGAATATTATGAATGTCTTAATATACTTGTAAAGTATAACAAGAACTAGAAAATCCCTCTACTATCCATTGTTAAGAAAAGTAAACTACAAGAGATCATTAATAGGTTAATGTTTGGTTATAAGATCAAGTTAGAAGAACTTCTGTAATACGAAGGGGTGATTCATAATTCTTCTTATTACATTATATTTTGTAAGTTTTTTTGAGTCAAGTTGTATTACTGTTTACTTTTCCTGTTCAAGTCTTGGGGCTTGAACTCAGGTCCTAGACACTGTCCCTAAGCTTTATTGTTCAGGGCTGGTACTCTATCACTTGAGCCACAGCTCTACTTTTCCAGCTCTTTTGATAGTTAATTGGAGATAAGAGTCTCACTGACTTTCCTGCCTGGGCTGGCTTCAAATCACAATCCTCAGAACTTAACCTCCTGAATAGCTAAGATTATAGGCTTGAGCCACCCACCATAAAGTGTATTACTTTTAAAATGGAAAAATCAAGGACATATAAAATGTGTCTGAAGAAAGCTTAGTAAGAACACAAAGTGCTCTTCCTATTTTAACCAGTGTTATATATGAAGTATATTTGTTGTGTGGGGAGGGCCTGTATATGGATGTGATTATTAAAATATAATAAAATGCCAATACATTTGCATATAATAACTTAATTTTTAATTTTCTCTAAAGTCACAATTCTGCTGCTCAGGAGAAGAAGAATTTACTTTGTTCATGGTTTCAGAGGTTTCAATCCATCATATCAAGGAGATAAGAAAGAATAGTGAACAGGAAATAGAGATGAGAAACACAAAGAAGGTGCCAGGACTAGATAAAACTCATACCAATATGCCCCAGAGACCTACTACCTTAAACCAGACCCCCATCTTCCATAATGTTACAACTTCTTAGTTGTGGATTCAAATTTTGAATTGACTTGTTTGAATCATAGTCCTCCTGATCTAATTCTCTGATTTAATTGTATCATCACAGACACATACAGAAGTATGCTTTACTAATCTCCTAGGTGTTGCTCAATCCAGTTAAATTGACAATCAGGATTAACCATCACAAGGCCATCTCTTATCAATTGGGCACAAAAACATCTCCATAAATCATAAATGACGAACTATTAAGATGAAACGCCCTTAAACAAGTAGCATGCCTTTAATAAAAATGAAATGCTAGGAAAAGGAAACGTTTCTACCTGAAGTAGAGCAGAAGGAGGAAGGGTAAACAGATAGGCAAAGGATTATACTGTCAGAATATCTTATGAATAGATGAAAATGGAACAAACAAGTTTTCTGAGAAAGATTTTTGAAGGGCAGACAGAGTATAAGAGGGAATGATGCAGGTGGTAAGTCTGATTGAGTATGTTGTATATACATGGACATCTCAAAATGAGCCCTTCTTCCTTGTACAACTAGTTGATACTAATAAAATGTGGAATACCATGCAGAACATAGCTTGATGAATTTCAACATAGATATACACAGAGGAATCCTTCACCAAAATGTAGGTCATCAATATAATACATTTGTTATTTCCAAAAGTTTTCTCCCATTCACGTATAATAATGATGATGATAATTATGAGAAGAGAACACAACAACAATTCTTTTCTTTCTTTGTTTCTTTGTTTCTTTCTTTCTTTTTTTTCTAGTCCTGGGTCTGGAACTCAGGGCCTTGGCACTGTCCCTGAACTTCTTGAGTCACAGCGCCAATTCTGGCTTTTTCTGTGTATGTGGTACTGAGGAATCGAACCCAGGGCTTCCTGCATGCTAGGCAAGCACTCTACCACTGAACCACCTTCTCAGCCCACAACAACAATTCTTTTAGCAAAATTTTAAGTTCACAATACAGCAATGTGTACAGGCATTTGTGCTAGGATTTATTTGCCTCACATAACTGAACATTTGTTCCCTTTGACTGCTACCTCCAAATCTCTCATTTACTCAGCCTAACAACCATCCTCCCTCTTCCTGCATCTATAAATTTGACTGTTGAGTCATTGTGAGTGAGGGAACAGAAGACACTGTACAAAAGGAAATGTACTCATTACCTGACTCATGTAATTGTAATCACTCTGTACCTCACCTTTATAAAAACCATATAGTATATTCATTAAAGAAAATAAATCTTATATAAATGGTATCATGGAATATATTTCATTGTGTGTCTGGTTTGTTTCCCTTTTTCCTCCATGTTTTCCTATATTATTGCAAATGGAAAAGTTGCTTCTTTTAAGACTGAATACACACATGAGCAAATATACACACACACACACACACACATGCTACCTTTCCTTTGTTTATTCAACCTTTATTTTACAATATTCCACAAGGGAATATCTTCCTGTGGATCCTGCAATATCATCCCCCAATAGTATGTTCAGATAAATAGAACCACTTCACATGCAGACTTTTTAAATGCTCCAATTCTAATCAAACATTCACCTTATGCAAAGGCATGCCCCTAGTCCTAGCTAATGGGGAAGCTGAAATCAGGGAGAGTACTATTCAAGGTCAGGCTGGGTTTATACCCCTTCTCAATCAATAACTGGTACAATGGCATGTGCCTGTCATCCTAGCTCAGTGAGAGGTGAAGATTTAGGAGGATTATGGTTTCAACCCAATCCAGGAAGACAAGCCCATGAGATTTCATTTCAACAGAAAGAAACTGAAAAAGTGGCAGATGCCTGAACTGCCTCACAGTGCAAGCATACATCTGGATGGAGAGTTACAGCCAATCTCAAAAATATACAGTTCAAATCAGGGCTGGAGGTATGGCTTAGTAGTAGAGGACCTGACTAGTAAGCATGAAGCTCTGAGAAAGTTTTGGCTCAATTTCATCAATCAACCTATCTCTATAGCCTGTTATTATAATTGTAACCCCTTTTTGTATATCATCAATATATTTGGACATTATACTTCATTAGAGTCCAGTGCCAAAAAGCTCTAAGATAGGCTTTTCTTTTACCTCCTCTTTTATCCACACATGAGCATATATGTGATCTTGGGTACCAGCTGAAGTTCAAACCAATAGATCCTAGTCCCTTCATCAATTTTTGTCCTCCATAATTTTCCAGAAAAACATCCCTGGTATATGAATTCTGGTTATTGTCATGTTTGCATTATAACTTTTTATGATACTATAAACAAGGGTAATTATGAATTTCTTAGAGGTCCTTCAATTTTGTGGACAAAGAATGGTCTCTTTCTGCCCATCAATACTTCAATGATTTCTAATAACCAAAACTGTTACCTAAATGATTATGGCTTATTACAGTAAGCGACAGGATGACATCGGTAACAGAAAAAGAAACATAGAATTAATTCTAGAAGACAATAGGTGCAAGTTTCCAGACATCCTCTCCCAATACAGTCTCATGGAACCATTTGATTGTCTCAACAATGATGCATCACAACAAAGCAAAAGTGTTTCCCAATGGTAAAGCCCAAACAAATGAGCCTTGGCATCTAGGGTTTTTATTAAAGCCCTTCAGAGTTTGTACAAATGGCTTTTAGATACTCAGTGCAGAGCTTCAGATATTCACTGCTGGGCACTGCTATCATGCACCTATAATCATAGCTTCTCAGGATGCTGAGTAAAGAACCATGATTTGAAACTAGCCTGAGCAGTCTCTGAGAGTTTTATTTCCAACTAATCAGCAATAAGCTGGAAATGGACCTGGGACTCAAGCAATAAAGCACCAGCCTGAGTACAAAATCTAAAGCACTCACACCCTAAATTCAAGCCCCATTAAAAAAAGCAAAAGTGGGGCTGGGAAGGTGGCTCAGTGGTAGAGTGTTTGCCTTGCATGCATGAGTCCCTGGGTTCGATTCCTCAGCACCACATAAGCAGAAAAACCCAGAAATGGCACCGTGGCTCAAGTGGTAGAGTGCTTGCCTTGAGCTGAAGAGCTGAGGGACAGCACCCAGGCCCAGAGTTCAGGCCCCACGATGGACAAACAAAAAAGAAGAAGCAAGAAAGTTATTTACTATAAATCATACTAATATCATAAATTCTCTGATCAAACAAGTAGCAAGTGGCCCAAAGCCATACATTTCTTATCATGCAGAATATCCTAAGGGTTCATTGTTTATTTGCACATGATGGCCAAAAGCTAGATCCAAAGATAGTCTTTCTTTATGAATGTTGAGGGTTTTAGCACCATGAATCTGCTTTCCTCTTCCATAAACTCAGTATTGAAAACAGGATACATAACTGTAAAAGTAGAAATCTGACATTTTAATACAGATGCATAGGTACAGATGAATAGAAAACTAAACCCAGAAATATACAAACCCACACTATATAATGACCAAATTAAATACCTTGCCTATGAAAAAATAATTTTAAAATTAATGTATGCTTAAAATAGAAAAAAATCACATGAGCATCTCCATCTATGGAGAAAAATCACTAAATAAACTTTGAAAGGTATTCTTCCACAATTTATATCAATCCATAAATGCAAAAAAAACTATAGCAGACATAATTTTTAATGGTGATATTTTAAATATTTTAGATCATTTTCTGTTAGGGTGGCAATTAGATATTTTCTGGCTTTTTGGTTCAACACTTTAGTAAATGTTATAATAAAAAGCAGAATAACTGTGCTGAAACATAAAACCCAAAAGACTATCAGTTTTTAAGCTTTGATGCATATAAAGTATTATAATATGTAAGTTCAAATTTAAGTTTACATTAACACAGTGAACAAACAATGTAACTTAGGAAAAGATCAAGTAGCTGGGCGCCAGTGGGTCATGCCTATAATCCTAGCTACTCAGGAGACTGAGATCTGAGGATCACAGTTCAAAGCCAGCCCAGGCAGAAAAGTCTGTGAGACTCTTATCTCCAATAAACCACCAGAAAACAGGAAGTGGCACTGTGGCTCAAGTGGTAGAGAGCTAGCCTTGAGCTAAGAGCAAAGACAATACAAGTAAAGTTTTAAGCAATATTTAAAAGATTACAAAATAGGTAGAAAAGAGTTAAAAGCCAAATTTAAAATATTATAGATTTCTATTTTATAATTACTAAGTAGATTGCATATCAATTTATCATCAAAAATGAAAAAATGTACCTATATGGACTTACCACACTGTACGCCTTGAACTTACATAATCTTATAAATTTTATGTTTTCAAGTACATAAAACTAAAAATAGAGAATTATAAAAATGAATGATAGTATATAACTACATACATAACTACAATTGAAAACATAACTACTTCTGGTTAGAAAAAGGAGGGATATCAAGGCACTGATAATGCTCAAGCTCTCAAACTGAGAATTTTTATGCTGGTTTTAGTTATATGTCAACTTATTTTAATCTACATATCAATAAGATGTAGATAGGCTTATATGTAAGCTTAAATATAATAAAAGTAATAAGCATATATGTTATATAATATATATTTATATATAAAGTGTATAAAAAGCACATATATGTTTCATATATGTTTCCTGTCTGCCTTCCATTTTCATTTGGATACAGTGGAAGTTATTCCAAATTTCCACATTTCACAAATTTACAACATGAACTTGATGTGTTATTTTACCTTTTGTGAGTGGCATCCTCATTACACAGCCTTGGTAGCTCCTCGTTGGGAGTTTAGCAGTGTTAGCTTCACATTCGCAATATTTAACAATGAAAATGAAGAATTCGTGAACTTGAAGGGGCAGATCTTTCCAATGTGGCCATCTGAAAAAAGAAAGTTGTATGGCATCATTTTTACTATATTTTCTCTATTAAAATAGCCTATTTTTCATTTTTGTTTCACCCACTTTGAGGGCATTTTTGACACTAAATAATTTCAGTGTTTCTTAAATAGAAAGCTATCAGCTCAATACATGGCATAAAGTTGTTTTGCTTTCTTTCTTCTCTCTGACCCTTAAAAGCTTTGCAGTTGTGAATCTGTTTTCAGAAAATGATTGAATACTCATAAGGGGCTTCTGCTGCCATTGGTTGTATTTAGACCAATCTGGGATGTCTTATATTTTGGCTGATGAAAACATAGCTTCAGAATCCTTTCTGTATTTTTGTTTAATATTTTTCTTTTTTGTTGTTTTTTTTTCTCTCCAAACAGTACCATCCAAGCTTTCATCTATCTAGTAAGGTATTCAGGCCAAGGATAAATAAATACATTGTCTGACAGTGATAAAATAAAAATTGTTTTAAAAGAAAATAACCAGAGGTTTCTGTCTTGATGAAACATGAAGAAAATAAAGATCAATAGTAAGCACTTTTATCTAGTAGCTGTTTAACGTCAACATGTGTTTTTTAAAAAATAAAGTTGTCATATATTTTGTGACAAAATTAGATCATTTTACATATAAAACATATTCTTTGTACTTGACACTGTGTCGTATTTTTTTCTGTGCTACCTCCAAAAAAAATCAAGTCTAGTTAAGTCATAGAATATATTTTTTATTATTCTTTTCTGGAGAGACAGATGACAAAGTCCTTCTACTTCTTCAAAGTCCTTCTACTTTTTCATTCTTCCCATTAGCAGGTTAGTAATCATCTCAATTTGGAACTTATTAATTTTGGGCACATTTTCAAATTTGAAATTTTCATTGTGTTATTAAGGGAACTACAGATGAACACAGTTATTGAGATATAGGTTACATTCAAACATATCTAAGGCATACAAATGTTCATCACATGAAGTCATATAGCATGCTAAAATTCAGTTTATTAAATACTTCTCTGAAATTTAAAAACATGTGATAGTGTTTACACATGTTTACACTGTTTAGGATGAAATACAAATGACTATCACAATGTAATTCCGCAATCTCTATACATGAAAGGTTTGAGAAAAAGGCTGATATGATAGGTGGAATAATGGTCTTCCCAAACTAACTACATAATAGTGATCATCTTATAGATTTAATCATATCATAAAATCATATCACTAAAAAATCATCAAAAATCAGATCATAAAAGTAGAACCATTTATGTGGTTGTTCTTTTAAAAAATATGAACAACATATTTCCCCAAAACAGACATCCAACATGTACCATTACTTCCCAGATTTTTCTTCAATATAACATAACATAGGAAATACATGAATAAGCTTTCTTCCAGAAAAATAAAAACCAACGAATGTCTTGCTTATCCTTTCATATTTAACACCTTGTCAGATTTTTTTCCTTGTTAAATGATAGTTCATGACTTGCAGAAAGGCAAGAAATAACTTCAAAATCTTTTCTAAAAAAACAAAAATCATTCTCTTCTCAATACCATAAAAATTTGCTGACAAAAAAAATTGCAGGCTTGGAATAAAAAGGTGAGTTCAAATGTGATTTAATTAAGGATATTGAATTTGGAAAATTATCCGGATAAGCTCAACTAATCAGAAAGATTCATATTAGTGAAAGCAAGCAGAAGCAAAGCCAAAGGAAAGATACTCACTTTAAAAAGAAGCAGAGGTAAAACATAGGAAAAAAGAGATCCAGGATGCAGAATTATCTCTTCCAAACAATGATCACATCAAAACAAAACTTCAAAATGTTAAGATATATTATACTTGCAAGTTTTATGGTTATGGAGGTTGTATTCTGGTGACATTTCATATTCTTATCAAGGTTGAGTGCCAACAAAAATAAACAATATTCAATTCTGGAAATATCAAGATTTAATAGAGGAAAGTGAAGGGAAGGAAAATCAAAATGAGAGACCTAAGGAATATTCTGTGAAAGTCGAAATAAGCTGGATGCTAGTGGCTCATGCCTGTAATCATAGCTATTCAGGATGCTGAGATCTGAGCACCATGATTTGAAGCCATCCAGGGCAAATAAACTGGAGGGACTCATTTCCAATTAACCACCAATAAATAAATAAATAAATAAATAAACAGAAGTGGCTCAACTGGTAGAGTGCTATCCTTGAGCAAAAAGGTCAGGGACAGTCACCAGACCCTGTGTTCAAGATCCAGGGCTGGGAGGCACACACACACACAAACACACACACACACACACACACACACACACACACACACACACACACACACACACACAAATTGAAATAGGTGATTTAGAAACCTAATAGCCTGAAATAATAATAGCACTTGACTATAAACCTTAATGTTGATTCTTTAAAAGTAATTTAGACACAAAAGAAAAAATGCAACTTGAAAAAATAAATATGCAACTTATAATAGTAGGAATTATAGAGGGATTAAATAATAGTTCAGGCTTGAGTAGCAAAATATCATAGACTTAGTGTCTTACAGAGCAGAAATATATCACATTTCTGGACAGTGGGAGTTCAGGATTAGGGTACCAACAAGTTGAATTCTGGGGCGGAATGGTTCTTTTTCTGGTTCACTGAGAGGTACCTTCTTTCTCTGGGCTCATCCAAACATTAAGGTAAAAAACTCAAAACTCTTTCAATCTCTACCAATTATCTATTTTCAAAACTACTTATACATGTTTAGATATTTCTTACATCTAAGAGAGATTCATTATGAGAGATTTTCTTGCAGGGCTATGAAGACTTCAATCTGGTAACTGGATATCTAATAGTATAGTTTCAATTAAAAAGCTAGCAAACTTCAAACCAATCTTTTAGTTAAAGATCAAAAACAATAAATCGTTCTAGTTCATGCAATCGGGGAAAAAATCCCTTTTGCTCAAACTTTTTGTTCTATTCAGGTTTTCAATTATTGGATGAGATGCATCCACATGAAACAAGACACCTATCTTTAGAAGTCTTCTAATTCAAATACTAATACCGAGATATTACTAAATGTGTGCACTTCTTATGGCTCATTAAAGTGATATATAAAGACAAAAAGAGAAATGAAATACTAAGAGAGCTAATAACCAATTTGATATCACCAGTGACCAAATTTTACAAATACTGTGAGATAATTCAAGGGAAAAAAAGAGTAAGATATATGAGAAATAAAAAAGCTTGGTACAATATCCTCCAAGAGTGTTGAGGAGATAGAACTATCAGTGACAGCCAGAGTTGAACTAAAGTCATCCAGGGTACGTAAGAATTTAGGCTTCTAGTCCTCTAGCATCTGACAGGGATTACCAATGTGTGAATCCAACAAGTAGTCAGAGAGTAAAGGACCTCATTGTGAAGACAGAACAGTTCATTCTCTGGGGTACAACTGGCTCTTCAACTACATAGGTTTATTATTACCTTTTCCCTCGATTTCAGCAGATCATATCACATTTCCACATAGCAAAAGTACTAAAAAGTATGTACAATTAACTTTTTGAAGATACGGTGGCATAATCCCAACGTTAAACAAAAGAAAAAAAAGGAAAAGAAAAAAATGTGGTGACTCTCCCTTAAAATACACTTTTAAAGTACAAGCAAATCAAAATTAACACTTTATTTTAGAAAAAAATAAACTCTTTGGTTATTCACGCGAGCATGGTAATATTGATCCTACTTACAAGAAACTGAAAAAAAGTTTTAGTAATAAAATTTCTACTGTCACAGAAATTACACTGCTAAGTACATTTAAAAAAAAACTATACAGGTGTTTTCATATGTACATTAAGGTTCCTTAAAGAAAAGTAAGTAGTGCTTTCTAGAAGATTCCTTAGAATAACTGAAAAGGCTTGTCCATAGGACTATACTTTGTAAAACCTGAGAGAGAACAATGAAACAAAACCTAACACCATCATGGTACTCCTGCCAACCATTGTAGTGTCTCTGATTTGAAAGTAAAGAAAGCCTCCTGGACATTCAGTTCCTGCAACCACCAAGTGGGTAAGAGCTTACCCATCCTCTATGCTCTCTACATTCCTGACATAACATCATGAAGAATGATAAAGTCCCTTCTCTTAAGCCACTAGATCAGCATAGTTTATTCATCTAAGCAAAGGTAGATCAAGGGTTATAGGATTGGCTTCAGTGAAAGAAAACAAGGTCCACACTGAGAAAAAGGCGGAAGAGAGGAAAAGGAGGAGGAGGGAGGGCAGAGAAAGAAGTACTTACATGAAAGACTCCATGGCCTTTGTATGTCCCTTATATTCTACCCTTCTTCACCCTCTGTCTTCAGATCTCTCTGAGCATGAACCCTGGCTCTTCTCTGGACTTTCTACATATTAAAGTCAATGAATGTGGTTTTTGTTTAAATTAGGTCAAGAATGGAATTCCACAATAAAGAATGCTGATTAAGAAAACCTGCTTCAGGTAGAAGATCTGGTCCAGCTACTGAGAGAACTTCATTCAGGGTAAATGTTTAGCCACTAAGCTTAAAATACTGATATGGATTAAAGTGCATGGCTTGGAAGGTATAGTTTTTTCGGTGTTCTGGGGGAATGAATTATATGACAAAACTGGGCCATCAAGATTTATAATTGGTGAAAGAACAACTACAAAAGGAATGAAAAGGATGCTTAATATTATTTCTCCTACAGTTAAACATTAATGGCAATGGATAAAAGTCACATCACCAGTCATTACCACTTGCATGTTTGTTCTTTTTTTATGGACATTATCATTCTTATATACATTTTTCAAAAATGAGATTTACGTTTGAAATATGGAAGGAGTTTGTTGGATTTTTTTTTTTTTGCAATCTTATCTTGACCTAAGACGACTAGCCAGTGTTCCTTTCATGGATAAAAAAAGAATAAAGAAGTCTAGCTGAAAAAATAAAGAAGTCTTTGAACTCTACCCTCTTCATTACTTCTGTTTTATAAAATTCTGTCCTTCCACAAATCTGAGGGAAAAACAATCCATTGGATGTAATATTGTGAAAATAACTTTGTATTCTGTTACCCAGAAAAAAAATCAATAAACAAGCTTTCAACAAGGTCGACTATGAAAGATACAAAAGTACTAGAAGTGATCACCTTATTGCTCAGTCACCTTGAAGTTATCCATATGTCAAGCCAATGGCCAACAAAAACTGTGGCAGTACATAGAGAACATGATCAAACTAACCAACTTAAAGATTTCCTCCTGTCATTCAACAAAGCCATCAAAATTTATATGAGCCTGTAAACTAGAGCAGATTAAGTTCTAAAAAATAATTCACTCAAAGATTTGGTAATAACTTAATTTCTATATTTCACAAGAACCTTTCTGTCAAATTTACAATGGCCCAATTACAGTAAAATAAAAAACAAAAGATGTATTTGGAGTTTCAAAATGTTACAAGTATTTTGTTCCTAATAATAAATAATCAAATTGCAAGGAGATTCTTCCAAAAATAGAAACTGATAGACATGATTATGTCTATCATATATAGCCACTATTGAGCTTGGAGTCAGTGACTCAGTTAGCTATTCAATAAGCTAAACCTCAAAGATAGCATGAGAAGAAAAGTCCTTGAGACTCTAATTTCAATTAACCAGCAAAATGCCACGCTAAGGTATGGCTAGAGTGGTAGAATGTCGTTTATGAGCAAGTAAGTCTTTGCAAGCAAGAAGCCCAATACAGAAAAAAAAATCAAATTAAAATAAAAAGGAACCAGTGACTCATACCCATAATTCTAACTACTAAGAGGCTGAGATATAAGGATCATAGTTCAAAGACAGTCCAGGCAGAAAAGTCCATGAGACTCTTATCTCCATAAACCCCCAAAAAGCTAGAAGTGGAGGTGAGGCTCAACTGGTAGAGTGCTAGCCTTGATCAGAAAAAGTTTAAAGGACAGTGCCCACGCCCTCAGTTTAAGCCCCAGTACCAGCAAAAAAAAAAAAAAAAAAGAGTAAATACAAATAAATTAGACAGTATAAAGATACATAGATATATATGAAATCACAGTCTTTGTAATTATGAACCACCCATTGTTACCTGTGGAATATCAGTCAAATTTCACTTTAGTTAGAAGACACACACACACTAAACTTAGATTTTTTTAAACTGCAGATAAGAAGACTCTACTTAAATTAATGGATTTTAATTATTCTAAGAATAAAAGTTAATATATTCCCTCTGGATCCATCCATATACACAGCATCAACACATATATACTCTTTGGAAATATAGCCAGAATCACTTGCAAATTGGCCAACAGCTTACTTAATAATATACTTTTTTTTTTTTGTCAGTCGTGGGGCCTGAACTCTGGGTCTGGGCTCTGACCCTCAGCTCTTCAGCTCAAGGCTAGCACTCTACCACTTGAGCCACAGTGCCACTTCTGGCTCTTTTTTTGCTTATGTGGTGCTGAGGAATCGAACCCAGGTCCTCATGCAAGCAAAGCAAGTGTTTTACCAATCAGCCACCTTCCCAGCCCAATAACATACTTTTGATTGTCTGACTCACTTCTCTTTTTTGCCTTTCTACCTCCATAGTATCATTTCCAAAATAAATGCTATATGAATCTTTATTTCAGTAATTTATTCTCAAGAATGTAAACTATAAACGACCAATAGTATTTTTTATTCTTCTGAATTTCAGACAAACATTGGTAGCATACATTTTGTACTTCTTACTGTACTCAATCTTTAATTGCAAAAGGTATCACAAACTTTGTAAAGTTAGAAATATCAAAAAAGTGAATAATTTCATCTTCATTTTCATACCTTCATTGAGTTGATTTCTCCAAGTTTAGTGTCTGACCTTCCATAATTTATTCTATACTCATAAAAATATAATCTTATGAAAGATTTCTTTCTTTTTAACATTAACTTTGTTTTTGTTCATAGGTAAAACTGAGTCTTGCATTGGATTTAGCTCATTTTTGTCTTGATTGTTATTGAAATTATGTCAATGTGTCCTCTGAATTACCAATTTATAACCATAGCATTGATTTATTGAATTAAAAATCTTTTTTGTGGAACATAAGTTTATTGTAATGAGATAATTTATATTTTTGGAGAGAAAATGTGTATTACTAGTATTAATGCAATTAGTTCCACTGGAAATACAACCAAGGAATACAAATTCCTTAAATATTTACTATTTGTGTCATAATCTATTTCTTTTAAAACACCTGATTTGGTTACTTTATGAAAGAACAGAAAAACATTTTTAAATTTTTAAAAATCTGTTTATATTCTCTTTAGAGACTCTTCTAGTTCATTCCTATCAATGTGTTAAAGGAAGATATTTTCCATGCAATATTTAAGTTAATAATTAATTTCTTGTTATTGAATTAGACACTAATATAATGAAAAATCTCTACGAGAAAATACTTAGACACTTGTCTCACTTTATATAAGTGAATATTAGATTCAGAAGAGAAAGTGTGAATTATTTTTCAAATTTAAAGCAAAGGAAAAAGAAAAAGTTATTAATTCTTTGATTATACTTTTTTGCCTCAAAAGTTTATGTATATACACACACATTTTATATATATATATTTTTTACATATATATATATATATATAATGTGTGTGTGTATGTGTGTGTGTGTGTGTGTGTGTGTGTGTGTGTGTGTGTGTGTGTAGGAGAGAGAGATGGGGAGAGAGAGAATATGGAGGGTGACGTATTCCCTGGCAGGGAAGCTGTAACATAAATAATATGAAAGCTTTAATCAGCAAAACAGTTTAAAGTAAGCCACAAATATAAGACAGACCATTACTTTGCTTTTTCAATGGCTTCTCCACTTTACATTGTTGTACAATGAGAGTCTGCTCTTCTATGGTGAGCAGTAGGATATTGAGGACTAACTGTTTCTCTTGAAAGAGAAATTACAACAAAAGGGATAGAAAGTTGCTAGAGTTCTATGATCATAATGCAGATCATTTGCATATGAGGAATATGAATGAGGATTTTCTCCAGCAGACTGTAAGATAAAAAGTGGAGCAGAGGAAGTTTGCTTTCTTCTCATTAAATCAAAAAGAAATTATTCATCTCCATGAATGCAAATGAAAGCTTTCCAAATGGTGTGGTCATAACATGATAATTAAATGCCTGAGTGCCAGCCAAATTCCTTCATTTTTCTAAATTATAATAATTACAATTGACCATTACTGATAATTACAGTGATCTGAGAGTCAGATTCTAATTTTTCATTCTCTTCCTGTAATACATGCATAGCTTGCTTCCAATGAAACCACTCAGTTTTCATTTCTTTTGCCAAAATCTGTTCTGCCCTGTCACTTCATTCTCATACCAAGGAAGTCTCTTCATCCTCCCCTTTATTTTTATTCACACTGTAGCAGTAGTTGATCTTTTGGATTTCCCCCAGGGGCTAATCAGAAGATGTCTGCTTCTATAAGCAATATATTAAGGTAGAATTAAAAGACTAACTATGTAAATTATTGGTTCACAAAGGGTTCTTTGTATTCTCCTTTTCATTTCACATCTTGCTGTTATCCTAGTAATTAAAATAGGAGCCTGTAACTAAAGGTCCTAACAGGCTCATGGAGGAGCACATTCAGGTTAAAAAAGAGATGGCTGGCTAATGCTTTCCATTTTGTACTATCATTGGGTCTCTCAGCCCAACCTGCTTCCAAGCTAGTGACATAAGTGGTGGGTTAGGCCATGGTACTCTAGAAGGATTCCTTACAAGTCATATCTTAATGTTTCTTTCCTTGAGAGTGAATGCCAGTGTCTTTCTTGAAAATGAAAATGCCTCTAAAGTAAGCTAATAACTCATGCATAAGTTTACTAACTTGTTTCTTTTTAGAAATTTCAACTCAAAACCCATTTAATTCACACAAATGAAAATTTTAAATAATATTAGAAATATGTTTAAAAATAAGTATACTTAAGAGCCAGAAAATATTAATTTCTTTTTGTACTGTTTTGGCCCAAATCTATAGAAATGTTAAGTGGCTTTATTATAGTTCCCTCAACCAACCTCTATACCTGAAATAAATTCTTCCTCAAGTAAAAAGAAGAAAAATTTAATTCAGAACAAATGTTAAGGAGATTTTAGAGGTCATTATAGAAATATGCATTTCATTTTCACCACAGAGAAACTTTGGTCCTGGTATACTCACTATAAAAAGGCATTAGTAAATGCATGTTCATTGCGGTGTGATTCAATTTTTAAAATCTTAATTAAATTATATGTTCAACTATTAATGAGCCACCATTTAATTTTCATTTAGTATCCAATGGAAAAGTGTTCAGTTACAAGTTATAAGTGTATACATACCACAGCACTGATAGGGCAGGTGGGTGATATTTGATTCCATTTTGAATAGATGTGAACATAGAAAAAGAATAGTAGACATATCAGAAACTCAATTTTATCTTTCATTCTGTTATATAAACTTTCTGTTCCTGATTCTATGTTATATCTGTTATAATTTATCACCACATGTCCAGTGGTATTCTTTTGTTGTATTACTAAGAGTTACATGTGTGTATGTGTGTGTAATATTTTTGCATGTATCATCATAGTTGCTTCTTTCATTTGCACTGACAAATTCTAAGGACTTGGCATTTGTCATTTCTGAAGACATGAAAGATATAATAAGGTTGTCTCTGTTCCTTGTTGGCTGTGACTTAGTGAGTCATGAATTAATATTGGTTCTAAGCAATTAGTTCTAAGTAATGAATTAATATTAGTTCTAAGCAAAATTCCAACCATAAAATAAAATTATCAAGTGTTTTCTAATCATAACCCCCATAAATCTAGTTATGCCTTTCAGGCTCAGAGATAATCATGGAGTTCTGCATATGATTTCCTAAATAACTCTGGTATTTTTTATAGCATTTTCAAGCCCTAACTTTGGAAAATACTTGAGGAGAGACTACCTAACAACTTGCTATTTATATCATATCATCCAAGTATTATAATGAAAGATTACTACTACAAAATGTCCTACTAGCATATGTTCTCTATCATATGTGATGAATCGTAATTCTGAACTTTTTAAATTAAATTCATGTTGCAAAATAGCAGCATCCTCAACAAATTGTGCTGGGAAAACTGGACATCCATGTGCAGAAGTCTGAAACCTGGATCCCAGGTTGTCCCCTCATGCTATTATCAACTTAAATCAAAGACCTCAATGTAACCTGAAACCTTAAAACTACTACACGAAAAAAGCAGGATAAACACTACAACTTATTGACACAGACAGAAACTTAGATCTCAACACATTCAGCAAATAGAGAGAGAGAGATTGATAAATAGGATTATATCCAGCTAAAAATCTTCAACACAGCAAAAGCTATAGTAACTGAGCTAAAAAAGAACCCATGGAATGGGGACATTTTTGATAGCTATATGTCTGACAAGGGTCTAATTCCTAGAATATAAAAGGAGCTCAAAAAATATAAACCTCCAAAAGATCAATAACTTGATAAAGGAGCTCTAAAGATACTTCTCAGAAGAAGAAATACAACTAGGCAATAAAAACATATAGAAATGCCCATCAACACTTGTGATAAAGGAAATATAAATCAAAGCAACATAGACATTCTACCTCACTTCACTTAGAATCTCCATTAAGAATACAAACAACAGCAGGACACTGGTGGCTCATGCCTGTAATCCTAGCTATTTAGGAGACTGAGATCTGAGGGTTGCAGTTCAAAACTAGCCAGGTAAGGAAAGTTGGTGAGGCTTATCTACAATTAACCAATCAGAAAACCAGAAGTGGAAATGAGGCTCAATAGTGACAGAGCACTAGCCTTGAGCAAAAAAGCTCAGGGACAGTGGCCACACACTGAGTTCAAGCCTCATGGTCAACAAACAAAAAAAAGAAAAGAAAAGAAGAAGAAGAAGAAGAAGAAGAAGAAGAAGAAGAAGAGAGGAGGAGGAGGAGGAGGAGGAGGAGGAGGAGGAGGAGGAGGAGGAGGAGGAGGAGGAGGAGGAGGAGGAGGAGGAGACGATGATGACGAAGAGATGATAGAAGAGAAGAAGAAGAAGAAGAAGAAGAAGAAGAAGAAGAAGATAGAAGAAGAAGAAGAAGAAGAAGAAGAAGAAGAAGAAGAAGAAGAAGAAGAAAGAAGAAGAAGAAGAAGAGGAGGAGGTGAGAGGAGGAGGAGAGTGAGGAGGGAGGAGGAGGAGCGAGGAGGAGAGGAGGAGGGTGAGGAGGAGGAGGAGGAGGAGGAGGAGGAGACGATGATGACGAAGAGATGATAGAAGAAGAAGAAGAAGAAGAAGAAGAAAGAAGAAGAAGAAGAAGAAGAAGAAGAGAAGAAGAAGAAGAAGAAGAAGAAGAAGAAGAAGAGGAGGAGGAGGAGGAGGAGGAGGAGAGGAGGAGGAGGAGGAGGAGGAGGAGGAGGAGGAGGAGGAGGAGGAGGAGGAGGAGGAGGAGACGATGATGACGAAGAGATGATAGAGAAGAAGAAGAAGGAGGAGGAGGAGGAGGAGGAGGAGGAGGAGGAGGAGGAGGAGAGGAGGAGACGATGATGACGAAGAGATGATAGAAGAAGAAGAAGAAGGAGGAGGAGGAGGAGGAGGAGGAGGAGGAGGAGGAGGAGGAAAGAGGAAGAAGAGGGGGAAGAGGAATAAGAAGGAGGAGGAGAAAAGAGGAAGAAGAGGGGGAAGAGGAAGAAGAGGAGGAGGAGGAAAGAGGAGGAAGAGGGGGAAGAGGAGGAGGATGAGGAAGAGGAAGAAGAGGAGGAGGAGGAGGAGAAGGAGGAGGAGAAGAAGAAGGAGGAGGAGGAGGAGGAAGAGGAAGAGGAAAAGGAAAGAGGAGGAGAAGGAGGAAGGGAGGGGGAGAAGGAGAAGGAAAAAAGGAAATACAAACATGACCCAGCAGCAGTTCCATTCCTGGACATTTATCCACTAGAATATGAACAAGGCCACACTAAGGCTACCAGCACAACCATGTTCCTTGCAGCACTTTTACCATAGCCAAGATATGGAATCAGTCCTGATGCCCCCAATGGATGAATGGATCAAGAAAATGTGGTATACAAACACAATAGAATGCTACTATTTCAATAAATGCTGCTGAAGCAGGAAAAAAAGAATCCCATATATTGCTGACAGAAATGTAAATAAGTGCAGCTACTGTGGAAGTCAGTAAGGAGATTCCTCACAAAACAAAATAGAACTACCCTATGATCTAATAATATTAATTTTGAGTATTTATCAAAATGAATGAAAATCAGGGGACAATAAAACTTCTTGTACCCCCTTGTTCTTTGTTGTATTATTCATAATAACCAAATTATGAAAATAGCCTAAATGCTCTACAACTGATATATGGTTCAAGAAAAATTATGTTATATAGGTACAATGGAATTTCATGCTTTCCTCAACATTATGTCTTTTGCAGGAAAATGAATGGACCTAGAAAAAAAATCATATTGAATAAAGTAAGCCAGGCTCCAAAAAGACAAACGGTGCATATTTTCTCTCCTATGTGAATGTTAAACCTAAAATATAAAGTATATGAAAACACATCTAGGACCCAATGCCTACATACACAATCAAACTAACTTTAGTATGCCCTTTGAACAAGTAAACATTTAACAAAATGAATACAAAAAAAAACTGAAACATGTCTTTTCTGAAAAGAGGGGTGTAAGGGGAATGGATAGGTAGAAGGAGGCATGGTGGGAGAATACAATGCTAATTCCCAATGTACATATGTGAAAATGGAACTGGAAAACATGAGGAGGCCTGAAAGTGATGTAGGAATGATAGGAGGGGTAGTCATAAATGGAAATGTTAAACTGTACAGCTACTTCGAGATAACTTTGAAAGCAGAGGTCAATGTACATATGACCAGATAAGATGACGTTAAGCAAAATGAACCCAAGATAGCAACACAAGTGTTTTTTTTTCTTGCTATTGTTTCTAACATATTTATAAGGTACCATATGATTTTTTGTTGTTGTTGCTTTGTATGTTCCTCCTCCATGGTATAACTGCATTTGAAGTTGGTATAATTTGTGGAGGGGAAGGGGAAAAACGAATCGTTTAAATAGGGATACAGGTGGACCCATTGCAACAATGAGACGTACAAGATAGTGTTGAACAATGAACTTCACAAGTTAGGATTATGGATATGAGCCCTGTCACCAGGCTAGAACTGTGGAGATTTTTTTTAGACATGCCAATAATCCAAGATTAACATGAAAAGGTATTCTATATCCTCATTAAATGAAATTGGAATACTACCAAGTTAACCATTCTGTTTACCTTGTTTATTCAAAATGAAAAGACTTTGAAGCTGGGTCTGGAATGATGACATAAATAAAGAAGAAACAAATTAAGTTGGATATCCACAAAGGTTTGTAGGGACATTGACAATTCATTTTTGTATACTTCTAATATGCAAAATATTCAATACTAAATTCTTGGGTTGTCTATATGTGTCTCTTTTACCTTGGTTGAATTCATAGCCTACATTATTTATCACCACCACCACCCCACCCCACCCCTGCTGTCCTATGAGCTGGAAATTGATTTGTGTTACTCTAGTTTATGAGACTTAAGTTTGGAGCTATTACTTTCACCTTGACTTGATGATCTTCCTATGGCGTCTGAAGTGCTACCATGTAGAAGCCAGCTTGGAGGAAGTCCTTGAGGGAGCAATTAGCCTCAGCTCTTCTCCATTCACAGCAGTTTGGGAGCTATTGCAGTTAAGTTTAGAGACTTACTGTCTTTAACATAGCCAACTTTTTGCAGTAAGAGTTGAAAACAGAGAGCTATTATAAGGATCTGCCTGTGCACTAAAAGCTTGGAGAATAGAGAAAATATGTAGAGCCTGCAATATCTTTTAAACTAAAACAGTTGCATTAAATAAAACTGTATGAAGAAACTAGAAAATAACAGGTTCCCAGCTGAGGCCATCATCACATTTTATGGACACTCTGTCCACAGCATTTAAATATAACAATTAAAACAACCCTGGGGAGGAAGGCAAAGTTCCATTTTTGTTCTTTAAGCCCCTTGCTTATGCTTCACCAAGTAAGTTCTCAAAATTTCCAGCTGTTCTTGCTTAAAACAAGACGTGCAAATATTTGATGTATGAAAAAAATATTATGAAAAATATTATGAAGGGTAAGAACAACAGGAGAGGGGTAGACAAATGAAGAAACAAAGAGGAGAAAAATGCACTCAAGAATTCAATGTAGGGCTGGGAAGGTGGCTCAGTGGTAGAGCGCTTGCCTTGTATGCATGTAGCCCTGGGTTCAATTCCTCAGCCCCACATAATCAAAAAGAAAAAAAGCCGGAAGTGTCACTGTGGCTCAAGTGGTAGAGTGCTAGCCTTGAGCTGAAGAGCTGAAGGTCAGCGCCCAGACCCAGAGTTCAGGCCCCACTACCGGACCCCCTCCCCCCCAAAAAAGAATTCAATGTATACTTCCAACAAAATTAAGAAAAAGTGAGGAAGGGTGGGCTGGGAGGGATAGGTAAGAATGTTGAGTGACATTGATCGAGACACATTATTTTGTTAAATGGTGGCTCCTTTGTACAATTGCTTAAAGATATTTTTGTAAAAAATTCACGTAACTAGTAAAGTGACTTTCACATATCACACACTGAAATTGAGACTAGAGTTACAGTAATGACCCAATCAAAAGCTTTTTATTTTTTCTCTTATCTTCAATAACATAAAATTTTTAAAAACTTATAAGAAAAAAAGCAGTATAATGAGAAAATCAAGTTAGGTCGAAAATATAAGTAGTGTTTAAGTGGTCAGAGAAAGCCTTTCTGAAGGAATGACATTGAAGCCAAAAGCTGACTTGTAAGAGGTTCCAGTCACAAAATAACCTGGGAGTACAATGCTCCTGGTATAAACAAGAGTAGAAACACAGACTTGGCTGCTCAAAGGAAGAGAAAGAACACTGTGATTTAGTCCAGTAACCACGTGCTCCTGAATTCATTGGTGCACACCATCGGCCAATCCAATTCAAACAATCAGAACAGCCCAGTTATGCCTGGACACAATTGTTGTGAGGATTCATCCTGTCAGAATCCAACATTGATCTCAGATGGGAAATCTGGTCTCAAGAAGGCTTACGTGATAGCTGTGGTCCTTACTGGTATAAATAAATAAATAAATAAATAACTTTTAAAATCTGCTTAGTTCTTTAGAGGGCTTATGGCTGTATTTGAATCTTAAGTCTTAAAATAGTGTCTTTGTAAAAATTCTGCAGAGATGAATATCAACACTTGGCATGCCATCTGCATAGAGCTAATTATATACACTTTGTTATTTGTCACTATAAGATATTTCAGAATGAAATGTGTGAACCATCTGCCAACAACTTTATTCACATTTCTTGGATCATCAGCAAGGAACCACATACTTCTTTTCCACCAGGGAACACAAGTTGTAATATGTACAAGGTGGGTGGATGAAAATTTCTAAAAATGGCTATGGCATGCACCGGAAAATAGGAAGTATTTTGGATAGAATGCCCTAGAATCATTTATCTCCATAACTTTGCCATGTGTCCTTGACACTGTGTTTTACTAACTGAACCTAACTCCTCAAGTGTTAGACACACCAGTGATTTGGGCATCATTTACATGATTGTTGGGTAAGAAAGAACAAAGAATGCATAGGCTTGAAATAAGTTGCAGTTTGCCATTTGATTATGTAAATATGTGCTTGCATGATCTCCAAATTTTCCTAATCACATTTTATGCACAAAGGCAAAACCAGCTTTTGTGTTTTGTCAAGCAGGTGCACAATTATTTCTGCAAAGAAAAAGAGAGTCATTTGCAGTGGTGTTGTTTTTTTTTTTTTTAGTGAGATGATTGAGCAATTACAGACATACATGCTAATTTTGCTTCACTGTCTGACCATCTTCTATTTGTACAATGGATAGGCCTTTTCTCTCTCTTTGATAAAGGAAGGAAGCTGCAGAAATAGAGATAAGGACATTGGACAGTGTATGCTACTGTGTGTATGATGCTAGACATCAACCTAGTGCATTTCTCACTAAGTATATGTCATGGGCAGGCATTTAATACCATGATCAGGCAGTTTCTTCACATCTTTTGGACAACAGGTTGTCTGAACACTCCCACTGAAATGCAGGATTCCATATTGTTTGTAGCATATATAATTTTACTCCACCTTCTGATCATCTAGCTGGAAAGAAACTGACAAGTAAAAGTGGAAGATGAAAAGAGTCTACTCTAATTTATAAATTCCAATTTATACATTCCACTCACTTTTTTTTGGTTCCCCTCAAGGCAAAGGGCCATGTGTCCATCAACAAATAATATTAGAACTTGAATGATCCTACGTCTAAAAGTGGGAGAAATGCTGCTGTTCAATACTTAAACTACTTTTGCCAATTTGCTACTATCTTCACTAATTATGATGCTCTTAATAGTTGAGCTCTGAAAGGTTTCTAGGATGGAGACTCATTAATATCATAGGGAGTTGAATTTGTATTTCCAAAATTAAATTTTTGTAAGTAAATTTGATCTAAATGGGTTTAACTTTTATTCATACATACATAAACACAAGCCCATCTTTTGATTTCTATTGTATTCCAAGAACCAGATAAAGAATTTTTAATAGTAGAAAATTAACCTATATAATGCAAAATTGCTGCAAAGTAAGTTACCTTTTAAATCAACCCCACTGAAATTACCTGGGAGATATTTGTGCATAGATCATTTTGATGTGATAAATAATTTGTTATGGCTACTGATCAACTGTTAGAATAGAAATGCTTGGTATCAATGAGTTGTAGCCAAGTACTAAGAATAATCACAATATTCTTGATAAAAAGATGGAAAATTTATTTAGCTGCTAATTAACTCTAGACTGATTTCATATGGGAAAAAATGTACTGATCTAAAGGGAAAAGTCATATAAATCAGTATCTCTTTGGAGAAAATACACAACCATGTTCTATTGTAATCTATCACTGGCTGCTTTGTTCATCAAGTCCATGAATGCTTTGTATGAAGAGAAAAAGTGAGATGCTTATTATTTGCTTATGAAAAGAAACTGAACAATAGTCAACACACAGGGTTAGTTCAGATTATAAATAACAAAATGAAATGAAGAACCAAATTTATCAAAAGTAAACCGAATACAACTCCATGTAGTCTGTATTTTTATCAAAATGATGAGCACAAGATCAAAATAGGCAATGTAGGCAGGAATCCACATAGACACAAGTTGATTAAGCTCTTTGGTTTCAATTTCTTCATCTATAAAACAAGTTTAATGTTTTTAAAAAAACAAAAGGAGTACTGATTTTTTGTGAGTGTTACAGGATTCTAGATGGCTTCAAAGAATTATCAGTCCTAGGTAGACTCAATAAATGGGATTTAAATTTCTGTCATGTTTATAAAATGGGAATTATTTCATTCAATACCTCAGTGTGAATGAGGTTTGCCAAATGACCATGGGATTCCCACCCCCCAAAAAAATATTGATCTTGAGCTACATTAAAAGATTCCAAAAAGAAAAGAAAAGAAAAGAAAAGACTGAGAAGCTGATGGGAATGTTGACATGCCCACTCAGGTCTTGGCTACGTATTTCCTTTCTCCTATTTGTTTTTGTTTCTCTGTAGACATCTCCTATATACACTTTGTCTCTTATCATTTCATCTCTCTGATTATTACTACCCCTTTTCTTTTGCTTTTTAGGAAACTCCAATATTCCTGAAAGCATCTAAGGGAGAAAAAGACCAAGTAGTGAAGGTAAGAAGTGGGAGGATAAAATGAAGGAAGCTCTATAAATGGAGCCCGCCAGGCCTAGAAAGGAAAAGACTCCCTTAGGACCAACACCAACTCTTCTCAAGCACCTAAGTCACACTGCCTAAACCAAGAGTAGGGAGCTCAGCAAGAAGCAAAAGACTCAATGCCGAAGGAATAGGAAAGAAGACATTTGGACTAAAAATCAAAATCATTTTTTTATCCAAAACTGTCTGAAATAAAAAATATTGTCTGCCTGGCACCAGTGGCTCATGCCTGTAATCTTAGCTACTCAGATCTTAGCTACTCAGATCTGAGGATCATGGTTCAAATCCAGCATAAGCACCAAAGTCCATGAGACTCTTGTTTCCAATTAACCACCAGGAAAATGAAAGTGTTGCTGTAGCTCAAAGTGGTAGAGCACTAACCATGAGTGAAAAAAATAAAGCTCAGGGACAGTGCTCAGGTCCTGAAATCAAGCCCCTCATGGGCCAAAAATGAAAAAAAAAATAGTGTCCTTTTGAAGTACTGCTCAAATTCCCCTCCCTCAAGTTCAGAAAGAAGCTGGAGACTTGATGATTATATGTAAAGGGATGTGTTTTGGTGGCCTATGAGGGGAATTTCATTACAACAGTATGTAAAGATCCTCTTGTGCTCCCTTTCAACTTTCCTCTCCCAACTTACAGCTTGGAAGGCAGCAGAAGGACTTTATGCATGCTGTAGATGACTCTTTCCTCTGCCTTTACTTTTTCACTTGCAAATAGCTCTGACCTTGAAAAGCACTGCCTTTGATCTTTGGAGAACCCTTGTAGACACTCTAGTACCAACAATGGGTCTCCTGGGTCCCTCCTCGTCTTTCTTGCTCAGGACTGCACATCCTAAGCGTACATTTGGGAATCCTCTCAACCATGAGAGACACAAACCAGTGGGGTCCTCTCATCCAGAGAATCAAACTCTATTTCTGGGGTCTCTCTATGTGGAACACCCCATTAGGAATA
The DNA here is from genome assembly GCF_024711535.1 of Dipodomys merriami. NCBI lineage: Eukaryota > Metazoa > Chordata > Mammalia > Rodentia > Heteromyidae > Dipodomys > Dipodomys merriami. The sequence continues at coordinate 30,171,049 of NW_027203048.1, forward strand.
GCACTCCAATCCCCCATGGATGTCTTGTTTGGGGGCTTTGCTCTCCTAATAGGATATCCTGGGGAGACTTAGTTCCTGGAACAGTCCCACCCAGGACTGATTTTACCTCCATCTTTCTGATTGACTCTGGGTTGTATTTAGAAAAACACCTGATCATTATGAGATGACTTGACTGGTTTATAAGCTGGTAGACCAGGTGGTCTGACCTCTAAATAACATCCTCATTTACAATAGCATCTTCTAAATCTACCTGTTTTACCTTATCTTCTCCATGTGGTCTCTGGCCAGGCCTTCATGTCTCTCTCATAGGATCTGGACCTGTGGAATGATGCCAGATGAACCTGCTCCATCTCTTGGAGCCTCTAAATTTGTAGGTCATTCTAAGTGATTCCTCTTCAAATATTTTACCCCCAGCCACCTATACCTACCACCTAACCCTTATGTTCATTTGTTCTGAGTTTGTTCTGTGCTTGTATACTGTGTTTAATATGACTTTCTATTGTATCTGGAAGTCCTTAAGAAAAACCTTGTGGTCATGGGCTCAGTGGAAAGGAGTAGGATATTAAAATGCCACTGCAATGGTAGGACCACCACCTCCTCCAGTAGCCCAACTCCACATCAGCCATCTCTGACCATGATGACACTCAGGCACTTTGATGGCATTAAGGTGGCAGATATGGGGTCTGTGACATCTTGTTCCATCCTACATCAAATAATAACCCATGGCTAGAATGTCTACCTGAGAGCACTCTAAAGTGATTGTTAAGTAATCTATCAAGAATAAGGAAAAAGAATTCATTTGACCTTGGAAATCCAGAAAGCAACTGACTAGTTTTTGTGGCCAATTTAGTTCATTTTGTGTTTGTTTTAGTTTCTTTCTGCATATATGTGTGTAATTATATTTGGGGTGGTTTTAAATGGTTACTGTGAAGTTAATGTATATAAGTTACTGTCTCTTCTAAAACATTGGCTATTTTATATCTATCAGATTTAACTACGATGCAGGCAGTCAGGAATTAAGTCTCTGTACTAAAGAGAGAAGAAAAGTTACCACTCAGAACTCAAGTGGCTGCCTGACTAGAAGCCTTATAGGAGAGCTTAAAGTTTGGTTATTTAACCAGAGGCTCTTGATCTGTTTCATTCTGCTATAATTATAATTTGCATTTAATTGGTTTTTTTATTATAGAACAATGTGGTGGGGGTTTTGTTTGTTTTTTTATCAGTCATGGGGCTTGAACTCTGGGCCTGGGCAATGTCCCTGAGCTCTTCAGCTCAAGACAAACACTCTACTAGTTGAGCCACAGTGCCAGTGGTTTTCTAGTGGTTAATTGGAGATAAGAGTCTCAAGGATTTTCTTGCCCTGGCTGGCTTTGAACCATGATCCTCAGATCTCAGCCTCCTGAGTAGCTAGGATTAAAGGCATGAGGCACCAGTGCCCAGCTACCAATGTGTTTTTATAAACTAATATTTTATTAAAAATGAGATTGTTTTTCTTCATGAGTCTTCACTAAAATATAAGGCCCCTGAGGACAATTTATTTCACTGGGCCAAGAAATAATTTTATCTAATCTTAAAGTTTTATACAATTTATTTCAAAATACAGATTTTCAAAATTCAGAAAACAGGAAGAGCTAAGAGGAAGATAACAAATGTATATTTTTGGAAGGGGATTAAATTTTAAAAATGCTTTTGGATGAGGAAGAATTTTGCAAAGATCTGTCTAAAGGATTTTTCCTAAATGAAAAGAAGAAGATCAAAGCTTTATCGTTAAGATTAAGTTGGATATAATTTTAAAATTACTAAAATTATCAAGATAATTGCTTATGTTTTCTGTTACATTTTTTCAGAATTTTTGACTATTTAGAAAATTTAACCTTAACAAATAAAAATTCATTTTAATACCTGTTTCTGTCAAAGTCTTTTAAAGACCACAGTGTAACTGATTAAACAAAGAACCAGTATTTTAAGTTTTCCTCATACATTTGGCTCAATGTAGATCTCTATCTAAATTTTATCTAAATGTTGAACAAATATGAACAGTTTGAAATGTGTAACTTTAATGCATCTAAAATAACCAGCTAGTCTTCTCTTTTATCCTGAATGCATTATGTCTAAACCTTTGGCATATAAAAATGGCCAATAAAAATCTTTAGCGTTTTTGCTATTTGTAGTCAGTATATGTAGATAGAACAAACCTGCCATTTAGATAGTCTGCTATTTAAAACCTTGCCTATATCTATTGGTCTTAGCTAAATGAATATTACTATACATGTAAGATATATTATATATTAGAAAATAACCTGGATGCCAGTGGCTCTTGCCTATAATCCTAGCTACTCAGGCAACTGAGATTTGAGAATTGCGCCTCAAAGCTAGCCTGAACAGGGAAATCTGTGAGACTCATGTTTCCAATAAACTACTCAGAAAAATCCAGAAGTGGTGCTGTGTCTCAAGTGATAGAGCACTACTCTGGGGCTGGGGGTGGGGGGACATGGAAAATGGGAGAAAATGAGGGAAGGGTAACACTGTTCAAAAAGAAATGTACTTAATACCTTATTTATGTAACTGTAACTCCTCTTGTATATAACCTTTACAAAAAATAAAATTTAAAAAAAGAGGACAGAACCCACGCCTTGAGTTCAAGAACTAACAAAAAGAAACAACGTAAGTTTTTGAAGTGAAGCAAGGTGCTGGTGATTCACAACTATAATCCTAGCTACTTAGGTGGTTGAGATCTGTGGATTGTGGTTGAAAGCCAGCCCAGACAAGAAAGACCATAAAATTCTTGTCTCCAATAAACTACAAAAACAAAAAAAGCCTAAAGTAAAGCCATGGCTCAAGTGGTAGAGTGCTAGCCTTGAGTACAAAGAGGTTCAAAGACAGTGCCTAGGCCCTGAATTCAAACCCTGGGACTGGTGAAGGAAAAAAAAAAAAAAAGAAAAGAAAGAAAGAAAATAAGACCACTTGAGATCACTGTCACTATTCCCTTAACTTGTAAAGAGATTTAAAATTTTGGTTTTTCTCAGTGCCAAACACATATTACCTTACCTAGTTTAGGATTTAAAATTGTATATCAAGTGTAAAAAATTTATATATATAGATACATATATTATATTATATGATATATATCCTAGGTAAAAATTATATGTACATGTATGCCATACATTATATATATGATGCTAATTGTTGGCTCCTTTGTGTGTTAAATGTATTTGTAGTTATGTTCAAGAAAACAAAGACTAGAAAAACACTTTACCAAATTGATGTCCATCAAATTAATGCTGCTAGCCTTTTTCAAGCTTCTGTCCAGGTATTCCTAATTTTAACAAGGAGAGCTCAATGGCCCTAGTATAATTCATAATCATAATTATTATCCCAAATATGGTATGCATCATAAATGATCAGACTATTCTGTCAACTGCTAAAGTTTTTTTTTTTCCCAAAATTTTAACTAAGGGATTCTAAGTATTTTGTCAGTGCAGTTTTGATCCTTCTTGGAACATTTTCATCCAGGTTCATGGAAGATGACTCCTGCAAGAACTTGTCAAATGAGTTAGCTTTGAAATATTTGCTTTTGCTGAGCTTTGGTTTTTACTTTGTAACTGTTCTCTGTTTCATTCTACAGAAGTACTTCTAACAATAACAACTTGAGCAGCCATTCTTAGGTAGTAAAACATCACTTAATAGAACAAAACCCAACTTAAAAATGATTTCTAGGTAAGTAAAACTTAAAAGACACACCTTTTAAGTATCTTTGTTGCATAAATTTGGTTCAAAGAGTCTTATTGGCACTGAGTCTCATCCAACCAATTTATTACTTCCCCTTTGATACAAGATCAGATTTGACCAATAAATACATCTCATGCTATCATCATGACCTTCCAGAAGAAAGCTCATACCCCTGATGAGGGAAACTAAATCCAAACCACAGGATGATTAATCAATGCATATCTTTTAAAAAATGAAAAAAAATGTTCAGAGTATGCTCTTCAGATAAGAAGGGAGATTGTCAGATTCCAAATGGAGTCAACGGGGGCTGGGAAGGTGGCTCAGAGGTAAAGTGCTTGCCTTGCATGCCAGAGGCCCTGGGTTCGATTCCTTAGCACCACATAAGCAAAAAAAACCAAAAAAACCAAATGGAGTCAACGGTACTACCGCTCCCAAAATTATATTACGCTGAAAGATGTAAGAAATAGCCCATCAGCATAATTATCTGCATGACATCCATGTCTTCCCATCTTCCAGCTGCACAGAAACTTGCTTCCTAGCCTTTCTATCACCTACTAGCTCCATAGCTGCAGGTAAAACCCAGCTGCCTCTCCCTATGCACAACACATTTACAACTTCTTAGAAATAGGAGGACTGTCCACTTCATCCTCTTCTAATAGGCCTCAGGATTACATTACACATAAGGAAAGGAGTGGGAAGAATGATTTGTTCCTCCCTGACCTACAAAAACCTGTCACAAGAGGTGGATGGTGTTCTAGATACTATAGCCCAGATCCTAATGGATTTAGAGGGACAAATCAACTGTCTAGCAGCCATGATTATGCAGAATAGAATGGTTTTAGATATGCTCACTGCCATCCAAAGAAAAACCTGTTATGTTTGGGGGAGTCTGCTGTTTGAGGCTTAATAATTTGTGACAATCACGACATTCATATTTTCACCCTCCTGAGAATGGGTTATTGTCCTGGCTTCTCCTCTTCTTGAGACCATTTCCCTATTATTTACCCTTTCTGGACTTCCTATTACTAATATTTGCACCTCCAGGCCCTAAAGCTGCAGATGGTATTACAAGGGGTTCCAATTAATACCACCTTGTGGCCCAGTACATTAATAACCTTCAGTGCCCTGGACCAAGGAACTGTACCGTTTTGTTCACCATGTCCCTGCAAACTGTCCTGTAACCTTCTGTCAGAATAACAAATGAATGTGCAGGGGCACCTCTATAATCCTATCCAACTCAAAGTTGCTTCAAGAAGATGAGATTTTACCTCGTTAAAATCAGAGTTGGTTTTGTGATTGTCAAAGGAGAACCTGGAGGAAAAGACCCTGGCCCTTTAGGAAGTCATGGCAGGAACAAAGAAGCATAGACTAAACACCAAATGCAGGGATGCAGAAATAGGGCCCAAGCATGGGAAATGTGCCAAGAAGAGCAAAAATCATACCATGATTCTTTACCTAGCTGCCACAATCCCCACTCCAATGTCATAGTAATAAATCTTTGTTTCCTACTCTCCTAACTAAATTCTTTTACCAATCTGTGACTCAGAAATCCATAACAACGCTTCACCATAATCATTTTACTGTAAATTCATTTCCCAACTTGTGAAAGGAACATACATAGAGATAAAATGGGATTTACTTTTATATACAGAATAGGCAACCAGTGAGAAGATATGAACAACAAATTCCACTGCAATTCTTTCCTTTTATGTCTTTCTATTCAGAAAGGCATGGCAAACTTCTGCAAAATATCTGTGCCACAGAGGTATTACTAATTACTTGACCAAACAGATATAAGAAATGATACGTATAATTAAAGTGAACTATTGCCATTTAACATACCCAATGCTAGTTACCTTGCCAAGTACACCAAAAGGAAAAGGGAAAAAAATCACTTCTTATCACTATTATCTATAGCCTACTTGTAACTATTAATGTTGTTTAAGGACAAATATAAATATAAAAGGAAAGGAATATAGGCACTTAGCATTTAAAATACAACTACTTTTGATAAAGATTTTAAAAGAAACTCTTGATTTAGATGCCTGTAGATATAATCACCTTACAAATTTACTCTCTGCTTGCTAATGAGGACATAACAGTTACTCATTTCATATAATGCCTTAGGAAATAGATTTTTTACATTCCTTTTTTGTTATGAAAGCTTCTAGTTAGCATAAAGCTGCATTATGTTCTTCCACTTGCCATTTAGAAAACAGAAAGGGTAAAGATTACAGAAGAGAAAGGTGATTAATGGCAGTGACACAGTTCTAAGACACTCCAATATCTTCTCCCTGTTCATCCAGAATACTGAGTTTCCAGGAGGACCTTTGATAGATCAAGTCTCTAAAGAAAGCAAACTAAACATGAGTGAGAAGTTGCAATAATGTAGATTGGAAATCAGATACAGATTGTGAAGGTACACTAAACAAGTAAATGCAAAGAAAAGAGGAGAGAGAATCTAGATGGCTTAAATGGAGAAGTACACCCTGGAACCCAGTAGTGTTTTTCCATTTTCACCTGAACAATGTAAAGATTAGAAGAAATATATTGAGCAGCTCCTACGAGATAGATATTTTTATTCTGTTCCTCATAGCTTCACTTCATTTGGCACAAGCAACTGAACTTTCTTAAGGTAATTGATGAAGAAGCCTTTCAGGCCTTAAAACTTCATATGATTGCTACCAGTCTGGTCAGCCCTCCTCCTCATATAGTGATACTAGAATTTATCATTTATTTCTTTGAACCTAAAGGTCATTCTGCAAATTCAAACTTCAAAGGAAATAAGGAACGGGTGGGTTCTTTTTCTTTAGCAATTATTTCATAAGTTCCATTTTGCTTTTATTTCCTCCCACAGTAAGATTGAATACATCACAGGTATTAAATTCTTTTTGCCAAACCAGGAAAGTCTGTTTTCTTCAAATATAAGTTTTTGAATTATAAGAGGAAATGTTCAAAAATACTGCATACATATAGGTATGGTTTTTTGCATGTAATTTAGGGACAAATTATTTCCCTTCTTTGGATTTCTGATTTGTCTGCTGAAAAAAGTGCCAATTTATAATTTGGTGCCTATAATGGTGTTTACATTTATAAAATTACATTATTCTATAATTAACCCGATGATATGGTAATAAAATAGTTATGTCTGAATAATAGTAATCTCACTCAATTCTTATTTGACTTAGTACTCACAATGTACATAGTACATATTTAAAACCCAGTATATATTGTAATTGTAAATAATATTTTACTAGTAATTTTTAATTATCCTAATTCTACTTTGCTGTTGTGAGAACAGTTATGGATTAACTATTGCACCTAAATGGAAGATGTCATAACCAACTGAAAGAATCTCACATTCGTACACCAAATCTATTATTTCTTAGTATAAAAATAATTTCCCTGATATCAAAGGCAGTATTCATGTCATTTCAACCAAAAAATAATGACATACGTAATTAGACCGGTCATAGCATTGAGAAAAAGATGGACCATAAAAATAAGCAAAAGTTTTAGCAATTAAAAATATAGCATAAATATTGGGTAAGAAGAAAGATTAAACTTTGGGTTTTTCATAAATACATAGAGAAATACATCATATGATTACTCTAAATGAGTGCCATCTTTTGAGCCAGAAATGATCATATTGTGGAAAAAGTAAAGATTTTCTAGCAATAACATATGAAAATTTCCAGGGAACATAATTATCAAAAATAATCAAATGATTCTGGGAAATGAAATTTATGAAAATAATCTTTAAATTATGAAAACTCTAAAGTAAAACACTGACTTGATATCCAGGAAAAATGTGAAGAAATTATTAAACACAAATGTCTATTCTCACTTAGAAGAGTATAATAACCCATATGAGCAACCGCAGAGGTAGCTCCTGCCAAATTAAATTTGCTTCCTTTTTTGAAAACTCCATTAAGATTTCCAAGCCAGATTATATTATAAATAATGCATTGCAACATCTCCTTGGTTCTACTTAAGTTAACATTCTCATCATTGACCTGAGTGAACACATTTTTGTGAGAGGGAGGAGGACAAACATGATAACTATTGTTATGGGTAGAATAATCAAGAGAAGGCATAACATCAAAACAATGCAAACACATAAAACTGAGCATGCATAATTATAAGACCTGTTTTGAGACCCAGAATAATTATATGATATGTATGTCCAGTCAGAGAGGTACGCCTTTAAAGTAATTCTGAAGAAATTTTATAGTGAGAAGCAGATAAAATTGGAGGGTGCTTTATGCATTCTCTGTAGAAATAGATATTCAGTTGAATACTATATAAAGAATCTTAGCCAGAGAACATGAGGTTGTGGGTTAAGAAATGTGTATGTAGAATTCTGTTTACTTTTCATGACAACCCCATGAGGTAAGTAGGCCTTGTCCCCCTCTAACAACATAAAAACCGAAGCTCAAAGAGAACAATTTGCATACCCAGTGTCACAGGGCTATTAAAAGTCACAACTTTAAAATCATATCATAGATTGACAATCATGTTCTTCTCACTATAAGTCTAAGGCATAACTTTCCGACGATGGGGTTTTAGAGCTAGAATCCTTTCTGCCCTAGGAAGGCAGGACAGACTCCTCTCTCCTCTTAGCTCCTCTTGGCTAAGTCGCGCCCAGTACCTGTGTCATCTAGGTAACTGGCACATCGGGAGGGAGGCAGTTACTTCCTCCTCTGAGGTTATATCCTGGGCTGCCCCTGGTCACACCTGCTTCCTTTTGGATGGAGGCAGGGTCCCAGGCCCTGAGGTCACATACACATCTGCTGTAACACCTTCTCCCCCGCCAGCCCCCCTTCCCAACTAAAGCCCCTACTTAAACCCAGCAGGACCTCAGCACCGCATCCCGCATCCCTCGGAATAAATTTCTCTTCTTGCCTGAATACCCCAGGGGTTCTCTTTATAGGCTAACTAATTAAACCTTCCTATTTAAATTACCTAACACTTTCATAATAATGATATGTCTTCAATATCATCCTCCTCTAAAAAATGATCATAGAAGCACTTCCCCATACCAAGCAAAATACTGTAAGCTCAAATAAAAATAGTTTGTGGTCAATGCATTTAAAAATTAATGAGGGAAGGGGTAGATTGGGAGGAATGGGTGAAAATATTGAAAAGGGTGACATTGATAGAGACACATTGTACTCATAATTTGCTTTGCTGAATGGCAACTCCTTTGAATAAGTACTTAAAGTGTGTATATATACATATACATACATATATACATATATATGAGTGATGATTTTTAAAAAGCAATGTTGTGCTTAAACCTGAAAAATTACATTCTAGAATATCTAAACACTGTGTAAAGGAACTAATTGAAAACTTCATTGGATCATTTATTTTAAAAAAACCTGGTAAGCTTTGAGTAACTACAATATGGAAACAGACCAACATTCCTAAAATCAAAAAACAATAAAATTGATCAAATTTTCTATAATAGAGGACTAACCCGCCTGCTGAGAACAAATAGGAAAATTAGATAACATAGTGGAGAAACCAATAAACCAATATAATTTTCTTTAGAGAAGGAAACATTCTAATCTTCAAATTATTTCCAGAATCAGCATTTTAAATGCTATAATCAGCAAACATGAAAAGAAATGTCAATAACAAATAACAAATGAATATCAGATTTAAGGGAGGATTGAATATATTACTACTGTCAGACTTGGATATTAAATAACTGCTTATTATATTCAAATTTTTAAGCCAATGAAACTTTGAACAGAAACCTGAAAAAAAGAAAACATTTTGAAGATCTGACCAAGGGGGAACTAAAATTTAAAAATGAATAAAATTTTGAATTCAGATAAGTTTACCGATGAAATTAGACAAAGTTGAAGAGAGAGAGAGCTGGAAGTCTTACCAATCAGCTGTCTGGGGTCCTTTTGCTCTACCTGGATAGAAATCTGGACTAGTGAGGAAAAAAAAGTACCTCTTCTTATCTTCTTATTGTTAGCAGTCTCAGTTCCTCACATATGAAAGGCCTAGGTACTAGTTAGTCTGATCCAGAGTGCTCCACTCTAAGCTAAATACCCTTGTGGAGAGTTGGTCCTCTCATCTGTCTGAAAAGTTAAGTTAGAAGCTGGATGCCAGTGGTTCAAGCCTATAATCTTACCTACTCTAAGTCTGAGATCTGAGGATAATGGTTCAAAGCTAGAGACTCTGATCTCCAATTAATGAGCATAAAACTGAAACTGAGGCATGGATCAAGTGGTACAATGTCAGCCATCCACAGATAAACACAAGTAAGAACGTGTGGCCCTGATTTTAAGCCTCACTTCAAGTAAAAAAGAAATCACTGAGAATTAAATCACAGGGGGAGACAAAAAAATAAAAATAAATGAATGCCTCTGGTTCTTTTATTCTACCCAGAAAAAAATTGGATAAATTTCTTTAAAATTGATTTCTCAATAGAAACAATGGTGCTAAGTGAAATGGGTTGATATTTTCATCATGTAGAAAGAAAATGGTAAATTCTCTATTCACTGAAAAGAATGAAAGTGAATTTTTAATTGTAAAATTGTTAGCAATGATAAATGAATGTCTGAAGGGAATAATAAAGAAAATAAACAGAAACAAAAAATAATAAGTATCAGAAACTGTAAAGGGAATACCATCAAAGATCCTACAAACATTAAATTCAAATTATTTACAGTAATACATGTGATAGAAATTACTTCAATACATGTAAGTTTATCCAGACATATTACTTATAACATAAATAGGCTGAATCTATAATTTTAAAATATTCTTACAAGGAAATTGGCCCCAGTAGCTACAAGAATGAGTTCTGCCAAACATTTCAAATCAGCTCAACCAATGGGCATGGTGACACATGCTTGCAATGCCAGGACTCAAGGCTGAGCCAGGATCTTCAAAAGTTCAAGACCAATGATGTTATATAACAATATCCCATCTAGACACCAAAAGAGAAGGGAGTAGGAGGAAGACAAAAAAATGCTTGGAAAATTTGTTAGGAAATGGAAAGGTTTGGAAAAAATTATATTAAGTGAAGTAAGCCAGGCCCAAAGAAGCATAGGTCCCATGGTTTCCCTTATTTGCAATATCTAGTATAGGTATGAGTCAAGTGGAAAAGGTCAGATAATGTGATGTTAGGAAAATGAACCCTTAAATATGTATTTTAATGTTTTCGTTTCTTTCATGCATGTGTTTCTAACGCATTTATAAGATTATTTCTTTGTTGCTTTGTATGTCCCTCCCCCACAGTGTAACCCCCGCTTTCACTATATTTGATGTCAGTATAACATGTGGAGGAGATGGGGACAAACAAGTCGTTTAAGGATTCAGGTGGACCTGTTGCAACAATGAGAAGTACAAAATGTCATGTCAAAACCAGCTTTACAATGTCGGTGTGGGGGGGGAGGGGGGTATAATTGGGTGGGGGGAGGGGGGAGGCTGGGAAGGGAGGTGAAGGGTAAACCAAAGGAGGAGGCTGCAATGCTTGGTAAGAAATGTACGCATTATCCTGCCCATGTAATTGTAGCCCCTCTGTACAGTATGTTCTCAAATAAAATAAAATAAAAATTTTAAAAAAATGCTTGGAAAGATTAATGTCAAACATCAAAAAAACTCAGGTGTAGTGGCACAATGACTATAATCCCAGCAATTGAGAAATTGAAGCAGAATGATCACAAGTTCAAGGTGAGCATGGATTACATAGTAAAAACCTGTTATGCACATATGCACAAAGTCAGGCCATTCCTACTCTAAAATGTAGACACAAAAATACTAACAAAATGTTTAAAAACTATCTCAGAAATTTACAAAAGGTAAGACAAAGATTAATTTCCTTTGGGAAAATATCACATCACCATTTCTAAAATAGTCACTATAACGTATCACATTAACTGAAGAAAAATCATATAACAATCTCGAGACAATTAGATAAAATTTAATGTTTACTCATCATTATAACTGTCATCAAATGAGGAATTTAAAGAAATCTCCTTAATATAAAGAAGAATCATCCTAGAAAAACAGGTCAGGCTTAAAGTTTTTATCACTTAGTAGTCAAAGTTCAAGGTGTCCTTTGAAATCAGGTTCAAGACAAGTACAGCTAGCTTTCTACCACTTTGAGGCACAATACCACTTCTACTTTTCTGGTGGTTAATTCGAGATGAGAGTCTCACGGACTTTCCTGCCAGGGCTGATTTTGAGCTGCTATCATCAGATCTCAGTCTCCTGAGTAGCTAGGATTACAGGTATGAGTCCACCAGTTCTTGGCTAATTTACTGCATTTTGTAGTTGGTTGAAGTACACAGGGAAATCCCAGCCTGATTCAATAAATAGATAGAAAGGCAGAAACATGGACTCCTCAAAGATTCTTGGGACCCTCACAGACCTCAGATACACTTGATGATCATTGACATTGAAAATCATTAAATAAAATGATGAGGAGATGATGACTTTCTCTACTTATTGTAAAGTTGCATTTATGAAAGGAACATGATGCTTACAGAAAGAGAGAAAAGAGATCAATGGGGGGAAAATAAAGACACTAGTAACTGGCATATGGATAATGTATATCTCATTGATAGATGACAGATGTGGACAGAGCAATACACTAGGGCTGTAGGGAAAGGATGGCCTTTACAAAAAATGATACTAGACTAATTAGAGATCCATGAAATTGGACCTTTACTCCTCCTTTCCAATATACCAATGACAAAAAGTAAACACCATGTGGATTTTAGATCAAAATGATAAAGGTTTTAAGAGTAGAGAAACACAAAGTCTTCAGAGAAGGGAAAGATTTTTTTAATTTTGTTTGTAGTAAAAAATCAAAATCACTAGCCACAAAGATGAAGATTGATATTTTCCCCCATCTTTGACCAATTAAAATGAATTATTTTCCAAAGTTATCAAAAATAGTTTAAGAGAAATTACAAATAGAGATTATATTGATCACCCATAAAGTGAATAAAGTTAAATATAGACTATTATATATATATAGTATAATATATTTGGATGGATTACCAAGAAATGAAAAGTTGCTCATCATTATTAATTTTTGAGAAGCTCGAATTGAAGGTAGGATTACATATCTTTGCATGCCCACCAAAGTCTAATTAAAAATATTATGTAAGCATTAGAAATAATGAGGAAAAATGAGTACTCTTTATAAAGTTTGGCAAATAAAGCTGCAAGTAAGGCTAAAGAATTATACTCTATGACCAGCCAATTTCACTTCTATATATTTACTCATCTAAAATGTATTCATAAGCATTATTTTTCATATTTTATTTTGTAATAAAAGTAGCTTTTATTAAAAATATCATTACTACAATAATATTTAAGATCACATGAGTGCCAGAAGTCTAAATGCTTAATATGAACTTTCACAGTTATTTTTAAAAACAATGTTTATTTTTATAAACAAATAACCCAAGGCATAGAAAATTAAATAACATACTATAATCACTAAGAACAGAAACAAAGTCTGCAGAGTTCTCATTCAAAGCATGTAGAATAGTTGGTATTATATTTACTGGCTTATTTAATCTTGTTTACTTGAAAGGGAGAGGCTATTATTTCTATGTAATATGAAAAAAAAATGAGCCCTAGAGAGATTCAATCATATGCTCTAGTATCACAGAGCCAGGAGGAACCATATATACACCAGCTGCAATATAGTGCCTTCATTTAGTAAGACAAAATGGTACAATTTTTATTTTTCACTCTGTAAAGTTCAGGGAGATAAATTAGCATCCACACTTTTGCCAAGAAATTTGGTTAGGCTGATCTAATTACCACAAATGAGGGAAAACATGCAACCTATGTCTCTTGGGATCTGGTTTACTTTACTTTATATTTTCTCTAAGTATTTCCATTTCCTTATGAATAGTGCAATATCATTCATTCTGATGGAAGAGTAGCATTCCATTGTGTAAATATACCACATACTTTGATCCATTCATCCACTGAGCAACATCTGAGTTGATTTTATATCTTGCTATGGTAAACAATACTGCAATGAGCATGATTGTGCTGGTGGCTTTAGTGTGGCCTGGTTTGTGGTCAATTGGATGAATGTCCAGGATTGGGATTTCTGGGTCATAAGGAAGCTCTATGTTTAGTCTTTTGGGGAACCATAATCCTTCCAGAGTTGTTATAAAGTTTACATTCCCACAAACAGTATAGTGTCATTCCCTTTTGCCCACACCCTGCCAGCATCTATTATTTTTAGTTTTCTTGATTATAGCCATTCTAACTGGGGTGAGCTAGAACCTCAATGTTGCTTTGATTTGCATTTTTTGTGCCCAATAATGTTGAACATCTCTTTGTGTGTTTATTGGCCATTTGTACTTATTCTGAGAAGTCTCTCTTTATGTCTTTAGCTCATTTATTAATTTGGCTGCTGTTTCTTTGGGGATTTGTTTTGAAGGGTGTAATTTTTTGGCCCGTAAATCTACAGTAAATACAATGGACAGAAAAGATAAAGGATTACACTTGGACATGATAAATTATAAGGGACTAAACATTCACACAGTGAAACTAAAGGAGGATTTTAGGAGAGGATTACAAAAGCTCACTAGATATTTGAATATGATCATATAAAATGATGTTCATAGAAATGAACTTCAAAACATGGAAACAATAGATTTTTAATTTTACTTTTTGTGATTTTGTTTTGTTTTGTTTTTGTTTTTCCCCTTCTGTCACTTGTTTTTGATTTCTGTACCTCTGTCTTATATAAATTTATGTTTGGGAAAGGGGAAGGGGAAGCATGGAAATAGTGGGATAAAGGGTGAAGTATTTCAGCAGTTTTACTGACTAGACACTATGATAAAAATGAATCTATACAACTTCGGGGAGGGGAGCTCAAGAGAGAAAAAACTGGGGCAAAAGAGGCAAGGAGTGGTACTGTTCAAAAAGAAATGTACTCAGTATCTGGCTTAAGTAACTGTGATCCCTCTGTACATCACCTTTACACTAAACATAAATTTTACAAAATATTTTTTAAAAATTTGGCTGAATAAAACATGTCATAGTTCATTATTGGTTCTGTTGATTCCCAAATAATAAATACTAATTAAGTTATAACATGTATTTGTTTTTGACATTCACCAAGATTATATAATTATTGACTTCACATTTATGATATTGGACCCCTTAGACCAAAGTAGGACTAGTTCTGGCAAGTAGGAAACCCACAATGAACAGTAGACTTACTAACCAGAGAAACAATACTGTTTCTGTGGTTAAGGGAGTTTGTTGCTTTCTTGATGAAAGCCAAGGAATGGAAATAGAATAGTAAAGACATACACAAATGAAGAGGAAATAAAGGCCAACAAGAGAGAGAACAAAATTTTATAACAGAATTCCCATTCTTCATTACACTGATTTGATTCCCCCTCAAACAGGGGAATAAAATCCCAACTCAGGAATAGCAACTCACTTCTGAATTCAGTCCATTTGTTGCATCCATCACAATCTCCATGACTCCCAGCATTTAATTACCTTTCTTCTCTAACTTTCACAGCCTGAATTGAAAATTCCCATCCCACATTCAGCATGATGTTACAACAACATGACTTCTTTCTAAAACTTGCCCTGCAATTTGGGTGCCTTACAACTGGCTCACACAGGAAAATAATGTGATGCCTGTCAGTGAACATGAGGCTAAAAAGCACCATTCACTGTCTTCCCTGCTCTGAAAATAAATGGTTAGCTGCCAAATTTATTATTTCCAAAGGGCCTAAAGGCCATTACTTGACTTCCCTATGGCACACAGTAGCTCTGGTGATACTGATATCAAAATACTTGGTGCAAGTTTTAAAGACAAAATGAATTGCATCCAATATCTCTTATCTTACCTAGTATCTCTTATCTTATCTCTTCTTTGGGGCTCATTTCACTGCCCTTAAAGGGTTCCTAGAACCAATGAGCCAGAAGGGGATGTTTTGACCTTAGTCAGAAACTTCATTCAGAGTCTCATTCTAAGACTGGTTATTGTTATTGGTGTTTGCCTTGTGAGTACTCTCCCTCCTATGCTCCTTAGAAATCTGTATTTCAGGAAGTTCATCTGTTTACAGAAACTTGTAGAATGCTAGAATAGCAGGTCTGTATTATGTAACAGAGGACCTTCAGTATTCTCTAAGGGAACACAACCAATAGAGAAAGGAAATGAAAGTTCTTTATCCAAATTAACATCAAACAAATATGTTGATGTAAAGCAAGAAAATTAGATAAATTTCCTGTCAGGTTAAAAAATAAGTACCACTTCTAAAATTAGGATGAATGGATGAATAAGAAGCAAGACAACTACCAGGTCAGGGGTAGCCTGAGATACATACTCAGACCTTGGCTCAAACATCTAAGTGCTAGAAATGTAGCTGTTGCTCAGTGGCAAATCATGCTTAGTTAGTGTGTACAATGGCCTAGATTCACTGAAAAGAAGTGTTGGATTGAAATACACAAATAAACAGTACAGTTATTTGCAAAATCCAAAAACTAAAAATAATTATTGTCCAACAGATAAATGGAAAAGCTGTGACACATCAATACCATGAATACTATACAACAATCAAAACTTGTTGATACACCCAGTAAGATGGATGAATTTCAAAATACTTTTGCTGAAGGAATGAAGACAGTACAAGAGTGAATACATACTATTTGATTTCATTAATACAAAACCAAAATAATGCAAGGTAATCCAACTAAAGTGTAACCTATCATTCCTCCCCACAAGAATCCTTAAAATCATTACTATATATATATATATATATATATATATATATATATATACACATATATATACATACAGATTTGTAGGATAAAATGAAAATTGGAGTGGAACAATGATTCCACTAAGATTATCATCATTTCTGGCCTTACATTGATGTTTCTGATCAATTTTTAATTGATTCTGGTGCAAGGTGACATATAAAGATCTAGTTTCAGTTTTCTGCAACCTATATTTTTGGCTCCCATATCAAATTTTAGATAGCTATAGCTTTGTGAGCTCATTTCTGGGTCTTCTGTTCCATTTTCTTAAGCCTATTCTTGCGCCAATGCCAAGCTATTTTTATTACTTTGGCTTTGTAATAGAATTTGAAGTTTAGTATTGATATTCCTCTAACACTGTTGAAACCATGAAAATATTTCAGAAAGGGGTAAAGGAAACTCTAGGGCTCAGAGGTACAGGTCAAAACTTACTAAGTAAAGATCCAGAATCTTAACAGAAAGATTGGATAAAATGGAATTACATCAAACTTAAAGGTTAATGCATGGCAAAGGGCTTAGCTAACAAGATAAATAAATGGCCCACAGAATAGATTTTCACCAGAATGTATGAAAATCTTTATACATCAGACAAGGGCCTAATATCCAAAATATTCTTAGAGCTCAAAAAATTAAGTCCCCCAAAAATAAACCCTCAAAGAAACAATAACCTAATTAATAAATGGGTTAATGACTTAAAAAAGAAATTTCCCTGAAGAAGCAAAAATGGCTAGTATACCCATGAAGAAATGTTCAACATCTCTGGCCATAAAGGAACTGAAAATCGAACCATCACTGATATTCTACCTCACTCCAGTTAAAATAGCCAAAATCAGGAAAACTATTAATACCAAATGCTGGCATGAATACGGCCAAAAGGGAACTCAATCACATTGAAGGTGAGAATGTAAACTTATTCAACCACTTTGGAAAACAGTATGGAGTTTCCTCAAAAGAATAAACATAGAGCTACTTTATGACCCAGCAGTTCCATTCCTGGGCATTTATCCAATAGAATATGAACAAGGCCACACTAAAGCTACCAGCACAACCATGTTCCTTGCAGTACTTTTACCATAGCCAAGATATGAAATCAGCCCAGATGCCCCCAATGAATGAATGGCTCAAGAAAATGTGGTATACAACACAATAGAATGCTACTATTCCATCAGAAAGAATGATATTCTACCACTTGGAAGGAAATGGAAAGACTTGGGGAAACATTATATTAAGCGAAATAAGCCAAACCCAGAGAAGCATAGGTTACATGGTTTTCCTCATTTGTGGTAGCTAGAATGTGTCTATAAATCTATAGGTAAACACACTGGGTAGTAAGTAAGGGGTTACAAATTATTAACTGAAATTTAATTGACTCAATGAAAAGTGCAAATAGTATAACTCTTTAAAAAAAACTAATCAAAGCCCAACAAAACAAGTAGTAGGAAATGGGTACTTGAAAGAAGGGAGGGTGAAGCCGAGGGAAAATGGATAGAAGGAAGGAGGAAGCAGGGAGAACGTAGGCAAGAATTCATTGTATCTACACATAATTGAGACAAATAATTGAAATGGTAGGTCAAAGGGGGAAGGGGTGAAGATGTCCAAGCAGTGTCACAGATGAAGATGCATTGTACACATCAATTGCTTTGTTAAATTGCAAAAAAATCAATACATAACCTAAAATTAAGAAAAGTAAGGGGCGGGAAGGATGGGTGACAATGCTGAAAGGGGTGGCATTGATGAAGGTGCACTGCATTCATAAACTGCTTTGGTGAATGGCAGCTCATTTGTAGAACTACTTTAAAGATAACAATATATTTTTAAAGACTTTCATTATGTAAGCTATTTGCATAGATTTGAG
The DNA here is from genome assembly GCF_024711535.1 of Dipodomys merriami. NCBI lineage: Eukaryota > Metazoa > Chordata > Mammalia > Rodentia > Heteromyidae > Dipodomys > Dipodomys merriami. The sequence continues at coordinate 30,189,419 of NW_027203048.1, forward strand.
CAATAAGACATCTGTATTGAGGAAGTAGCACTTGACTGTATTCATTCATTTATTTAGCACAACTTTATTGTATGTGTATTCTACGGAAGGTAATGTGTAGCTGCTAGAGACCCAGCAAAGGAGACATTATCTCATATAGATCCACACTTTATAAAATTCATGATACACTCAAAGCCTGAAAGTCATATATGCTGTTAGAAAATTAAAGGAGAAAAGGAAGGAATAGTTGAGTGAGGAAAGGTACAGGAGGTTACAGTTTTAAATAAGTGGCAAGGGTTCTTATAAGTCTTCAATGGCAGGGTAATGTCCAAGCAAAAACATGAAAGAGATTAGAGAGTTATACATATGGATATCTAGGCAAGAATAGTCTGGAGGGAATAGCCAGGCCCTTCTGAAGATAAGATCAGAGAGGGAAAAGTTCACATCTTCTATGACCTTGAAAAAAAAAAGAGTCTTTGACTGTGATTGAAATGGAAACCATTCAATATTTCAAACCCAGGATATTATGTGGCTTAATTTTTTTTAAAGGACCATTCTTACTGTTGAATAAGAGCAGGAAAGTGAGAATGAGTCAGTAGGCAATGTCACAATCCAGGAAAAAGATGACAGTTGTGACAGTTCATCCCTAAGATGACTCTGAACGATCTTTGGCTCCTGCTGTTTAAAACTCTGTGTAATCTCCTCCTCTTGGGTGTGAAAATTGTGACTTGCCTCTAATCAATATAACATAGCAAAGGTGAGGAGCTGTCATTCTGTGATGAGAGATGTATTTGCCCAAAGTGATGAGATGTCACTACTGCAATTACCGTAGCACATTTATGAGATGTCACCTTGTTAGAGCAACTGGAGAGACTTCCCCTTCCTAGCCTTGAAGAAGTGCCCATGAAGTAAATAACCATATTGGAGGAGCCCTTTTAGCAAGAAGCAACAGGAGGTAATGCAAGACTTAGACTCCAGCAGTAAACTGAATAACCCAAGGACACTTAGAAGTAAAGTCTGGACTTTTCTTTTTGAGCCTGCTACCTCAATGCCAATGTCCAGACTAGAATTTAAGGACATGAAATTCTGAAGTAGATAATCTAGGAAAGTTATACCCAGATTTATGATCTAAAAGCCATAATAAAATTAATGTAAGTTGCTGTAACCTGAATCTAATCGTAATTTGATTTGCAACAATAAAATAAATGCACACATTCAAACAGTTCCAATTAGGAGTCTAGGAATGGGTGGAAAGTAATGGGAACAAGATTTTATAACTGGTACATGAGCAAAGTTAACATAGACTCCAAGAATTTTTACTGGACAACTAAACAACAAAGCCATTAACTAAAATGTGGAAAGCTACGGAAGGAGCAACTTTGGAGACATATATTCAGGGCTCTATCTACATACAACCTAATTAAGAGCTGTATGAGGAATAAGTAGAAAATAGAAAACTACATATACATGAATCTAAAATTCAATAAAAATAAGAGGCCAGATGTTGGATAGCCATAGGTTATCACAAGGAAAATAATATCTCAAAGTTGGGGATAAAGACAGATAATGGAAGGCAGAAATCTAATACAAGAAAAAGAATTCATTCAAAAGAGGATATTCCACCTAAGCAAAAGCTTAGAAGAAAGACTGATTCAAAGCAATTCATGACTATTTGTGACTTTAAAAGGCAATTTGAATATTGAATATTTTGTTCATCTACTTCATCATCAAAAATCTAGTACAGTGCCTGGGAACCAGAAAAATACTAAAATGATAACAAATGGCTCATAATCAAGGTATGCAAATATAGGAAAAAGAATTTGTCCTTAACAGGAAGTAGGAGGTTACAGGAAAGAGTCAGATAAGGAACTGCCTTTCAGAAATAACCACCTCTAAAATGACAGTGTGAGAGAACTTTGAACTTGAAATAGAATGAGGGAGGCAAATGGCCTTGGTCAGAACAAAGGGTTTGCCCTGAGTTTTTGACTCAGCTACTGGGGAAAGTGTTGGCTGTGGCAGCAGCACAAAAATTCTCTCATCCTGGGTGATGTGGAAAACAGACTCATTGCTCCACGACAGAAAATAGGTGAGCAACATAGCACTCAAGTCCTATCTCTAACATTATCACAGTGCTCTCCATGTATTTTTTTTTAAGTTTTATAGGGGACTAGTTTGTTACTTAAAAGCGCTTTGACTGAACAACTCTAAATACTGTGTGTTTTCAGTATTGGACCAGGGATGATGTAGAACATATTAAAAATGATAAAAAGTAAAATAATAGTCTCACGCGCTCAGAAATGTATATGAGTTATGAAAGAAAAAAGTATATACCTTAAAGGATCCAGAAAACAATCGGGAGGCAGCATATATGCACATTTTAAAGAGATTGTTAAATGTATTAAAACCAATGATATATTAATAATAATATGAATTATTTAGAGGCACTTTTTTAATATTTTGAATTGAATTTCCTTTTATTCCATGCTAAATATTAAAACAAATGATATGTGTATATCTGTAAGGTCAAAAAGAATGTTTTGATTAAATAGTTAAAATATCACACAATGAAGTACCAAGAGTTTCATTAATTGAGTACCTTCTGTGAGTGCAGAGCTATCATGTCTGATCCTACAGCTATTAGATGGCACAGAATCAAAGCAAACATAGACTAGGGGGTCAAAAACCCACTGTCCTCAAAACTCTTTCCATTTTATTTCAAGTGTCAATCTGATTGACTAATTTATATGCACACACCCCAATTTAGAGAAATACTAAAAATAAAATTTTGAAAAATAAGTCACTCTGACAAATGACAGTTAAGCAGTATCTCTAATACAAGTCTTTCTATGAGATAAATTTTATACCAAGCTATGATACTGTCAGGTCTGTTCCTCTCTTGCTACTTAGAGGGTATGATAATGTGCTGGATTTATTTCCCCTCTAATTTATTGACAGCATGAGGTTTGTCATTTTGTCTGGGTAGAATTAGATCTCTAGAAAGGAATTTTCCATGAATAAAGTTAATTTTAGTTATATGAAACTCCCAGCAACTCAAGATGATTTTTAGATGAGATGAGTATTGTCAACCAACTCATCAAGGAAC